>NC_140211.1:58715125-59037625 GCF_951802725.1 Rutilus rutilus | reverse complement strand
CATTATTATTATTTCTTACAACTCTGACTTTATAACTCACAATTGCGACTTTATATCACGCAATTTTGAGGAAAAAGTCAGAATTGTGAGATGAAGTCGCTTTCCCTTTTTTATTTTTTTATTCTGTGGCGGAAACAAGCTTCCATAAAATAGAAAGACGGAGTAGAGACTTCATATTGTATAAAACCCAGTTTTGCATTTTAAGGATGGCCTGTAAGAACCTTTTTATGATTCTTGCACTGAAGCCACTATCAGTAATACACTATTAATAATCTCTGATAGCGTGCTATCGTTAAAACCGTGTTTCCTATAGCAAGCTGTTTTTCAACCCAGTAGGAGTGTTGCGACACTAAACTCTACATCTCTTATAAGATGTTTAGAATATGAACTAGCGTTCCCGATGGGAAAGAGTTCACTCTTTTGAGACGGTTCTTCTCAATGAATGCTTAAAATGTGAGCAAGATGATCAAAATTGGTTTGAGATTGAAAATGTAATTTGTGTGAAAATATTATTAAGTCTGTAAACATGTTGTTTACAGGCCAGAGAAAATACTGTACCAAACACAGCAAGCTCACAGATTCTTCAGTTATTATAGATGATAAGATGTAGATGAAAAAAATCCATATTTTAAACTTTATCAACTAAAATAACTTGAGGGTGAGTAGATCTGATCATGGGGTAATTTTCATTTTTGGGTGAACTATAAGTCTGTAAACTTTCAGTCAGATTGTGGAATTGTGCTTTCTGAAATGAGTTATTCGTACTGCCACTAGAGGGCACTAATGCTCCTTAACCGTCGTATCGCTCGCCCGCACCTCAAGGGAACCTTTACAATCAAGATTAGAGACAAAACAGATGTTTGCAGAGACGCTTCAGTGCTTTAGTGACACTGACAAAATCTCGAACTCATCAAACTCTAAATAAGACAAGAAAGAGAATGGTACAGTATATGGTATTAGAGTGTGGAAAGCTTGTATTCGCTGTGTCCAACCAGGTTAATAAATTGAGGATTGGTGATTTTACTGATGCAAATGAGAAAAACAGCAACACAAGACTTGGACAACCAATGGGAGCGCAGACGAACACTGTAGTTGATCGTAAGCAAGATATGGAAGGTAATCACAGCTCATAAGGTAATCGCAAAATGGATTTTTGGGTTATACATTATGCACTACAGAATTTACAAACACTTTAGAAAGAGGAAAGCTGATAGACTGTCAAAATGGAATGGCATCTTGTTTTGTGGTCTTACACACACTAACACACACACAAACACACACACACACACACACACACACACTAACACACACAGTTGTGTTTTCATGTTTTATGGGAACTTTTGATAGACATAATGGTTTTTATACGTACACTAACCCGACCCCTACGGATCATTTAGAGACTGACAGACTAAACTGTGACAGAATTGTTTCTGATCGTGTCTAAATATAAATGCAATTCGTCATTGGGGAGCTGTGTAGATCACTTAGATATCTTTCTTTAATCTTTCATGTTAAGTTAAAAGTTAACCAGCAGCCACCACAAATAGGGGCAACAAAAGGTTTAGTTGTTTGCTTGGATCTGTCGTATAATGCTGGGCATCCACACCCACAACGAAATCTGAATCCATAAACGTAGAGTGACACACATGATTCCAGCAGATCTGGTTCGGGAAGCAGCTTTTCCATCCATTTCCATTTCCATCCTCCCCAGGAATTAAAAACATTCTTCGATAAAGAGTTCTAGACCACGACATTTTTACACATTACTGCTAAAAAAAAAAACTGTGGACGCTTGTTTCCGCTACTGAATAAAAAAAATTTAATTGCGTCTTTCTGATTTGAAATTGCGAGTTTATATCTTGCAATTCTGACTTTTTTCTTAGAATTGTGATTTAAACTTGCAATTCTGAGAAATAAAGGCAGTTCTGTGAGATATAAACTCGAAATTGTGAGTAAATTTTATAATTGTGAGCAGACTTTTTCTCAGAAATTGACTTTATAACGTGCAATTGTGAATTTATATCTCACAACTCTGATATAAACCTGCAATTCTGAGTTATTTTTCTCAGAATTGCAAGAAATTGCAATAAATAAATTGACAATTGCAAGAAAATGTCAGAATTATGAATTAGGACTTTTTTTTTGTCAGAAATTACATGCAATTGCGAATCGCAAAGACTTTTTCTTGCAAATGCGACTTTATTTCACAGAATCACAAGTTTGTATCTCACAATTCTGACATCGTAACTTTATAAATTTGAAGTGTGAAAAAAAAAAAAAGTCGCAGTTACCTTTTGGTTTATTTTATTTCGTGACAGAAACAAGCTTTCACAGAAACCTGAATCCAGCATCTAGAAATAAGATATTGCTTGGCTTAACTAACATCAGCTGAGGTCTTGTCTGTGCAAATCGCAGAAATAATAATAATAATAATAATAATGTCTGCTTAGTATATGCTTTAAGTAATTTTCAGTTAGTTACTGGTTCAGCCAATCTCATGGGAAAACGTACTATTATTAGAAGAAAAGTAAAGTAAGCATTAAGGTCCACCCTACACATACCTGTCAGCAGATCGTATGAAAACCAGATTTTACGAATTCAAACAAATGAGCCACCAATTCGCCAAAACGTATAATAAATTTGAACTGGCGTGAGATTGTGTTGGTTCAGCATTATTGTACACCAGTTTATAAGTGTGCGTTGACTCCCGGTCTCCCTCCTGTCACTTACACTGAATGGTGACGTGGTTCTGGATTAGCTGAGATCTTTTGGGAGCAGCTTTGGGAATAATGCACTGGCCACAATCGGCTGCTGAGTTGGCGTAGAGGAACGCGAAAAAGGCAGATAGGAAAACCAGCAGGTACAGAGCCAGGAGGGCTCTGAGAATGAGGTTACAGCAGACTTCTTCAGGACACATGTTTGGGAAGAACCAGGAGACGGAGGAGGAAGAGGAAGAACTAGACTCACGGGAATGAGATCGTTCACGCTTATATATTTTAGGAGACAGGCGGTAAACTGGCCCAAGGATATGGAGGATTTATTTATATGGGAAGAACATCAAGGGCAGGATAGATGGATAGATGGTTGGCAGATCAATGGATGGATGGTTGGCAAATCAATGGATGGATGGGTTGGCAAATCAATGGATGGATGGGTTGGCAGATCGATGGATGGATGGGTTGGCAGATCAATGGATGGATGGGTTGGCAGATCAATGGATGGATGGGTTGGCAGATCAATGGATGGATGGGTTGGCAGATCGATGGATGGATGGGTTGGCAAATCAATGGATGGATGGGTTGGCAGATCGATGGATGGATGGTTGGCAAATCAATGGATGGATGGGTTGGCAGATCAATGGATGGATGGATGATTGGCAAATCAATGGATGGATGGGTTGGCAGATCAATGGATGGATGGTTGGCAGATCAATGGATGGATGGGTTGGCAGATCAATGGATGGATGGGTTGGCAGATCAATGGATGGATGGGTTGGCAGATCAATGGATGGATGGGTTGGCAAATAAATGGATGGATGGGTTGGCAAATAAATGGATGGATGGGTGGCAAATCAATGGATGGATGGGTTGGCAAATCAATGGATGGATGGGTTGGCAGATCAATGGATGGATGGGTGGCAAATTAATGGATGGATGGGTTGGCAAATCAATGGATGGATGGGTTGGCAGATCAATGGATGGATGGGTTGGCAAATAAATGGATGGATGGGTTGGCAGATCAATGGATGGATGGGTTGGCAGATCAATGGATGGATGGGTTGGCAGATCAATGGATGGATGGGTTGGCAAATCAATGGATGGATGGGTTGGCAGATCAATGGATGGATGGTTGGCAGATCAATGGATGGATGGGTTGGCAGATCAATGGATGGATGGGTTGGCAGATCAATGGATGGATGGATGGCAAATCAATGGATGGATGGGTTGGCAGATCAATGGATGGATGGATGATTGGCAAATCAATGGATGGATGGGTTGGCAGATCAATGGATGGATGGATGATTGGCAAATCAATGGATGGATGGGTTGGCAGATCAATGGATGGATGGTTGGCAGATCAATGGATGGATGGGTTGGCAGATCAATGGATGGATGGTTGGCAGATCAATGGATGGATGGGTTGGCAGATCAATGGATGGATGGATGATTGGCAAATCAATGGATGGATGGGTTGGCAGATCAATGGATGGATGGTTGGCAGATCAATGGATGGATGATTGGCAAATCAATGGATGGATGGGTTGGCAGATCAATGGATGATGGTTGGCAGATCAATGGATGGATGGGTTGGCAGATCAATGGATGGATGGTTGGCAGATCAATGGATGGATGGGTTGGCAGATCAATGGATGGATGGATGATTGGCAAATCAATGGATGGATGGGTTGGCAGATCAATGGATGGATGGTTGGCAGATAAATGGATGGATGGTTGGCAGATCAATGGATGGATGGGAAAGCAATACATTTAGAAATGGATTGATAGTGGGAGGGCAAAATGCAAAAAGCAAGGAGGGGAAAATGAGTAGAAATGACATAGAAGATGAATAACAGATTTACACCCCTGAAAACAGACATGAATGAAACAAGGAATGACAAATGGAACAGAAACATCTCTGTTGTAAATACATTTATCTTTTACACTTATTTAAGGAATTTAAAAAGAGTTGTTCTTCATAGGTTTGACATCATGGCGTTTCGTTCTGAAGACACGCAAGAACCAGTGGCAAAGTTTACTGTCCATTTCAGAGCTTTGGTGGAATTTAAAATGAATAGTGATTTATTTATTTATTTATTTATTTATATCAACATGGACATATTTCTTTTTTGAGTGGTGATAATCTCTACATAGGTTTCACTTAGGTTTAACATGTATGCATTATTCATGAAAGAAGTGATTACATGATAACATCTTATTTTGGTTATGAAAATGGTCAGGTCACAAAATGAGATTTAAGATTAAGAACTGTGAGTAAGCATTTGCATGTACAAAAAAAAACTTGTTTAAGCAAAATATTTATTTGTCTGGGGTGAAATATGACAAGTTCTTGACTTTGCGCTGCTCTTGGTCATTATGGAAATGAAATCTGGCCGTTGGTGTTTAGAATCAGAATGAATAACAACTGAAAATACCATTAAATATCATGACACACACACACACACACACACACACACACACACACACACACACACACACACACACACACACACACATACACACACTCACATGACCATCTGCATTTATGTCACACAACCTAATCTACAGATATTTACACAAGGGACACGACCGTTGTTCTAGCTTCAAAGCTCACGATAGCAAAAAAGAGGAACAGAAAGTTAGAAGGCATGAAGAAGAAAGCTTAAAATATAAAGCTTCATCTCCACAGATATTCACCAACCGTAAATTATAGAGTACGGTCGGCCAAACTAATAATACATGCAGGAAACGGTTGATCAGATTCTGTATGTTTCCATTTGTACAGCATGACACAGTATATACGTACAGTGAAACGCTGCATTCAACATGTATTGCCTGAGAGAAATCGTTTAAGAATCTGTCTAATAATTGACTACTAATCTCAAAACTCGTAGCAGAAAAAAAAGGTAGGAAAGATCAGCAGCATTTTTTTTAAACGAACCCTAAAGTTTTTAAGCAAAAACGTCAATGTTTCATGTGTGAGAACGACTCTTCTACTGTTCACTAAAGAGGTGAATCTGAATATAAAGTAAAGCAAGAACAGGCTGCTGATCTGAAGTCTGTGTTCGGTTCACTGTACCTTTAATGTCCTCATCCTCAATTGTGGTGTTGGCACTTTCTGATGATTCCTGAGAGAGAACAAACACATGAATGAAGGAAGGAAGATATATAAATACATAGGCTCATGTTAAATGAGAAGTAAAAACAGTCAGAGAAGTGATTAACCCCCTTTCAGAAGGTTAAAAACCGAGCGACTTGATACGTTTTATTAAAATTGGTCTGAATAGAACAGAAAGTGTGTATATTGTGATGACATTTGGAGATTATGTGGAATTGTGTTTCATCTAACCGAGCAAGAACAGTGTATTTCTACTGTATAAAGTGAACTAAACTGAGACAAACATTTGAAGAAAACCTCAGTTGAAACACACAGAGATAAACACAAGTATGACGGAGACAGTGAATTGTTTGAACATTTCTGGATTTCGGCATTTATTACTTATTAAATGTGGTCTGATCTTAATTGAGCTTGGGTATTAATGTGCGTTTTGTTTTATTTATTAATTGGGAGTATTATGAAAGGGCAGGGCACCTGTGCAAGAATCTTTTGTAACATTATAAATGTCTTTACTGTCACTTTTTATCAATTTAATGCGTCCTTGATGAATAAAAGTATTAATTTATTTCATTTCTTTCCAAAAAAAATAAAATAATAATAATCTTACTGACCCCAAACTTTTGAACGGTAGTGTTTAATGTTACAAAAGCTTTCCATTTCAGCTGTTCTTTTGAACTTTCTATTCATCAAATAATCCTGAATAAATGTACACAACTGTTTTCAACATTGATAATAATCATAAATGTTTCTTGAGCAGCAAATCATCATATTAGAGTGATTTCTGAATGATCATGTGTAATGATGAGTAAATTATGTTGTAATGATGTAAAATGCTGAAAATTCAGTTTGATCACAGGAATAAATTACATTTTAAAATATATTCAAATAGAAAACAGTTATTTTAAATTGTATTAATAGCTGTTTTTTAATTAAATAAATGCAGCCTTGGTGCCAGAAGAGACTTATTTTGAAAAATAAAATAAAAATCTTATAGCGATCCCAAACTTTTGAACGGCAGTGTATATATATATATATATATATATATATATATATATATATATATATATATATATATATATATTATTAACTTTACAAACTGAATCATTTTTATTGACAGCTATCGTCTGACTGTGATAATAGACAACATTCATCACATTTATAGCCCTTTAATCTTAATATTTCAAGATCACTTAATACCTTGTTTCCATCAGTGGGATTGTGGATTACAGTAGTTTGAGGCTCCTGATAAAGAAGTGCGTAGAGATAGAAAGAAGGATAAAACAGAATAACAAGAGGTCAGAATCAGTAGCAGAGAGATGAAGAGTTAAAGGACACCAAGACTCTTTCCAGAAATATGACACAAAATGTGGCCTGAAACGTTTTAAACCTTTAGAAAAGGCCAAACAAAGAGCTGTTTTATACAGGGCTGTTCTTACAATATTCTTTACCGTTAACAGAAACATTAGCAAAATCTGTGCAAACTGAATGACATTATTTCCTTGCAAGCTGATAATGCTTCTCAGGTGTTACAATGTAAACTGATTGTAATGTGGGACACGGCTATATTTATTATGTTAAAACTATCTATACTTCATGCTAGGTAAATGTATTATGGTAGATGATTTATACATAAGATAATGCCTGTAATGTTAAAAAAATTAGGCATCAAAGTGCACCATATTCATAGAAAGTGTTTACTGAAGAACATCAGCAGTAATAATGAGCAGAAATATCAAAAATAATAATTCAGCTGATGTTCAAAAAAGCAATAATTAAATATTTGAAGTCAGGATCATCCTTAATTCAAGTTTTTGACCTGTAGTAAATCAACTGCTCATTTATGGATATTAACTATGCTTTTGGATATTATAAAGTAAGTTTCTCTAGCAAAGCTTGGTGGACTTTAGGAAGGAAGAAGAGCGCAGTGCTTTAGACAGTTAGTCATGTAATTGTGAGATGAGAATATGAGTAATTAATACAGAACATCTTCACTAGAGCAACACTACAGGATATCAGCCGGAACAAGCATGCAGGAAACTGAATTAAAAGTGAATTAACTAATCGTTCAAATGACTGAGTTGAAAAGACCATTTTGTTGTGTTTTGATTATTAAAATTCTCATTTTTATCACAATCATGTTGAAGCAATTGTCAACAGAAACGCACAAAGAAGTGAGAAGAGCAGGTTTTGATTGAAAGGCAAGCTGTGTGTTTTTGAAAATACCAAAGTGTAAAAATAGACTGTAAAATAGAGGCCAAAATACAGCGTTGGTATGAAGAAATGTTCCGTTCTGATATTTTACAGGTTTTTTACACATATTTGGAATTATGCATTGTGTTGTCCTTTGGGTTAGAGCTAAAGAAAATATCTGTAAACTTAACAGATAATGTATGGCAGACAATTACCTATAACTTTTATTTTTTCTACTGATTTCCATCTCATACAATGTATACCCAATGATAAAAAAGGTAGACTGATATAACTGATATATCAGTCAAAATACTTGGATAAACTTGACTGAATTTATGTTACTCATTCTTAGCTTATCAACTTAAATGCTTTTGATGTTACTAGCTTGTGCTTAAATGACATTAGATTTGTAGACACATATGAATTGTACATAATATATACATAAATTCCTTTAGAAAACAATTATTGTAATTGATGAGTTCATGAAGGAAACACAGGCGTCCAGCATTTCATGTTTAAAAGCGTCCCAGAATGCACCTTGAGAAGCAGTTTGAGAAAAGAACAGACTGAGCGAGAGCTGCAATCTAAATAAAGAATGGCTGAATTCAATTCTAATACTTTCATTTGTGATTTTTTACAGAGATTTGATGAATTCACTGTTATTCTAAAATGAGGTTCTATTTTAGAAAACGTGACCCAGACAGCAACAGTGTCGGCCCAGATCCGGCCCACATCTGATACACGTGGATTCAACACGACCCAGATCCGGCCCACATCTGATACACGTGGATTCAACACGGCCCAGATCCGGCCCACATCTGATACACGTGGATTCAACACGACCCAGATCCGGCCCACATCTGATACACGTGGATTCAACACGGCCCAGATCCGGCCCACATCTGATACACGTGGATTCAACACGGCCCAGATCCGGCCCACATCTGATACACGTGGATTCAACACGGCCCAGATCCGGCCCACATCTGATACACGTGGATTCAACACGACCCAGATCCGGCCCACATCTGATACACGTGGATTCAACACGGCCCAGATCCGGCCACACATCTGATACACGTGGATTCAACACGGCCCAGAATCCGGCCCACATCTGATACACGTGGATTCAACACGGCCCAGATCCGGCCCACATCTGATACACGTGGATTCAACACGGCCCAGATCCGGCCCACATCTGATACACGTGGATTCAACACGACCCAGATCCGGCCCACATCTGATACACGTGGATTCAACACGGCCCAGATCCGGCCCACATCTGATACACGTGGATTCAACACGGCCCAGATCCGGCCCACATCTGATACATGTGGATTCAACACGGCCCAGAATCCGGCCCACATCTGATACACGTGGATTCAACACGGCCCAGATCCGGCCCACATCTGATACACGTGGATTCAACACGGCCCAGATCCGGCCCACATCTGATACACGTGGATTCCACACGGCCCAGATCCGGCCCACATCTGATACACGTGGATTCAACACGGCCCAGATCCGGCCCACATCTGATACACGTGGATTCAACACGGCCCAGATCCGGCCCACATCTGATACACGTGGATTCAACACGGCCCAGATCCGGCCCACATCTGATACACGTGGATTCCACGCGACCAAGATCCGGCCCACATCTGATATATGTGTTATCCACATGTTCCAGATGTGGGCTGGATCTGGGCCAACACTATGTTGCTGTCTGGGATGGCTCATTTAATTTACTATACGGTTGCTAGGATGCTCTAAATGGTTACTAGGGCATGGCTAGACATTTTTCAGAATGATACCAAAAGTCTACTGAGAGCTGGGTTGAAAGAGACAACCCCAGTATCTCTACAATGTTCTGATCCAGAGATATCCATCTCATTCTTATTCAATGGGAGTCTATGGGGTGGTTTCTAAGGTGCTGGAACTGGTTGCTATTGGCTGCTTGCTAGGCTGAGTGACATAAGCTAACTCCCAAGTCTCTACGACCTTCTGAAGCGGAGATATGATGTCACAAAGTTCTGTCCAATGTTAAGTCTATGGGATTTTTCCCATGGAAAATCTTAAGCCTGATCGCTTCTAAAACTCAGTGTTGTCCTCGATAAGCAGCATGATTTGAGAACTCATTATTTGGTGCGGGATGAGTTAGGTGTCGAAATTTGTACGTAAGGAAGAAGAAGAATTGGTATTCGCTTCACAAGCACCACTAATATATCAAGAATAATTAATTAGAAATAATAATAAATGAGTTAGTATGTGTGAAAAAATTTTAACTGGTAGTGTAGGAAATGTCTAGAACAAAAAAACTCACCAATGGGTCCAGCATTTATCAATACAGCCATACAAAATAAACTGTTGACTATATCTTCACACTCTTAACTTGTATGTTCAGTGATGCGTGTTGGTTAGTTCATGTATGCACTAGGAAAGAATCCTCAGTTAGCAAACACACGAGTACCGGACAAACGCTATACGCTATCACTCAGCACCATATGAAATGGACCTTCCAAAATTTTAAGAACATAAAAAGGTTCAAAACTCTTATGAAACCCCGTACTAAATTATTCGTACGTCAAATTCACGAACAGGTGGAGAAAATCATGTATGTTGCATTCAAACAATTCAATAGTACTCAAGTCCACTGTACAAATTTATGTCATGGCAACGATTGCTTGACATATTAAATAGGCCACACTTGAAATCAAAATAAATACATAAATACATAGTCGCACTTTCAAGAAGACATTGGTAATTATTTGACTGACTGCATTATCTTAAAGTCCCCCTGTGATGAAAATCAAGTGTTTAATGTTGTTTATGTGTCTATGTGGTGTTTTTAATCTGCTTTAAGACAAACCATGTGTAAATTCGACACCATTGCTGAGTATTTCCTCCTTAAAACTGCAGTGAACCAAAGACGCTTTGAAATCGCTGGTGTTTCTGACGTCACAAACTACCTTGTAACCAATCAGATCAACGTGTGATCGTCAACCAGTGGATCTCTGAGCTGAGTGAGTGAGTGGAGGCGGGGCTCATTTGCATATTCATAGAACCGCGCATACTAAATGAGGCAAGGGTGTCGAGTTACATTCAAGATATTTTAAGGCATGAGGAAAACATTTAAATATGTCATTTTTCATCAAAGATGAGTTTGATAAAATTATTGACTACAGGGGGACTTTAATGCAGGATTTTACACAAGTGAGCGTGAATTGAACAGAGAAAGGCAGTTCTAACAAAGAAAAAAGGTAACATTAAAAATGAGAAATGTGAAGCCAACGGGAAGAAAAAGCAAACAGTCATACAGACAAAGTACCAGAGCAGGAGAGGGTTCTTTAGGGCTGCTGATTACGCTGGTTTTGTTGTTGATCTATAGGTGGACAGAGGCAGACAAGCAAAGCTTTAGACCAGCAAATCATTGAAATTACACAGCTTGCATTACCTGGATGTTGAAGGAATAGTTAATTAGCATATTTTATCAAAATGACAACAATTAACTATTCCTCAACTACAGCAAAATGGACTGTCAAATAACCAGATGGCAACTGTCTTTTATGCAAAAGGACATTTTACACAATGCACAAACTTCTGACTGAATTATGCTGTGTAAACCAGAAGTTATTTAAAAGCCACAAAAGTTTATCAGGCATAAATGTGTGACTCTGAGAAAGAAAAAATCCTGTAGATGAGTTTCATATACAGTTAATTCACAGGATCATTAAACAGCATGAAGCAGCAAAGACTTTTCATTGGCATCAAATGATGCCTCTCTTCCCTTTAGGCACTTATTATGTTTTTCTTTTATTATACATGTGTTTTTGAGACAAACAGACCAATTAAATACAAACAGTGTTCCCTACAGAGACTGAAATCAAACTGAATTGAAGGTAATCCTGAATATAATATTTCAGCTTCAGTAATAATCATGTCACTGCTCGTTTCAATCTTGTTATGCTAATTAAAGTGCCCATATTATGCTGTCGGGATCAATAAAAAACAAATCAGAAAACCACAGAGGATTTGAAGCAGACATGTAATACATTTTGCAGGCATTAAGCTTGGATCCTTATGATATTAAAACATGGATGTTCTACACAGTTAGAGGAGGTCAAATGTTAATGCCACTTTTTGCATTCAAAACCGATAATCTTCTTATAATGTGTCATTGACTACAAATATGTTTATAACATTTCAGGTTGAGCTGTTATAACTTGCAATGTTTTCAAGTAAAATACACAGTTCTACAAAAAAGATGAAGGGTGGGCTCATATACATATAGAGCTGGAAAAGTGTGCAGTCTACATATAAACACTGAACTTTTAGAATTAAGTGAATAATGCTATTGTTATACATCACAACCGCTGCAGAGTTAGGCTTCCTTTTCTTTTTTTCTTTTAAATGAAACCTTATTATCGCCATGCTACTAGATAATGATGCATTTCTCATTGTGCCAATGCTACTGCATAATTGACTGAAATGGAGCAAAACATCTAGCAACAATAATCTTATTATCCTCTCATTCATGAAAAGGAAAGATATGATCACAGCATATACAATAGGAAAAACATGTTATAAACAAAGCTCTGTTACTTCCCTTTCAATGTTGTAGACAAGAGTTGATACTATGGGGATGCTATCAGCGAGACCGGTGTCTGAAACACGTGTAAACACATGCCAAGAAATCATTGGCAGACGGCAGTTCATGACGTCACACGAGAGTATAAAAGGGTGCCTGTAATACACGTCATCAGCTTTTTTTGTCTTCAGGAGCCGCTGTACTGACGGATCATGCTACCTATCAGATTGTGCTACCAACAATATATTTGCATTGTTTTAAGGGTAGATTTAGGATAGGGGTAGGTATGGACAGGTAGGTTTAGGGTAGGGATAGGTATGGACAGGTAGGTTTAGGGTAGGGATGGGTATGGACGGGTAGATTTAGGGTATGGATGGGTATGGACAGGTAGGTTTAGGGTATGGATGGGTATGGACAGGTAGGTTTAGGGTAGGGATAGGTATGGACAGGTAGGTTTAGGATAGGGATGGGTATGGACGGGTAGATTTAGGGTATGGGTGGGTATGGACAGGTAGGTTTAGGGTATGGATGGGTATGGACAGGTAGGTTTAGGATAGGGATAGGTATGGACAGGTAGGTTTAGGGTAGGGATGGGTATGGACAGGTAGGTTTAGGGTAGGGATAGGTATGGACAGGTAGGTTTAGGATAGGGATGGGTATGGACGGGTAGATTTAGGGTATGGATGGGTATGGACAGGTAGGTTTAGGGTAGGGATAGGTATGGACAGGTAGGTTTAGGATAGGGATGGGTATGGACGGGTAGATTTAGGGTATGGGTGGGTATGGACAGGTAGGTTTAGGGTATGTATGGGTATGGACAGGTAGGTTTAGGATAGGGATAGGTATGGACAGGTAGGTTTAGGGTAGGGATGGGTATGGACAGGTAGGTTTATGGTAGGGATAGGTATGGACAGGTAGGTTTAGGGTAGGGATAGGCAGGGGCGTAATTTGTGGGGGGGAGATAACCCCCCCAATATTTATACCATGATCACATGAAAAATATGCAGAACAATTTTTTTAACTATATTAAACATTACAACCCCCCCAATGTTCAAACCAAATCTACGCCCTTGGGGATAGGTATGGACAGGTAGGTTTAGGATAGGGATAGGTATGGACAGGTAGGGTTAGGGTAGGGTTAGGTATGGACAGGTAGGTTTAGGGTAGGGATGGGCAAGGACAGGTAGTTTTAAGGTAGGGATAGGTATGAATGTTATGGACACATTTTTCGCTATTGATTTGTGCTACCTATCTGTTTTAATAGCAGAATCTGGGGTAGCACAATCTGAGCGGGTAGCACAAATCATCAGAACACTGGCTCTTGAGGGAGTTTAATGCATTCTTTGTGACGAGTTTGCTGTGGAAAGCTCCAGCCATGCTTGACTCTCTTGAGGAATGCATCTACACCTCGCAGTTCGGGTCCCAAGGCTGCCGCGGGGTGGGATCGACAGCTGGGTTTGTAGGTGGAATGTGGGCGGAGTCTGACCAGAAGTTTTTCCACGATGTTCAAGCCTGGTCGCCTCCTCTGCTTACCATCTTGTGGCTCATGGCAAGGCATATGGGGAGGCAAAACAGGCTTGTGTACTTTGCAATTCCACTCAGCAGTACTGCCAGAAGGTGCTATCTATTCTGGTCTAGAGCAATGCTGTAGCTCATTTTGATTTGAAAGCAACCATTTGAAAGCAACCATTACCAAATCAGAACATGAATGGAGCAGGTATTTGGTAGGGAAAAACAGAAATCTGGAACTGCTCTTTCTGGTCCTTGTTTCATTTTGAAAACTGAGCAGTGATTGATTATGCATGCCGGCATATGTAGATGCAGGATTTAAGTAGAGCTGAAGCTCCCCTGTGGTTTCCCTAGGGGTTGAGTTTCATGACAAGAGTCTATGGCAATTATATTATGCCGCTTTCCTGTTTGCATCCCTTCTGATGAACTTGAGGGTTGCATTCTCCCCCTGGAAGTAGAGGTAATATCGAAGGTCATAATTGATATTCTCCCTTTGGTAGGCTACTCCCTAAGGGCTTTGACATATCTGAGCCATTTTTTTCTTAGATCTCTGCTCTTGAGGCCTTATAAGGCTGACGCCTGTCCCACATGGGAGGGAGGATGATTGTAAAGGCAGGGACTTCCCTTGCTATAGAGCTGTATATTTGTAAAACTGTAAATAACTGTAAATTTGTAATCTTCTTGGGTATCTTCTACAATTGAAAGATATTGGCTTAGGGAGTGGCGCCACTATACAGTCTATATGAGTCAATTTGGATGCGCCTTTGGGGTTGACACACTCTGACAACGGCTAAGTAATACCTAGGGTCAATTTATGCTATGCCCATTATTTTAGTGCATATTCAAAGCTTACTAAGGCAGGCATTCCCACAGCATGGCGTAGTGGGAATTGGTTCCCCATAGCGTCAGCTCTGTGACACAGAGTCGAAGTTCCACTTCCAAAGTTAACCCTGTTTCCCTGAGAAGGATGCAATCATGCCTAGGGCTTGCCTGAATGTTTACTTCAGACAAAAGAGTTGATGACGTGTATTACAAGCACCCTTTTTGTACTCACAGGCGCACAATTATATATTTATTATTTTGTTTAGATTCTATAATAATTATGCGGACATTTAAATCCAGAAAGTGAGCAATATGCAATGTCAATTGGACAGATTTAGCCATTTTAATAAAAATCCCCAACTAATTTTAATCCTTGCTTGCAGTAGACAGTATACAGTAGACAGTAATAATACAGCCTACACTTGCCACAGTGATTGACTGAATTATAGGCTGGTGATTGACGGCTTTGTATGACAGCTTGGCCAAAATTATGTCTGCCCAATTCGGCATGTTTCATTGCGTTTTCACAAATGAAACAATTGAAGCACTGATCAGATTTACACCACTGGCTCATGTGATAACTGTAAATTTGTAATACCCTCACAGGACAAAGTCTCAGTCTCCTGTGACTCAAAGGTAGGCAACCTAACATCAGTCACAAAAAAAACCTGGCTGTGAGCAAAATCCATAAAGAATGGGCTCACCAATAAGCCCTGTAAAGCATTCCTCTTGAGGGATGTCAAAGCCAACAACAAAACCCTCTTAAGTGTCATAATTCTGTCTGAAGCTGACTCGAGTGGTTCGAATGGAGGCCCTGTTAAACCTTCTAGGACTACAGGTCTACTTCCAGAAGGAACACAAGCAGGATACAACGGTTTCAGCAGTCTAATCCCACACATGAAACGAGAAACAAGTGAATGCCAACCCAAAGAAACAAACTCAACTGGTGCATATTCAGCAGCAATTGCCTCTAACATACACTTTGTAGTAGTTGTCTTAGTGTTGATGTCACTGTTATGTCACAGTGTAGTTATGGTTGTGCCCACAGAACAACACTCCTAAAGCAACACCAGCACTGAACTGGATCCAGATTGTGCTCTCTGCACCATGACACAAATAGCCACCACTTGAAAGCATAGAGACTCCTTATAGAAGGACCTCTTGAATTCAAATTGGTCTCCATAATCTCTGTAGAAAGACCAGAGAAACTAATCAAAGATCTCCGTTAAAAGGACAAACCCAAAGTTTCCACAAGCCACATGGTGCCCAGGCTTGGAAAAGTTGATGTACTCTGATTCATTGGGATGTCATACAAGTGACCAAAAGGGGCGCTGGGGTAGTTTATATACGTGGCAACGTGCATATTGTCCATCCTGATAATGTCAGAAAGGAAGGAAAACCTTAGAAATCTGTGCCCCAACCTACTGACGAGGCATTTGTTGAAAATGTTTTGATTGTATTTAGGATTTTTCAAACATTTGAACTAAAATAATCTGAAAATGTCTTTAATTACTCATTGTTACAGTTCTGATGCTCCCGGCCATATTTGCATAACTCCTCATCATGCCTCTTTTGTGTGTGGCCCCTAAACTGCTGCTTGCAGCTATATTTACTTTTAATTACTTTCAAAATACAATTTTGACTGTATAGCCAGATGGGGAACTGGCCCCGAAATTGGGTGTAGACTGGTTACGTAAGTTTTCATACCTTACAGATTTCCATATCACTGCGTAATGTATTAATAATTCCAACTTGCAACTGCTAAAATATACACTGGAACACGGTTCCAAAACTCATCTAAAGCCGAGTGCACACTGTACGATTTTGGCAAATTTTGCAAATCCTAAAATATTCCTAGACTAAAATCTGAAGTCTTTGATCGTTAGTTTGACATGTTCACCAACAGCCGATTAATGACCGTTGCGATCAAATTTGAGATTTGACTCACAGTCCTGCAGTGATTCTCCAATGAGGACTGTCAAATTGTCTTAATTTTTCAAGACAAGCCATGACCAAAATGAACGTTAGAGATTTCTTTGTAGCCTCCATTTCAATCCCTAACAGAGATCCTACAGTGTGACATGACTTACAGCGAGGATCACGTTCGTACAATCTGACAAGCAACAATCGTAAAAGTAGACTAATATTTAAAAAATCGTACAGTGTGCACCTGGCTTAAGACTCATTAAGCACAGATTTCACAGGTTCTGAAAGGCACGACACATGTGTTAGGTGATGTTAGTGTCTATAAGCTAGAGAGAGAGCAGTGCATTAGAGAGTGAGAGATAAAGATAAGGTTATTCAGTGACCCCGAATGCCTGACCTCAAGAACAGAAGAGTCTGAACTATTTCTGAACTGAACATTTTTGTATTATGTTAAAGTCCCCCTGTGGTGAAAATCCAGCGTTTAATGTTGTTTATGTGTCTATGTGGTGTTTTTAATATGCTTTAAGACAAACCATGTGTAAATTCATAAGTCGACACCATTGCTGAGTATTTCCTCCTTAAAACTGCAGTGAACCAAAGACAGTCTCAAACACACGCTTTGAAATCGCTGGTGTTTCTGACGTCACAAACTACCTTGTAACCAATCAGATCAACGTGTGATCGTCAACCAGTGGATCTCTGAGCTGAGTGAGTGAGTGGAGGCGGGGCTCATTTGCATATTCATAGAACCGCGCATACTAAATGAGGCAAGGTCAAGATATTTTAAGGCATTTAAGGAAAAAACATTTATATGTCATTTTAGTGATCAAAGATGAGTTTTAAGGGATACAATTATTGACTACATGGGGGACTTTAATAATAAGAATACTGCACCAAATAAGTATGTAGACAAAGAGAACTGTTTATAAAGAGATATACTGTATATACATATACATTGTTCGACCAGACCGAACTGTTTTCTATATATATATATATAAAAATATAGGTTATATGTGTTTGCGCACGATATCAGGAAGCAACGTAATACGCGCGTGCCGATAGAACGGTGAGGGTGGTGCGCAAATCGAGTTAATTCTGCTAGTTTTACTGAGATATCTTATCCTGTGTGACATGGCCATTAATATTACAGATTAGGACTTAAGTCATGGTCTTTAGCCACAAAACACCGTCGTCATGCATATGAACGGCCAGAACACATTAAAGGTTTTCTATTTTCAGTTAAAACGGTGTCGTGTTAGCGGCCCCTAAGTTAATAACTAATGATCTTTGCAATGGATGTGAATCAATCAATCAAAACTAACTTTATCTGGACAATAACTTTATTCTAGAGCTGCTGTAAAGCCAAAACAATCTGTTACTGTAATCTCCTATTCTCACTGTAAAGCTGCTGTGAAACGGTCTATATTGTTAAAGCGCTGTATAAATGAAGGTGACTTGACTTGACTTTTGCAATGGTATTTTCTAAGGCATTTTAACAGTTTGGTTACTAACTGGCCCAAGTCAAAACAGCTCAACCCCAAGTCTCTGTGAGACGTATTAGATAAATGCTGGTCTCTAGATGCAGCTCGAGTCTCTCCTATAGTCTAGCTCAGGGGTGTAGCAACCATTATAACTGGGGGACATGGGCCCTTTACTTTCAGAAATGTATTAAGGAAAAAAAAATCTGGTATCTGGTAATATCTCTTTAAAATGACAATTTTATAACCAAACAGAAGCATCAGCTTCTATGATCCTGACGCAAATCAGTTGTAAGTACTAATGGGTGGAAGTTAAGACACCGAAATAATACTCACAAATCCAGTTGATAATGTTTTTACTATTCAGATCATTCCTACCTATTCACCCGTTTAATCATACACCAGGCAAACACACATATGTGTCAAAGTTTAATACTTAGGTTTATTTAACTTACTTTAACACCATCAGGCTTCTTGTATGGATTCTTGCCTGTTGAGTGAAACGCAAAAATTAATGTGAACATAAAGAGGGATAAAAAGAGGAAAGGATTCGGGGGAAAATAGTCTAAAATAAGAATCCACAGTTTTAATCACTGTGCGTTACGCATTCATGATCCACTGGCTTCGAAATCAAAACCTCTGAATGAATCGTAATCAAAGATTTGCATAATATAATGAAATATGATTGAGAAGCATATGAAATATTTATTTGTGTCAGTAGAGTTAAAAAACTGACTTTGTAATAAGACACTGAAAAGGGAAATGCTACTCAAAAGTCACAATTTGATTGGAAAAAAGTATATATTGTGATTATTTTGATACATATCGTGATTGCAATTTGAAGCGTGATGATACATATAATGTTGCTGCTTTGATATCAAAAGCTATTAGCACAATAAGGCAAAAACCACACTGAAATAACCCATCCACTTGGAAATATACAGTGCATGGACACTACAATTTTATTTCATTAAATCCTAGACCTTAAATCAACTAATCTTGCAGCCCAACTCCAATTAAAACTATTAAATCTTCTATCAGATTTGACATGTTTTACAACTTCTGAAGCATAAAAAGAGCATAACTCCAAATTCTTTACATGATTCAATGAATAAACAACTATTAAATAGCAAATGTACAGTAAAGTGAAGAGAGTTTCTTACTTGAGAAGTTTCGTGTAGCGAGCATGGTCGTGAGGATCGCACCCTAAAACAGTCCGAGAGAACAGAGAGGAAAAGCTCAACTCGACCGTGAGTCTCGGACACTGTGTAACACATTAGTCAACGCTAGTGGATAACAATTAATCCAGCCTCTTAGAGCATGTCATGTTTGAGAATCATGCCATTCAGGCTATCGCACCAAATATGAAACAAAAATGTACATGATTTATTTACCTAATGTTTCTGATCTTCATTATCTTTCATCGAAATTTAACCCTTACCCTCCAAACATCTCTTTTAGTGACTTTCTTTTCACAATTCTATTCATTTCTATTGGCTCACAGCCAACCCCACACTGTTTTCTCAATTAATATCCTGATTCGCATGGATATACATCAGATTATGGAAGCAAAATGGCTTGCCATTTCAAGATGACTTTAAAGTCTCTTTCAACCTTAACTTAACCCTAACTTTAACTTAACTTTAACTTTAAAGTTGTCATGATGTTAATGTCATGGTATTGTTTGAAGGACCCTGGAGTGGTTATGATTAGTCAGCATTGATGACAAACTTTGAAGTTGGCTTGACAAAAGCCTTGTCTGAAAATTTGAAGTAACTTTGAAAAGCTTTTAGTCAAAATGTTAACTTTTTCTAGGACATTGCTAACATGATTTAGCATGTTGCTAGCATGATTCGAGCACGATTACCACATTGCTAGCATGTTTTAACATGGTTTTAGCATGTTGCTAGCATGATTTAACACATTGATAACACGTTTTAACATGTTGCTAACATGATTTAGCACTGTGTTAGCATGTTTCTAACATGATTTAACACATTGTTAGGATATTTTAACATTTCGCTAGCATTATTTCGTATGGTGCTAGCATGTTTCTAGCATGATTTAGCACATTGACAACACGTTTTAACATGTTGCTAACATGATTTACCACATTGCTAGCATGTTTTAACATGTTGCTAACATGATTTAGCACTGTGTTAGCCTGTTTCTAACATGATTTAACACATTGTTAGGATATTTTAGCATTTCATTAGCATTATTTAGTATGGTGCTAGCATGTTGCTAGCATGATTTAGCACATTGATAACATGTTTTAACATGTTGCTAACATGATTTAGCACTGTGTTAGCATGTTTCTAACATGATTTAACACATTGTTAGGATATTTTAACATTTCGCTAGCATTATTTCGTATGGTGCTAGCATGTTGCTAACATGATTTAGCACATTGATAACACGTTTTAACATGTTGCTAACATGATTTAGCACTGTGTTAGCATGTTTCTAACATGATTTAACACATTGTTAGGAGATTTTAACATTTCGCTAGCATTATTTCGTATGGTGCTAGCATGTTTCTAGCATGATTTAGCACATTGACAACACGTTTTAACATGTTGCTAACATGATTTACCACTGTGTTAGCCTGTTTCTAACATGATTTAACACATTGTTAGGATATTTTAACATTTCGCTAGCATTATTTCGTATGGTGCTAGCATGTTGCTAGCATGATTTAGCACATTGATAACACGTTTTAACATGTTGCTAACATGATTTAGCACTGTGTTAGCATTTTTCTAACATGATTTAACACATTGTTAGGATATTTTAGCATTTCGCTAGCATTATTTAGTATGGTGCTAGCATGATTATCATGTTTCTTCATAAATTAGTACATTACTTACATGATTTAGCACATTGCTAGCAAGTTGTAACATCTAGGCATTATTTAAAATGTTGCTAGCATGTTTCTAGCATGAATTTGGTCTCAGAAGAAGAAGAAGAAGACGAAGAAGAAGGAGCTTAAATAGTAGATCTTTGTCAAGCCAACATATTTAGTTTAACATAAAAACCAACGTTCTCATTTCGATGGCCAAGTAACCGTGTGTGTCTCTCACTTTAAGCTTCCTCCTGGCGTTGAACTTCTTCAGGCACTCCACCGTCTCCTGGCGGTGCATCATGGAGGCCACTGTGGAGCGTTGCTGACATGCAAACAGGGGAACAAACAAGACATTAACAACTATTGTAAGATCTATCAGTTAAAATCTCTCTTTGTAGGCAAAAATAAAACATAAAACAGGATTAAGATGTGTTTTGTTTATCATATTGCATGTATATACTGTATATTTATATCAATTTTCATTCATTGCGTGTGTGTGTGTGTACATACACAGATCCAGGGGTGTTTGAGAGCCTGTGTGTGTGTGTGTGTGTGTGTGTGTGTGTGTGTGTGTGTGTACATACACAGATCCAGGGGTGTTTGAGAGCCTGTGTGTGTGTGTGTGTGTGTGTGTGTGCACATATACAGATCCAGGGGTGTTTGAGAGCCTGTGTGTGTGTGTGTGTGTGTGTGTGTGTGTGTGTGTGTGTGTGTGTGTGTGTGTGTGTGTGTGTGTGTGTGTGTGTATGTACATACACAGATCCAGGGGTGTTTGAGAGCCTCAGCTGCTGTGATGCGTTTGGCAGGGTTTATAGTCAGCATCTTGTTGATCAGATCTTTGGCCTCTGGTGTCACTGTGTCCCACTCAGGAGAGGGAAACTAGGGAAAGAACACACACACACACACCTGATTCAGATCATCAGCTTGACAGGAAAGTGAGTGTGTGAGACGTTTTAAAACCACTGACGAGGAACACACAGTGAACGTTTCATTGGTCTAGTGATGCCCTGTAACATCTCGTCTCATAATAATTGACTTTTCTTCAATAACTCTGTGATTCCTGTCGATGAATAACAGAGAGAGGCGTTCAGAAGACGAGGTTTATAGTTGCCGGACGACACAACAACACTTTTGGACTTTCTCAGTTTGTGTAAACCTACTTCGGGTTCAGAGTATTTATTTTCCCCCACATTAATCTCACACACGTCTAGTACAGTTATGGGGTTTTATTTCATTAATACAGTGTTTACTTTTTTCTTGATTTACCCTGAAGAAATGGAAGTGAAATGTGACAACATGCCCCATAGCATGACCATATGACAGATTAAAATGTTATCTGAACTAATCCCAAAAATGTACAAGACAAACTAAAATAAATGTGTCAATAAAATACAATTATTCATTTTTTCATATAAAATAATGGCATAATTTTTGATTTTGACAACAAACACACCGCAAAACACAGCTATACAGCATAGTTCAAAACATAATGATAATTAATCATTTCTGAACATCGACTCTCAGTCTTTATTCACCTTTTTCTCATGCTTTCTCAATAGAATTCATAAAAGTATATAATATAATATAACATAATATAATATAATATAATATAACATAATATAATATAGTATAAAATAATATAACAATATAATATAGTATAGAATAGTCAAGTCAAGTCAAGTCTATAATATATAATAATATAATATAATATAACGTAACATAACATAATATGATATAATATAGTATAACATAATATAATATAGTATAAAATAATATAATATAATATATATAATATAAGTAATATAATATAATATAGTATAACATAATATAGTATAATATAATATAGAATAATATAATATAGTATAAAATAATATAGTATAATATAATATAGAATAATATAATAGAATATAGTATAACATAATATAATATAGTATAACATAATATAATATAATATATATAATATATATAATACAATACAATACAATACAATATAATATAATATAACATAATATAATATAGTATAAAATAATATAATATAGTATAAAATAATATAGTATAATATAATATAGTATAACATAATATAATATAATATAGTATAGTATAACATAATATAATATAATATAGTATAAAATAATATAATATATATAATATAATATAAGTAATATAATATAATATAGTATAATATAATATAATATAGAATAATATATAATATAGTATAAAATAATATAAATATAATATAATATAGTATAACATAATATAATATAATATAGTATAAAATAATATAATATATATAATATAATATAAGTAATATAATATAATATAGTATAATATAATATAATATAGAATAATATAATATAATATAGAATAATATAATATAATATAGTATAACATAATATAATATAGTATAACATAATATAATATAGTATAAAATAATATAATATATATAATATAATATAAGTAATATAATATTATATAATATAATATAATATAATATAGAATAATATAATATAATATAGTATAACATAATATAATATAATATAATATAATATAGTATAACATAATATAATATAGTATAAAATAATATAATATAATATAATATATATAATACAATACAATACAATACAATACAATACAATATAATATAATATAATATAATATAATATAATATAATATAATATAATATAATATAATATAATATAATATAATATAATAGTTGTAATAGGGGCTCATTGTAACACA
Organism: Rutilus rutilus; assembly: GCF_951802725.1. Classification (NCBI taxonomy): domain Eukaryota; kingdom Metazoa; phylum Chordata; class Actinopteri; order Cypriniformes; family Leuciscidae; genus Rutilus; species Rutilus rutilus. The sequence continues at coordinate 59,013,693 of NC_140211.1, read as the reverse complement.
GTGTGACAACATGCCCCGCCTGCACAACTGGGGTTTGCAGTGTTTTCTGCTGTTAGATCAGCATTAAAGAACGATCTCAACTGTTAAATAGCAGATATAAGATTAAAATAATATCCCGAATATTCCCGATCCGATGGAAAAGTATGATTTGCCTCGATCAAAACCTATAGATGTAAGATATGCAGTCTTTCTCTTTATTAACTGTATGAGTGTATAGCTGGTATTATGATCAGGTATAGCAGCAGAGAAGTTATGGGTCAGGACTCTTACATCATACGCGCCGGCTTTAATCTGCTGATAGAGTCGATGTTGGTCTTCGTCCCAGAAAGGAGGATAGCCCACCAGGAGGATGTAAAGGATCACACCTATCCAACAAACATGTATGAAGTATATGATATTAATATATAATATACACACAAGTTATTATATTTGACACTGTGGTCTGTCTAAATACTCGATTCTGATTGGCTGGAAGACATCTGGGGTGCAGAAATCACCAAAAGTGTATAAATCATCATGATTATGGATATTAACAGACATATTTTGTACATTTAATGCGGCCGTGTTTTTACCAGTGTGATTTTTTAACTGGGCTTTAAAACTAAGTAAGGCCGGCCAGCGGTTTAAAGCTCAATAACACAACTGATTGCCCATCAAATGACAAACGTTCAATGGTTTTGCAATTCCAGCAAGAATAGAAAACATAATTTGCAAACTGGTTCCTCATGATTTCATTCACTCTCTTCTGGATTTCATTTCACAGTTTATTAAACGCTCACTGCAACGGCAAGCTTTACATTTGATGAAAAGGCTTTTATTTAGATTGTATAAAACGTGTGTATTTCTATCAAACTGCAACTCTTCGTTCAGAATTAAACATTTAACTCTCTGGTGTTCTTCGAGTGGTGATCAAACATGTTTGATAATGTTTTTTAACTGATATTATTTGAGATTTTATGGTACTAAATTATATTTCGCAGTAGCTATTCACTTTTTGAGCACAGACCTGAAAATGAAATGTTTTGGAGCACAGACTGAAGCGTGGTCTCTTTTTAAAGAAGACATTTTAGATGACATTTCAATGATTTACATTCAGATTATTGCTGAAGTGAAAAAAGTTTTTTTTTTTTAAAGTGAACTTAAAAAAAGTTACTGTATAGAATTGTTCATTTATTGTTATAAAAATGCACAAAAATACGATTTGAAATTTTTTTAATGAAATATATTTTCCAAAACCCGTTTTACTCCAAAACTGCGCTAAAAATCAAAGCCATAAATCTAAACAAGTTGTGTTACACATTTGAGGTTGATATCTCAAGAAATGAGCTTTCAGTGTGATTTTGTTTGGGCGCAGTACCAGACGCTTCCACTAGAGGAAACTCGTTTCCCGTTCATTTCGAATTTTTGACTGAGAGAAGCACAAGCCTATTTCCTTCAGGACCATTTAACCTTTTCCAATCAAGTCCATGATTTGTGTGTGTGTGTGTGTGTGTGTGTGTGTGTTCATAAAGCAAGTGCCAAAACCTTTACCAAGTTTCGTACGATTAAGTAAAATATAAACAAATAAAAACATTAGATTTTTTGGCCGAAGAGCACCAGAGGGTTAAGCATGCTAACGTATAATGCACTTAATGAACATGCAAGTATATGTATTAGTTGTTTTCCAGCCAGTTCAGTTATAATTATACAGCAAAAAAAATAAAATAATAATAATATGTGAATCTTAGTGTTTTGAACTTGCAGTGCAACTACAGTAGATATACAAGGCTAAGAATCTGTTATGCAAAGAATGTTAAATTAAGCCTTAAATTATTACATTGTTTAACTTAATAAATTTTTCGCTAACTGTGATTTTGTATATGTGCATTTCTGAAATACATCACTTAGACCAGGGGTGCCCAATCCTGCTCCTGCCATCGACTGTCCTGCACAGTTCATCTCCAACCCTAATCAAACACACCTGCCTTTAATTTTCAAGTGACCCTAAAGACATTAATTGCTTGCTTCAGGTGTGTTTGATTAGGGTTGGAGATGAACTGTGCAGGACAGTCGATCGGCAGGAGCAGGATTGGGCACCCCTGACTTAGACCGTTTCCTCTGATAACAGATCACTGTAAATTGAAATGATGTGTATTGTGAAAAGCGCTATACTAATAAATGTGAATTGAATTTAACTTAAATCTACCCACCACATGCCCACATGTCCACCGGTTTGCCATACGGCTCCTTCCTCAGCACCTCAGGAGAGAGATAGCCCGGTGTTCCAGCAAACCCTACCAAAAAAAATTATAATAATAATAATAGAACGACCCCATTTTAACTTAACCGAGTTCACTTTTTTTTTTCTCCTTTAAACAGTCTACAAAATGAGCTCCCCCTGAATTATCCTAAGTACAATTTACTTAAGGCATTTTTGTCTTTGGATTGCAGCCTAATTCTAAAATATCTTCAGTCCCTGACGTCCCATCAAACACCAGAGGCGAAGAAGCCCATAATGAGAGAGAACTGGGGCTGAGAGCAAAAGCCCCAGAGATCAGTGCAATTAAATGCGAACAAGATCAGGGTTTGTCCAAAAGTAAAACTAATTACACAACACCTGCGGAAAACTTTCTGTGATTAAATCCATTTTAGACAAGAAGGAAAGAGGCAAAAGCTACTTAGATAAAGATGATTAATAATCGACTAAAAGGTGTCCGATTGATACAAGCCATTTTCTGTGCATTTTTCAATCTTACATAATTTGAAAATAATAAAATCACTGTCTTTATACTGTCCCAAAACAGGGATGGACATGCACTAACATCACCAAAGAAGAGTTGTGAAGCAACTTATGGAAATAGCTGTCAGTTTTGCATCGTGAAATACAATTTAATTGTCTCAGCATCTCAAGCATTTCCAGAAAAGAATGAGCATGTCGTGGTTTATGTGGAATATGCAGATTAGAGAAATATTAAAATAGAAGTGAACCATATTCACCTCTTTCTTTTTTTCAGAGTAACGTCTTAGCTACATGAATATTAATTGATAAGCATATGTTCTCTGATTATGACCATTTTGACTTGTTAGCACAGTGCATTTGTTGAATACGAACCGAACCAGGCTTGCTGGTCTCCCTGCACCTCGATAGCCAGACCGAAATCCGCCAGTTTCACCGCGGCGCCCTTTAGTTTGCTGGCTAGCAGAAGATTCTCTGGCTTCAGGGGTGACAGACAAAACAAAAGTCACTGCTGTACATTGAGAGAACTCATGCAAATTATCTGTGGTATAGACAACACATGTCATCAATCATCTTCAGTGAACTGATGTCTCATAAAGCAGTGGTTCTCAACTGGCTGCAATTCAAAGAAACAGTCGTCTTTAGTCTTCCTCACTCGCTCAGCTAAAATGTAATGTTTTACATCAGTTTTACAATGTTTTACATGTTTTACACCAGTAGGTGGCAGCAAAACATTGTTTTATTGAGCGAGTCGTTGAATCATTCACAGGATTCGTTTAAAACGCTGATTTATTCAGGGACAAAGCTCTTTTTCGAGTGCAAGCGGAGGCCCTTTCTGTTTCGAGCGAAGCGCGTAAAACATAGCTAAGGCCGCTACTGTGTGGGACATTTTTAGGAATTCAAAGCAAGCGAATTGGTAAACACACACAAGGTCCCACTTTATGTAACAAACACATAAATTGTAGGAATATCACTGATAAATAAACAGTATAAGGTCAGGCTTTTAAATGGCAGCCCCAATTTAGTTTTTCAAAATTCAATAAAGTTAGCAACAGTCATCACAAATATAGATCGATATATTTGGGGTTACTAACATGAACAACTAATGAAACATATGTACACTGATGAACAGAAAGAGCATCATATCTGCATGCAAAACCTTCCCAGCTAACACACGTCATTTATTGGTACCTTTTTTTGGGGTAATTTCATGACTTACTGTTTTACTACGACGTTGCATGCTTGCAATTTCATTTGCGCTTTAAATATATATATAGAGGATTTTATACAGCACTTGAAGTGTGAGCACCGAGAGAACATTATAACGTGTAACAGGAAAGTTTGTTTTTCTGAGGTGAGAGACTTTTTATTTTTACGTTAGAAAGATTACACTGACATACAGCCTGACAGCATTTCATCTGACCGCATCTCCTTAATGAGGACAGCACGTTTTTCTCTGACAGAAATCAACAGCTTTCATACACGTCTTTCAAAATAAAAGTCTTGCATCAGAAAAGACATTTGCTGCTGTTGTTTCTTTGACTGCACTCTCCGCGACCCACCAGTTGAGGAACACTGTCATGGAAGACTTGGGTCAAAAAAGTGTACCATATATGAATACTTCTTTTTTCTATATATTTTCAAAATTGATTTCAAATAATTTTTCATTGATTTTAACGAAGGAGGGATTTCTGTGCTTGGACAATCTCTGATACAACATATTTTTGAAGCAAGTCTTCCAAAAAAAAGTCTCTAGGGTTACGCAGAACTTCAGGAAGAGCCCTGAGAATAGACTTACATGACTGAGCAACAACAGCTGACACGTCACATTTAAAACGTCGAATTATGTTGTAGCCGTGATGGAACGGTTACATTCAAATCCATCAAAAACAAATGGTGTTTGTTTCATTGGAAAGTTCTGAAAAACTATTTTTTTATGTTTGTGCATGTGATTTTTTAAAATGTTTTTCACAAATTTATACATGTGAATGTCTTTGCAAAAATAATAATTTGCAAAAAATTTAATAGGTCAGTAGCAAACTCTGCATAACCCTTTAAGACTGGAGTAAATAATGATTCAACTCGCACACAAGTCATGAAAATGTATGATTTTTGTTATATAATTAACTAGGCACAAACCTGAGCACTTCATACATACATATACTGAAAACTTTCAGACAACCCCTTTCATATGAGCCTTGTTCATGAATGTATACATTCATAATTACTGATATACACCTATTATTTATGGTAATGGTATTAAAAAAAAAATAATCAACAAATAGCTTCTCACAGTAGTGGATGTTTCACCTTTTTTAGCTTAGAATTGATTATGTCATCATCAATTCGAAGGGACTCTTATGTCAGGGGAGTCTAGAAAGAGCAGTCAACCCATTATAACACAATACCTGAGGACATAAGGCTAGTTTGTCAGGTTCAGTTAGTTGCAGTTAGTTAGATCAAGGTGCTAACATGCTAGGGAGTCATGCAGTCATTGCTTTATCAACACAAACTTTAATATTACAGTGGACAATCGATCATTTAGCTCAGAATCCAATCGGATATGAAAATAATCGAATTTGGACTGACAGTGTGAATAACCGTAACCCAGCCTTATACCGGCCCAAGTCAAAAGAGCCCGACCTTAAATTTTAACTCGAAGAGTTGCGAGTTTTAAAATGCCGGTGCTCAAGATCTCAAAAAACATTCTCCAGAAACTTGTAGTCTCTGCTCCTGATTCGGAAAGCCAATGCTTTACTACAATATATTTGTCATTTTGCATGTCACATCCACAATCAACTTCATAATGAGCAAGTGCATTTTATGTCAAACAAACGACACTATAGTTCCCTTTCAGTCAGGCATGACTGACGTAATGGGATCTCGCCTGAGAGTCCAATCACCTTCGAGTGTAAACTTAACAAGCCAGTGCACATTGGCGTGTGAGATTGTCATTTTGTCCCTTGTCCCATCCCGTCCTTTAGATGAGACGTTAAACCGAGGTCCTGACTCTCTGTGGTCACAAAAAATCCCAAATTTGAAGATTATAAGTGTCTGCAGTGCTCTTCGGGAAGAGGTCTTTGCTTGCGGTGTTGGTGTGACAGCGCTGCATGTCTAGCACGCCTCACATGCCCTCGATGGCAGGGCGGCCAAGGTGTACGTGGAGAACCCCCTGGTGGAGCGCGCGGTTGCGATGCAATCGTGTGCAAAGAGCGCTGCCGCCTGGCGGAGTAATCAGTGTCTCCCATTAAAAAGCCTTTAAGTTCTCGTCCGTTCTCGTGGCCAAGGCTTACAGAGCCGCAGGACAGACCGCCTCCACCCTGCATGCCATGGCTCTCCTGCAAGTGTACCAGTCCAAGGCACTTAAGGAGTTGCACGAGGGTAGTTCTGATCCAGGGCTAGTCCAGGAGCTGCCCACAACGACGGACCTCGCCTTACATGCGGTCGAAAGTCATTGCGCACTCCCTGGGTCAGACGATGTCCACGTTGGTGGTCCAGGAATGCCCTCTCTGGCTGAACCTGGCAGATATAAGGGAGACCGACAAATATCGATTTCTCGACTCCCCCATCTCCCAGGCCAGCCTCTTCAGCGACACAGTCGAGAATTTAACCCATCAGTTCAATCAGACGCTTCTGCGTCGCTATGCCTTGCCACTCTCATCCCCTCTCCTATTGCCAGCGGGCAACAGCGTGCAGTTTGAGGACGCTATGCCTTCTCACGCACCCCCTGCCCAACTGTGGAGCCAGGTAAGGGTTGCACCGCACACTCAGACCCCACTTCAGGACGCTATGCCTTCCGGTTCAGGTCCCTGCACTCCACCTCGCTGCCCCAACTGTATAGCCGAGTCTGTGGTCCCTCTGACCCCACTTGTACGGTCCCTGGGAGCATGGCTAGCGCTTCCCATCCCGTCTTGCTGGCTCATTTGGACCATTAGACTTGGCTATGCAATACAGTTCGCCTGGCATCTCCCCAAGTTCAGGGGCATCCAGTTCACCTCCGTGCTGGCCAGCGATGCTCCTGTCTTACGGGCAGAAATCACAGTCCTACTGGCGAAGGACGTGATAGAGCTGGTCCCTCAAGCCAATATGAAGTCAGGGTTCTATAGCCCCTACTTCATTGTACCCAAGAAAGGCGGTGGGTTACGCCAAATCTTGTACCTGCGAGTCTTGAATCGGGCCCTTCAAAAGCTTCCATTCAAAATGTTAACGCAGAAATGCATCCATCCCTGAGATTGTTTTGCAGTGATTGACCTGGAAGATCCATACTTTCATGTCTCGATTCTCCCTCGACACAGACCGTTCCTTCGCTCTGATTTCAAGAATAGTGTAGAGCCAGTGACCTCCCGTGCACTCGCCCCAAGTAGCCAGTAAACACCAGAGATCTGATGTCTCACTTGCTGCACCATTTCCCTCCTAAGAACCGGATCTGTGTGCTTCCCTTTGCTCCTCAGGTGAGATCCCCAGCTGGCGAACCCTGTTGGAGCTCCTCCACCACCCTCGGCAGTCAGACGTGGCGGAGACGTCCGACACCAGGCCTAACACTCGTAAGTATGCCCAGTGGTCGACCCCTGTGCTAGGCTAGGTGCCCATATGTTGTGATCCCAATCCATTATGTGTATTCTTCCATGGTACGGCTTCCCTGTCGACGAGCCTGTGTCTTCCCTTGACAGAGCCGCTCTGCCGTCTCTCCCTCCCTATGGGCAGGGTGTGGCCTCAGAAGCATCCATTTACCCTTGGAAAAAGCACGCTTTTCCAGTGTTATTCAAGTAGTCTTAAAAAAAAAAAAATCACCGAGATGATAAAGTTTTTCACATTTTTTTAAAAGCTTGCACCTTGGAACCTGTTTCAAGGTTTGCATTCTCAAGCCACCAGGCACTGTCGTTGTGTAAATGAGCGTACGGAGCGCGTTAAGGGTTTTCTGTTAGAACGGTGTTGTGTTAGCGGTCCCTAAGTTAATAACTAATGATCCTTGCGACAGAAGTGAATCAATCAAAACTAACTTTAGCTGGACAATAACTTTTTTCAAGAGCTGCTGTAAAGCCAAAACAATCTCTGTTACTGTAATCTCCTATTATCTCTGTAAAGCTGCTTTGAAACAATCTATATTGTTAAAAGCGCTGTATAAATGAAGGTGACTTGACTTGTGTACGGGTCAAGCAGAACAGCAGTAATCGTCCATCTTCCGCCCCAGGAGGTCCGGGGGCATTAGGTGGCTTATGCTAAGCGCTGGAAGGGGCAGCAATAGTGGCGTTTTGGTAGGGATCCAATTACGTCTGTCACTCCGATGTAAAGTCGAACCTAACTGACTGACTGACTCTTGTGGGAAAAAAATAAAATATATAACATGATATTTCATAACTCTTGCCACTAGATGGCCTTGTAGCTCAATATGGAGCAAATGATCTTTTCCGCTGGGTCCTAAAGTCAGTTTTTCTTCAATATGCATTCAGATAAACATGAAGACATTATAAAATAGTTTTTTTGGTAAAGTTTTAGCATTTTTAGTTAGAATTTTGAGCATTTTTAGGTTTTTGGATGCATGTGTACAAGGACTTCAATGGAAATCAGTTAATGCAACTTTATTGTGTTATCCTTGACAAATAAGTTGTGCTACTTTAATTGTTACTGTATTACTACTTTTTTATGTCAAATAAACTCAACTCAACTACTGAAGAATTCCTCGCATTCCATTAATTCCTAAGGGGGTCAAATTGACCCGCGAGAGAAGGATTTGTTACCTTTTTTTTTATTTCAACCACAAAACTCCATTCAATTTCAATGAATCCATTCTTCTTTTTTTTTCTTTTTTTTTTTATTTGTGGTTCAAGTGCGACAAAAGTCATGGGGTCTTGGACCCCTCTGATGAACACTTAATTATAATTTTTTTTTTTTTTTTTTAAAACAATTCCGGGTCAAAATGACCCGAGGGAAGGATGAATGGTGAAACACTGCCACTTGGGGGTGGCCTGGACGTCGTCATCACAGTGTCTAGTCTTTCTAGTTTTAGCAAAGTAGAAACTAGTCTTTACTTAGCACACACCACAGCCAAGCTACACGAGTTTACTCCATTTCAGCATCAAATACCCAAGGCAAGGGAGGGAACATTAGAACTGCGGAAGCTAATTACAGGGGTGTCGAGATCATATAAAGAATAGCCGGATGTTGTCCTTTGTTGGAGAAGAGAGAGATAATGACGAATAGAGTAGATTAGAGAGCAGATCTATGATTCCCCTGAGGATAATTTGAACAGCAGAATCTGGTAGTACATTATTACAAGCGCTCTTTTGTTGCCCTACATATTAGCATAATAAAACCTTCCCCATTTCAAACCCTAAGGTCTGCCCTAAATGACAAATAGTTTGTCCTCATAATTGTACAATATTGCTTTTTGTATATGGCTGTTACACAATCTTTGTGATTGCTCTAAAAATCAATCAAATGAATTTCTGAGAGCAAACCACCAACATTCTTCAAATTGTTGGACAAGCCATAACGGATGAGACAGATCTTCTTTTTTGCTAATAAGTGGCATTCCTTAAAAGGGAGAAATGAGGAAGGAAAGCATATCACATCCACACTGTATTCCATTTGATTTTGCTGGTAAGGATAAAAACTCTGATTAGGATATAATGTATTTCTTGCTGCTTTGTCATGTTGTACCTATTCCGACAAATCTTCTGCCAAAAATATTTTCTAAAAGGAATAGTTTACACTGCAAAAAAATGCTTTTTGTACTTGATATTTTTGTCTTGTTTCCAGTCCAAATATCAATAAAATTACTAGTAAAGCATTTACTCTACAAGTAAAATGACATAAGAAATTACATCTTGTTTTCTGAAAAAATAAAAATAAAAATTAAGTACGTTTTTGTATAATCTTGAAAATAATCTTGTTTTCCATCAGAATTAAGATTATTTTTCTTGGTTTCCATTTGAATTAAGATTATTTTTCTTGGTTTCCATTTGAATTAAGATTATTTTTCTTGGTTTCCATTTGAATTAAGATTATTTTTCTTGGTTTCTATTTGAATTAAGATTATTTTTCTTGGTTTCCATTAGAATTAAGATTATTTTTCTTGGTTTCCATTTGAATTAAGATTATTTTTCTTGGTTTCCATTTGAATTAAGATTATTTTTCTTGGTTTCCATTTGAATTAAGATTATTTTTCTTGGTTTCTATTTGAATTAAGATTATTTTTCTTGGTTTCCATTTGAATTAAGATTATTTTTCTTGGTTTCTATTTGAATTAAGATTATTTTTCTTGGTTTCCATTAGAATTAAGATTATTTTTCTTGGTTTCCATTAGAATTAAGATAATTTTTCTTGGTTTCCATTTGAATTAAGATAATTTTTCTTGGTTTCCATTTGAATTAATTATTATCTTACTCCACTGGCTGATAATTTTGCTTGTTTTAAGCAAAAACTCACTTTCATTTTTTTTTTTTTTTTTAAATAAGATATCATTTCTTATGTCATTTTACTTCTCTATTAAATGCTTCATGATTTAATTATTTTTTATATTTGCACTGGAAACAAAACAAACATACTAAGTAAGAAAAGCATTTTTTGCAGTGTAGAAAACAAATTCACGACACACACACACACGTTGTTCCAAACCCTTCCATAGCTCTTAAAACTCATTTGTGCTTGTTCATATTCAAATATCAGTCTTGTAATCTCAATGTGCCAATTTTGCCTATTTGTAGTGCAGATTAGAGCGTGCCAGTCTGTGGTCACTGTACAGTATGCTTTTGTTGTATGGAAAGAGATACTGTATAAACACTGTTTTGTTTAATATACAATATACATTACTGTTTTGTGCCTAATGTCTTTGCTTTGCTTTGTTTTTTGTTGTTTTTTTGGTGCAAGTCCTAATGTATCAGCATGACAGCAGCCAATCACAGAGCAGAATCCAGGCCGATGCAAATTCAGATTACAAGAGGAGGGAAAACAATCCCCTGGTTGCACCTGGCTCATTTGATTGGCAAATTAGCAGCGTCAAGAGCCTGTGCTGGTTTTTATCTGAAGATCGACAGAAAACACCATTCCCAACTAAACCTGCAGGCTTAATTTTTAGTGTTTTGTCATTAATGGTGCAAAAAATATATAACATTGACACTTGATTCTCAGACTTTATATGTTACTAAGCACTTCAATAATCTTTATATAATCTCATCAGCCATTTTGTAGACCTTATTCAAGGCCTTGAATCAGTACAAGAGGTCAAAGAAGAAGGCCTTGGTGTTTAGGACCCTCAGCATCTCTACTCACCTTCAGGTCCCGATGGACCACTCCCATCTGGTGGCAGTGGAGAACAGCCTCAAGGATCTGCTGAATGCAATGACTGCATGCAAACACCAGGGGGAGTGGGTTAGTGACAAGCACACACTCACTATCTGTGCACAGCACTGAGAGCAAGGGAGCAGGGCCTTGGAGGTGATGAAAACAACTTAACTGGGCTTCACATTACATAAAGTTTTAGTGTTGCATTTCAGATGATTATGCAGTAGGGCTGGGTGGAAGCACACATCCATCTCTACTAATGAGTTCACTCTAAAAAATCTTGGGCTATTTTTTCTACCCAATTCCTGAGTTGAGCCTTTTGGGTCAATTTTTGGATAGTTTTTGTGTTACCCAGATCTTGGTATTGGTCTACACTGATACAGATGTGTGTTCAGATAATGACTGATGCTAATACACTGATACAGATGTGTGTTCAGATTATAATGACTGACGCTGTCTACACTGATACAGATGTGTGCTCAGATAATGACTGACGCTGTCTACACTGATACAGTATACAGATGTGTGTTCAGATTATAATGACTGACTCTGTCTACACTGATACAGATGTGTGTTCAGATTATAATGACTGATGCTGTCTACACTGATACAGATGTGTGTTCAGATAATGACTGACGCTGTCTACACTGATACAGATGTGTGTTCAGATTATAATGACTGACTCTGTCTACACTGATACAGATGTGTGTTCAGATAATGACTGACGCTGTCTACACTGATACAGATGTGTGTTCAGATAATAATGACTGACACTGTCTACACTGATACAGATGTGTGCTCAGATTATAATGACTGACGCTGTCTACACTGATACAGATGTGTGTTCAGATAATGACTGACGCTGTCTACACTGATACAGATGTGTGCTCAGATTATAATGACTGACGCTGTCTACACTGATACAGATGTGTGTTCAGATAATGACTGACTGTCTACACTGATACAGATGTGTGTTCAGATAATGACTGACGCTGTCTACACTGATACAGATGTGTGCTCAGATTATAATGACTGACGCTGTCTACACTGATACAGATGTGTGTTCAGATAATGACTGACGCTGTCTACACTGATACAGATGTGTGTTCAGATAATGACTGACGCTGTCTACACTGATACAGATGTGTGCTCAGATTATAATGACTGACGCTGTCTACACTGATACAGATGTGTGTTCAGATAATGACTGACGCTGTCTACACTGATACAGATGTGTGTTCAGATAATGACTGACGCTGTCTACACTGATACAGATGTGTGTTCAGATAATGACTGACGCTGTCTACACTGATACAGATGTGTGTTCAGATAATGACTGACGCTGTCTACACTGATACAGATGTGTGTTCAGATAATGACTGACGCTGTCTACACTGATACAGATGTGTGTTCAGATAATGACTGACGCTGTCTACACTGATACAGATGTGTGTTCAGATAATGACTGACGCTGTCTACACTGATACAGATGTGTGTTCAGATAATGACTGACGCTGTCTACACTGATACAGATGTGTGTTCAGATAATGACTGACGCTGTCTACACTGATACAGATGTGTGTTCAGATTATAATGACTGACGCTGTCTACACTGATACAGATGTGTGTTCAGATAATGACTGACTGTCTACACTGATACAGATGTGTGTTCAGATAATGACTGACGCTGTCTACACTGATACAGATGTGTGCTCAGATAATGACTGACGCTGTCTACACTGATACAGATGTGTGCTCAGATAATGACTGACGCTGTCTACACTGATACAGATGTGTGTTCAGATTATAATGACTGACGCTGTCTACACTGATACAGATGTGTGCTCAGATAATGACTGACGCTGTCTACACTGATACAGATGTGTGCTCAGATAATGACTGACACTGTCTACACTGATACAGATGTGTGCTCAGATGACTGACGCTGTCTACACTGATACAGATGTGTGCTCAGATAATGACTGACGCTGTCTACACTGATACAGATATGTGCTCAGATAATGACTGACGCTGTCTACACTGATACAGATGTGTGTTCAGATTATAATGACTGACGCTGTCTACACTGATACAGATGTGTGCTCAGATAATGACTGACGCTGTCTACACTGATACAGATGTGTGCTCAGATAATGACTGACGCTGTCTACACTGATACAGATGTGTGTTCAGATAATGACTGACTGTCTACACTGATACAGATGTGTGTTCAGATAATGACTGACGCTGTCTACACTGATACAGATGTGTGTTCAGATAATGACTGATGCTGATACACTGATACAGATGTGTGTTCAGATTATAATGACTGACGCTGTCTACACTGATACAGATGTGTGCTCAGATAATGACTGATGCTGTCTACACTGATACAGATGTGTGTTCAGATTATAATGATTGATGCTGTCTACACTGATACAGATGTGTGTTCAGATAATAATGACTGATGCTGTCTACACTGATACAGATGTGTTCAGATTATAATGACTGACGCTGTCTACATTGATGCAGATGTGTGCTCAGATTATAATGACTGACTCTGTCTACACTGATACAGATATGTGTTCAGATTATAATGACTGACACTGTCTACACTGATACAGTATACAGATGTGTGTTCAGATTATAATGACTGACACTGTCTACACTGATACACTGATACAGATGTGTGTTCAGATTATAATGACTGACTCTGTCTACACTGATACAGATGTTTGTTCAGATTATAATGACTGATGCTGATACACTGATACAGATGTGTGTTCAGATTATAATGACTGACTCTGTCTACACTGATACAGATGTGTGTTCAGATTATAATGACTGATGCTGTCTACACTGATACAGATGTGTGTTCAGATTATAATAACTGACGCTGTCTACACTGATACAGATGTGTGTTCAGATTATAATGACTGACACTGTCTACACTGATACAGATGTTTGTTCAGATTATAATGACTGATGCTGATACACTGATACAGATGTGTGTTCAGATTATAATGACTGATGCTGTCTACACTGATACAGATGTGTGTTCAGATTATAATGACTGACTCTGTCTACACTGATGCAGATGTGTGTTCAGATTATAATGACTGACTCTGTCTACACTGATGCAGATGTGCGTTCAGATTATAATGACTGACTGTCTACACTGATACAGATGTGTGTTCAGATTATAATGATTGACGCTGTCTACACTGATACAGATGTGCGTTCAGATTATAATGACTGACTCTGTCTACACTGATACAGATGTGTGTTCAGATTATAATGACTGACGCTGTCTACACTGATGCAGATGTGTGTTCAGATTATAATGACTGACTCTGTCTACACTGATACAGATGTGTGTTCAGATTATAATGACTGACTCTGTCTACACTGATACAGATGTGTGTTCAGATTATAATGACTGACGCTGTCTACACTGATGCAGATGTGCGTTCAGATTATAATGACTGACTCTGTCTACACTGATACAGATGTGTGTTCAGATTATAATGACTGACTCTGTCTACACTGATGCAGATGTGTGTTCAGATTATAATGACTGACTCTGTCTACACTGATACAGATGTGTGTTCAGATTATAATGACTGATGCTGTCTACACTGATACAGATGTGTGTTCAGATTATAATGACTGATGCTGTCTACACTGATACAGATGTGTGTTCAGATTATAATGACTGACTCTGTCTACACTGATGCAGATGTGTGTTCAGATTATAATGACTGACTCTGTCTACACTGATGCAGATGTGCGTTCAGATTATAATGACTGACTGTCTACACTGATACAGATGTGTGTTCAGATTATAATGATTGACGCTGTCTACACTGATACAGATGTGCGTTCAGATTATAATGACTGACTCTGTCTACACTGATACAGATGTGTGTTCAGATTATAATGACTGACGCTGTCTACACTGATGCAGATGTGTGTTCAGATTATAATGACTGACTCTGTCTACACTGATACAGATGTGTGTTCAGATTATAATGACTGACTCTGTCTACACTGATACAGATGTGTGTTCAGATTATAATGACTGACGCTGTCTACACTGATGCAGATGTGCGTTCAGATTATAATGACTGACTCTGTCTACACTGATACAGATGTGTGTTCAGATTATAATGACTGATGCTGTCTACACTGATACAGATGTGTGTTCAGATTATAATGACTGACGCTGTCTACACTGATACAGATGTGCATTCAGATTATAATGACTGACTCTGTCTACACTGATACAGATGTGTGTTCAGATTATAATGACTGATGCTGTCTACACTGATACAGATGTGTGTTCAGATTATAATGACTGACGCTGTCTACACTGATACAGATGTGTGTTCAGATTATAATGACTGATGCTGTCTACACTGATACAGATGTGTGTTCAGATTATAATGACTGATGCTGTCTACACTGATACAGATGTGTGTTCAGATTATAATGACTGATGCTGTCTACACTGATACAGATGTGTGTTCAGATTATAATGACTGACGCTGTCTACACTGATACAGATGTGTGTTCAGATTATAATGACTGACGCTGTCTACACTGATACAGATGTGTGTTCAGATTATAATGACTGACTCTGTCTACACTGATACAGATGTGTGTTCAGATTATAATGACTGACTCTGTCCACACTGATGCAGATGTGTGTTCAGATTATAATGACTGACTCTGTCTACACTGATACAGATGTGTGTTCAGATTATAATGACTGATGCTGTCTACACTGATACAGATGTGTGTTCAGATTATAATGACTGACGCTGTCTACACTGATACAGATGTGTGTTCAGATTATAATGACTGATGCTGTCTACACTGATACAGATGTGTGTTCAGATTATAATGACTGATGCTGTCTACACTGATACAGATGTGTGTTCAGATTATAATGACTGACGCTGTCTACACTGATACAGATGTGTGTTCAGATTATAATGACTGACTCTGTCTACACTGATACAGATGTGTGTTCAGATTATAATGACTGACGCTGTCTACACTGATGCAGATGTGTGTTCAGATTATAATGACTGACTCTGTCTACACTGATACAGATGTGTGTTCAGATTATAATGACTGATGCTGTCTACACTGATACAGATGTGTGTTCAGATTATAATGACTGACGCTGTCTACACTGATACAGATGTGTGTTCAGATTATAATGACTGACGCTGTCTACACTGATGCAGATGTGTGTTCAGATTATAATGACTGATGCTGTCTACACTGATACAGATGTGTGTTCAGATTATAATGACTGACGCTGTCTACACTGATACAGATGTGCATTCAGATTATAATGACTGACTCTGTCTACACTGATACAGATGTGTGTTCAGATTATAATGACTGATGCTGTCTACACTGATACAGATGTGTGTTCAGATTATAATGACTGACGCTGTCTACACTGATACAGATGTGTGTTCAGATTATAATGACTGATGCTGTCTACACTGATACAGATGTGTGTTCAGATTATAATGACTGATGCTGTCTACACTGATACAGATGTGTGTTCAGATTATAATGACTGATGCTGTCTACACTGATACAGATGTGTGTTCAGATTATAATGACTGATGCTGTCTACACTGATACAGATGTGTGTTCAGATTATAATGACTGACGCTGTCTACACTGATACAGATGTGTGTTCAGATTATAATGACTGACTCTGTCTACACTGATACAGATGTGTGTTCAGATTATAATGACTGACTCTGTCTACACTGATGCAGATGTGTGTTCAGATTATAATGACTGACTCTGTCTACACTGATACAGATGTGTGTTCAGATTATAATGACTGATGCTGTCTACACTGATACAGATGTGTGTTCAGATTATAATGACTGACGCTGTCTACACTGATACAGATGTGTGTTCAGATTATAATGACTGATGCTGTCTACACTGATACAGATGTGTGTTCAGATTATAATGACTGATGCTGTCTACACTGATACAGATGTGTGTTCAGATTATAATGACTGATGCTGTCTACACTGATACAGATGTGTGTTCAGATTATAATGACTGATGCTGTCTACACTGATACAGATGTGTGTTCAGATTACAATGACTGACGCTGTCTACACTGATACAGATGTGTGTTCAGATTATAATGACTGACTCTGTCTACACTGATACAGATGTGTGTTCAGATTATAATGACTGACGCTGTCTACACTGATGCAGATGTGCGTTCAGATTATAATGACTGACTCTGTCTACACTGATACAGATGTGTGTTCAGATTATAATGACTGATGCTGTCTACACTGATACAGATGTGTGTTCAGATTATAATGACTGACGCTGTCTACACTGATACAGATGTGTGATCAGATTATAATGACTGATGCTGTCTACACTGATGCAGATGTGTGTTCAGATTATAATGACTGATGCTGTCTACACTGATACAGATGTGTGTTCAGATTATAATGACTGACTCTGTCTACACTGATACAGATGTGTGTTCAGATTATAATGACTGACTCTGTCTACACTGATACAGATGTGTGTTCAGATTATAATGACTGATGCTGTCTACACTGATACAGATGTGTGTTCAGATTATAATGACTGACTCTGTCTACACTGATACAGATGTGTGTTCAGATTATAATGACTGACGCTGTCTACACTGATACAGATGTGTGTTCAGATTATAATGACTGATGCTGTCTACACAGATACAGATGTGTGTTCAGATTATAATGACTGATGCTGTCTACACAGATACAGATGTGTGATCAGATTATAATGACTGTTTATACTATTAGGCACATTATTTCCCAGCACTACTGTACAGTTATAAAACATTTGTTTGTGAACGTTATCAAATATAGCTATATATCTATCTATTGCACATCTACTGTCATCATTACCTCTCGTCTTGCTCCCCAAAATCTCAATCCAGAAGTGGTGTTTGCTTGGGCGACTGCGAGCTTGACCCACTAAATCATTGACTTATGGGTTCTGATGCCCGTTTTGCATTTCAATCAAAAAGGGCACAGTCTCCATCAACACACACAAACAAAAAAGACAATCCTACAGAGTCAAACGCACAGTCCCCGATTAGGTGCTACATGCACAAATTTCTATTTCTGAGGTCATTATTTGTGTTTTTACCCCTCAGCCCACCGCAACACACGTTTCTCAGTGTGTAGCTGTGTTTCGAGGGATCAGGGGTGAGTAGAGGAGGCGTCCACAATGGGAACCAGCGGTTTATTGTTTGTTCAAACAGGTTTGAGCCTGTCATACTAACCTTCAAGTCTCGATGTACAATGCCATTTAAGTGACAATGATTAACACTCTCTAGAATCTGCTGTATGCAATGACTGTGAGAGAGAGAGACACAGCGAGGAAGCCAAAGAAGAGAGATTGAACAGTTCAGCAAGCACAGTCAGAAAATAATGCGGCTGACACACAAACAGTGAAAACAGAGAGCAAGTTTAGCTGGGACAGGAACATACTGTACTCCAGTCTGTAGAAAATATTATGATATTTGCTATAAAACTGGTACATTTGATACAAAGGCGCATTTGCAACAATATTACACCCAGAAATGAAAATCACCCTCATGTCACTGGAATCCCTGTTGACTTTCTTTTCTTTCATTCTGTCTTTCTTCAGTGGAACGAAGGTGAAATTTGAGCCGATCGCTCTTTTACATTACTATGAGCTTTCAATAGGACTTTAAAAGCATCACAAAAGAAGTCCATAAAACTTCTGCTCCATATTCCTATACGTCTGAAGCCTTTTGATAGGTTTATGAGGCGAACAGCCTGGAATTGTTGATCATCTAGATTTAAACAGTAAGTTGAACTGAACCAGGATGGCATTTCCCAAAAGCAATGAAAACCCATGATCGCATTGGCACCAATGCTCTCAACGATCGACTTAGGCTTACGATGCATTTGTAAAAGCAGACTAGATCCGTTGTGATTCAGATTTGGACGCACTGTAAAAAATGCTTTTCTTAGTATTTTTGTCTCATTTCCAGTCCAAATATCTAAAAAGTCTTAAATCAAGAAGCATTTACTAGATAAGTAAAATGACATAAGAAATTATATCTTGTTTTCTAGAAGAAAAAAAAAATCTAAATTTAGTGAGTTTTTGCAAAATTATCTGCCAATGGGGTAAAATGACAAAGATATATCTCATGTTTGCCCAATTAAAACAACTTAGATGTTACACAGTGCTTCTTGGAAACTGTTCTGTGGACAGTTGAGAAAAAAGTTTCATGTTTGGCAAAAATACACAACATTTTGTATAATTTCAGAATAAATGGAATATTGAGTTGTCTGACATTTATTATGCTTTTATTGTCCATTTGTGTCCTTTTTAAATATTGAATGCATCAGTCTCAGTTCGTTGTAATTGCACAGAAACAAATGCAGAAAAAGTCTTTAAAATTTCTTCTTTTTTAAAATAAAAGTCAAATGGGGCTGGAATGACAGAAGGGTGAGTAAATGATGACAGAATATTCCTTTTTTGGGTGAACTATACTTTTCAAAGTAATATAAAAAGTTATGACAGAAGCATACGAAAAGAAATGGTTAAACAACCCAAATTAAGATAAACACCAACAATGAGCAGCATCAAAGACAAGAATTTGACAAACTTTAGATCATTTCTTCTCACAGCTGAGTTTAAATGGTAGCAAACAGATAAATTCATGTATAACACATGGGGTATTCATGTATAACACGCATTCATGTATAACACGATTACTCCCACAACTGGCTTAGAAGGAAGTCCGTTAAAGAAAAGAATCATATCATGCACACATTAACACTCATAATAAACTACAGTTCTTCTGTTTTGTGAATTACGAGATGCACTTGTATGTGTGGAATGTTCTGGCTTCTATACAAGTAAAGCTCTTTCACAGAAAATTATTTTGACTTGTCTCTTAGTTGTGTTTAAATGAAATGCACTTACAATGAAAGTCTATGCGGCAAGATTTACTAATGAGGATCCATGCGCAGAGGATTTAAGAGTAACACAAACGTGAGTGAAGCGACACGACAAAAGCGAATAAAATTCATTATAATCAGTGATGCTGTTTACACTGGATGCGTCGCAATTCTCGAGAGTAAACTGATGTCCCGTTCTATTTCTGCTGTACTTCAAGTGCTTGCGCTACTTCTGACACGAACAATAAATGGATTTGCAACGGTTCCCGGACAGCAACATAGTGTCGGCCCAGATCCGGCCCACATCTGGGCCTTGTGTATGAGATGTGGGATCTGGGCCGACACTATGTTGCTGTCTGGGTCTCTTTGTTGCGTCCAGTGTTGACACGGTGTGAGACAAAAACTCAAGGGTTTTTGGGTCAAGGGTCCAGAAAACAGTAAATCCAACCCAGAAAATAATGTTCAGAATTGCCAATGCAACGATAAACAAGACTTCAAAACGCTTCGTGCAGCTTCAAAAACTTTGTGAATCATTTGTTCTGAACCAGTGATTCGGAGCGAGTATCAAACTGCCAAAGTCACATGATTACAGTTAACGGGGCTTTGTTACGTCATTACTGTTTCCAAATGTCAATGTTTCGCCACTAGAGGGCGATGATCTCTGTGAACCCATGAACCGTGTCTAGTTATGATTTTTACCTGATCTCGGATCAGTTTTATACATTTGTATAATAAAAAAGAAGAATTGTGGTTAAAAGTCTCTTACTGGTCTGATTAAGCAAGCTCTCAATAAAACTAACTAAATCTCTACAAAAAAATGTATTAAAAAAAATAGAACGTATTATAGAGACACTTCATATTTAGTGGTATTAGATGATTTGTTAATTGCATTTAATAGATGACAGTTTTTCAAAAGGTGTTTTTCTGCATGTTTTGACTGAGTTTTCGCAGCATTTACACTGTTCTGACCAGCAGGGGTCGCCAGCGTGTGACGGTTCCAGCGCTGCGAAACAATCAATTATTTTACAAAACAATTGGTTCAATTGATTCAAAGTTTCGAAAAGCTTTGTTTCTTTCATAACTAAGCAGCAATGATGGGATTTAGGAGTGGATGAAACCCGGAAGTTATTATTCTGATGACGGCTCCCTCGTTTGGTGGGAGGAGGTAATGACAGGTGCAGAACCAGATATAACAGATACACTGTCTTGCTCCATAAACTTCCACTGTAAGTGCATTATTGTTTGAAATATAAAAAAATACCACAGAATATAGTTATTAATTGACAGCATGCCACAGATGTGGTTTATACAGCTTCATAAAATATATAATACAACCCAGAAAGCAACATAGTGTCGGCCCAGATCCAGCCCACATCTGGTACACGTACAGTCAAACCAAAATTTATTCAGACATCTTCAACATTTCTCACATTATCACAGTTTATTCATTATAGTTTAGAAAATGGTAATAAAATATGACAAGAACTCAGAGTTATCAAATCAGTTGATATTTCCTTCTGTTAGAGACTCTCACAAATGAATTATGTTGAATATCTGTCAGCTGTTAAATTTAACTACACAATTAGATAATACCAGTTTAGCTCAACCAATCACCAAGAAATGCTCAATTTTGTTCAGTCTGTGTGTAAAAAGGTTGCATTAGCAAATAAAGAAAAAACACTTCAGCAAAACATGGTCAGGCCAAAAGTCTGAATAATTTTGGTATTGTTTTTGGTATCATTTTGGATTTTTTTATTAATGTTACTGGTAGTCCACTGTATTAAGAATTTGTGGGTATAATATGTCATATTTTACTTTATTTTGCTCTCCTCACTTATATAAATGAACTATAGTGTCCTGCACCCACTAGTCAAAAAATATCAAAAATTATATCTGGTGTCTGAATAATCTTTGGTTTGACTGTAGATTCCACACGGCCCCGATGAGGGCCGGATCTGGGCTGACACTATGTTGCCGAATCTACAAAGCTAACTCTGTTGTCTATTTAAAAATGCATGTATTCTTATGAGAGGTTTGCATTGGACACGAGCACTAACCTGGCATCGGCCTCGCTGTAATACTCTCTGGCAACAATATCTTCAAACAGCTCTCCTCCTGTGACTCTGAAACAGGTCCAACATCAGACAGTCTCATTTCAGCAGCTTTAATTAACAGGAAGCTCTGCATGTGAGAAATCTACATTTGCACCTTGACATGACATTCTTAAGAGATTAAAAAAAGACATAAGCGAGCAGAGTGTGTGTGTCGACACTCAACATGAGTAACTTGTAAATACAGGCAAATTCCACTGGAAACCAAGCATCGCTGTGAAGGGCAGAGCACTTAAAGTAAGCACTGTGAAGGGCACTTTACTCCGCATATAACATGTGTCACTGCCACTTTCTGTTGAATGTGAATGTTACTTCGACAACACAGCTGCACAATTTATTATAGCAGTTATAGCAATGATTTGGCAGATAGGCTTGATTCAAATATTGCTTTTTGGTGTGTCTACTTCAAATGTATTTAAAACATGCCATCAACGATCACATGATCACAAAGAGTAAGCTTTCAGAAGAGGTTCAGAAGAGATTCCCGAAGAGATTCAGAAGAGATTTCAGAAGAGAATCCAGAAGAGATTTAGAAGAGATTTCAGAAGAAAATTCAGAAGAGAATTCAGAAGAGACTTCAGAAGAGATTTCAGAAGAGAATTCAGAAGAGATTTCAGAAGAGAATTCAGAAGAGATTTCAGAAGAGATTTCAGAAGAGAATTCAGAAGAGATTTCAGAAGAGATTTCAGAAGAGGTTCAGAAGAGGTTCAGAAGAGAATTCAGAAGAAAATTCAGAAGAGAATTCAGAAGAGACTTCAGAAGAGATTTCAGAAGAGAATTCAGAAGAGATTTCAGAAGAGAATTCAGAAGAGATTTCAGAAGAGGTTCAGAAGAGATTTCAGAAGAGATTTCAGAAGAGATTTCAGAAGAGAATTCAGAAGAGATTTCAGAAGAGGTTCAGAAGAGATTTCAGAAGAAAATTCAGAAGAGAATTCAGAAGAGACTTCAGAAGAGATTTCAGAAGAGAATTCAGAAGAGATTTCAGAAGAGAATTCAGAAGAGATTTCAGAAGAGATTTCAGAAGAGAATTCAGAAGAGATTTCAGAAGAGATTTCAGAAGAGATTTCGAAGAGATTTCAGAAGAGATTCAGAAGAGATTTCAGAAGAGAATTCAGAAGAGATTTCAGAAGAGAATTCAGAAGAGATTTAGAAGAGATTTCAGAAGAGAATTCAGAAGAGATTTAGAAGAGAATTCAGAAGAGATTTCAGAAGAGAATTCAGAAGAGATTTCAGAAGAGAATTCAGAAGAGATTTAGAAGAGATTTCAGAAGAGAATTCAGAAGAGATTTCAGAAGAGATTTAGAAGAGATTTCAGAAGAGAATTCAGAAGAGATTTAGAAGAGATTTCAGAAGAGAATTCAGAAGAGAATTCAGAAGAGATTTAGAAGAGATTTAGAAGAGATTTCAGAAGAGATTTCAGAAGATAATTTAGAAGAGATTTCAGAAGAGAATTCAGAAGAGATTTAGAAGAGATTTAGAAGAGATTTCAGAAGAGATTTCAGAAGAGAATATAGAAAGATATTTCAGAAGAGAATTCAGAAGAGATTTCAGAAGAGATTTCAGAAGAGATTCAGAAGAGATTTCAGAAGAGATTCAGAAGAGATTCAGAAGACATTCAGAAGAGATTTCAGAAGAGATTCAAGAAGATTCAGAAGAGATTCAGAAGAGATTTAGAAGAGATTTCAGAAAAGATTTAGAAGAGATTCAGAAGAGATTTCAGAAGAGAATTCAGAAGAGATTTCAGAAGAGATTTCAGAAGAGAATTCAGAAGAGATTCCCGAAGAGATTCAGAAGAGATTTAGAAGAGATTTCAGAAGAGAATTCAGAAGAGATTTAGAAGAGATTTCAGAAGAGAATTCAGAAGAGATTTCAGAAGAGAATTCAGAAGAGAATTCAGAAGAGATTTAGAAGAGATTTCAGAAGATATTTTAGAAGAGATTTAGAAGAGATTTCAGAAGAGATTTCAGAAGACATTCAGAAGAGATTTCAGATGAGATTTCAGAAGAGAATTCAGAAGAGATTTAGAAGACATTCAGAAGAGATTCAGAAGAGAATTCAGAAGAGAATTCAGAAGACATTCAGAAGAGATTTCAGAAGAGAATTCAGAAGAGATTCAGAAGAGATTTCAGAAGAGAATTCAGAAGAGATTCAGAAGAGATTTAGAAGAGAATTCAGAAGAGATTTCAGAAGAGATTTAGAAGAGATTTCAGAAGAGAATTCAGAAGAGATTTCAGAAGAGATTCAGAAGAGATTTCAGAAGAGAATTCAGAAGAGATTTAGAAGAGATTTCAGAAGAGAATTCAGAAGAGATTTCAGAAGAGATTCAGAAGACATTCAGAAGAGGTTTCAGAAGAGGTTCAGAAGAGATTTCAGAAGAGAATTCAGAAGACATTCAGAAGAGATTTAGAAGAGATTTCAGAAGAGAATTCAGAAGAGATTTCAGAAGAGATTTCAGAAGAGAATTCAGAAGAGATTTCAGAAGAGAATTCAGAAGAGATTCAGAAGAGATTCAGAAGACATTCAGAAGAGATTTCAGAAGAGAATTTAGAAGAGATTTCAGAAGAGATTTCAGAAGAGATTTCAGAAGAGAATTCAGAAGAGATTTCAGAAGAGAATTCATAAGAGATTCAGAAGACATTCAGAAGAGATTTCAGAAGAGGTTCAGAAGAGATTTCAGAAGAGATTTCAGAACAGAATTCAGAAGAGATTCAGGAGAGATTCCAGAAGAGATTCAGAAGAGATTTCAGAAGAGATTCAGGAGAGATTCAGAAGACATTTAGAAGAGATTCAGAAGAGATTCAGAAGAGATTTTAGAAGAGATTTCAGAAGAGATTCAGGAGAGATTCCAGAAGAGATTCAGAAGAGATTTCAGTAAGGGAGAGGAGGAGAGATTCCAGAAGAGATTCAGAAGAGATTCCAGAAGAGATTCAGAAGAGATTCCAGAAGAGATTTCAGAAGAGATTTAGAAGAGATTTCAGAAGAGATTCAGAAGAGATTTTAGAAGAGATTCAGGAGAGATTCCAGAAGAGATTCAGAAGAGATTTAGAAGAGATTTCAGAAGAGAATTCAGAAGAGATTCCAGAAGAGATTCAGGAGAGATTCCAGAAGAGATTCAGAAGAGATTCCAGAAGAGATTCCAGAAGAGATTCAGAAGAGATTCCAGAAGAGATTCCAGAAGAGATTCAGAAGAGATTCCAGAAGAGATTCAGAAGAGATTCCAGAAGAGATTCCAGAAGAGATTCAGAAGAGATTCCAGAAGAGATTCCAGAAGAGATTCAGAAGAGATTTCAGAAGAGATTCCAGAAGAGATTTCAGAAGAGATTTCAGAAGATATTCAGAAGAGATTCAGAAGAGATTTCAGGAATTGTGAGAAATAAACTTGCAATTCTGACTTTTTTCTCTCGCAATTGCAACTTTATATCATGCAATTCTGATAAAAAGTCGGAATCACCTTTTTTATTTTTCATTCTGTGGCAGAAACAAGCTTCCATAGCTTTCCCTAACTATAGTGGCCACCAAAAAAAAAAAAAGACCACAAACCCTGAAAGCTGAATAACTGAGTCTGGAAAATCATCTTTGGACAAAGCCAACGGATGCTGTTAAAATGCCACAAAAATGACTAATATTTATATCATATGATATAGTTTAGCAATGTCACATGAGCAAGAGTTTCCTTTTTTTTTTATATCTGCATGATTGCAAATGTGATCCTGATTTTATACAACAGTTTTATCTGTTTTTGCTCAATTTTGTTTTAAACAAAGCCACAGAAGAACTGATGTGCGTCTCTGAGCGACACACAGCGGCGTTTCATTACTGAATGAATCAACAGTTTTAAATTAATTGAGTGAGTCATCGATTCAGTGACTCATTGATAAAAACGCCCAATTGCTTCGTTCCCGAATGAATCAGCCGTTTAAATTAATCGGTTGAATGAATGATTCGATGACTCACTCATTAAGACAGAGGCTTGGTGGTTTTAGTTTCACAAATTTATTTCTATATTATTATTTCTAAAGCTAGCTTTTTGTGATGTATATTCAATGCTTTTCTCATCTAACATAATAATGACTTTAAATTATCTTTTGGGGGGGGGGGGGGGGGGGTCATTTCTCAGCCAAAACTGATGTGCGATAAATTAATTAGATTTTTTGCAGTTTATTTTGTAAGTGGAGGAGCTCTCGTTAACAGACACACTCGTTTAACAGGAGAACTGGAGACGTGACCTCATACAGACGGAGACACACACAGAAAAATTCACTCACAAATCAAAGACGAGGTAGTGAACACCCTCCTCTGATATACTGTCATGGAGCCTCACTGTGGAGAGAGAGAGAGAGAGAGAGAGAGAGAGAGAGAGAGACACTGATTAGATTGTATCGAGCAGCTCACAGTCATAATCGTTAGAATGAGATTTTCACAGACTCGTTTATTCCACAAATTGGAATTATTTCTGCTTCTGCTTCCTCTCATTGTCAAAGATGAATAAAGGGCAGATCCACTAAAGCTGAACTGTGTCATTTTTTCATCTATCCCATCTTAATAGACCTTATTCACAGCAGCGCCATCTTTGCGGGAGGGGGATTTATAGCGGGAATGAAAGCAACGCTGTGCGGGATAGACGTACATCTCTTCATTCTGTTTATTAATTAAAGTCCCCCTGTAGTGAAAATCCAGCTTTTAATGTTGTTTATGTGTCTATGTGGTGTTTTTAATATGCTTTAAGACAAACCATGTGTTAATTTATAAGTCGACACCATTGCTGAGTATTTCCTCCTTAAAACTGCAGTGAACCAAAGACAGTCTCAAACACACGCTTTGAAATCGCTGGTGTCTCTGACGTCACAAACTACCTTGTAACCAATCAGATCAACGTGTGATCGTCAACCAGTGGATCTCTGAGCTGAGTAAGTGAGTGGAGGCGGGGCTCATCTGCATATTCATAGAACCGCGAATACTTAATGAGGTGTAGAGTTACATTCCAGATATTTTAAGGAAAAAAACGCTTAAATATGTCATTTCGGTGATCAAAGATGAGTTTTAAAGGATCAAATGATTGACTACAGGGAGACTTTAATATTATGTTTATTGTGTTTTTGGATTCGAAACACTGCAAAAATATCTTTCCAAGAAACATCAGTAAAAACAAAAACTCACAAAAAAGTGATCTAGAAGCTTTATACAGTTTTTTCTACAGTGGATGTCACTGAAAACACGGTACATCAATCCCTCAGCCTGAATAACGTCTGTATGCCATTCGATACCTGTGCCATGTGAAAGTCGTCACAATGCATTCTGGGATTGAATTATCAGTGAAGGACAGCTAAAATAACTGGATGTATGCAGGACTACATTAAACTGGGCAAAAACAGGCATTTATTCAGTCGTTTAGTGGATAGATAGATAGATAGATAGATAGATAGATAGATAGATAGATAGATAGATAGATAGATAGATAGATAGATAGATAGATAGATAGATAGATAGATAGATAGATAGATAGATAGATAGATAGATAGAGATTAGTTAGAAAGAAAGAAAGAAATATAGATAGATGAATTAGTTAGTTTGAAAGAAAGATAGATTAGTTAGAAAGAAAGAAAGATTAGTTAGAAAGAAAGAAAGAAAGAAAGAAAGAAAGAAAGAAAGATTATTTAGAAAGAAATATAGATAGAGAGATTAGTTAGAAGGAAAGATATATTAGATAGAGAGATTAGTTAGAAGGAAAGATATATTAGTTAGAAAGAAAGAAAGAAAGAAAGAAAGAAAGAAATATGGATTAGTTAGAAAGAAAGAAAGAAAGAAAGAAAGAAAGAAAGAAAGAAAGAAAGAAAGAAATATGGTTAGAAAGAAAGAAAGAAACAAAGAAAGAAAGAAAGATGGATTAGTTAGAAAGAAAGAAAGATAGATTAACCAGCCTAAAAAACACTGCAAAAAATGCTTTTCTTTCTAATTATTTTAATCTTGTTTCCAGTCCAAATATCAAAAAATTCTAAAATCAAGATGGATTTACTAGATGAGTAAAATGACATTAGATATTATGTCCTGTTTTCTGGGGGAATTAAATCAAAATTAAGTGAGTTGATGCTTAAAACAAACAAAATGATCACGTTCTTTCAAGCAAAATTATCAATTATGTAAAATGACATTAGATATTATGTCTTGTTTTCTGGGGAAATAAAAATGAAGTGAGTTTTTGCTTATAACAAGCAAAATGATCTGCCAATGGGGTCAGAAAAATAATCTTAATTCAAACAGAAACCAGATTATTTTCTTACCCAATTGGCAGATCATTTTGCTTGTTATAAGCAAAAACTCACTTCATTTTTATTTATTCCCCCAGAAAACAGGACATAATATCTTATGTCGTTTTACTCATCTAGTAAATCCATCTTGATTTAAGAAATGTTTGATATTTGGACTGGAAACGACAGAAACACTGAGTGAGAACAGCATTAGTTGCAGTGTGAGTGCCGTAGAGTCTTGAGGAGAACTCCTCTAATGAAACGGCCGAGATCATGACGTGATCTTGATGAACGAGGGAACGCCTGGTGTCATCTCTCAAAGGAATCGAACGACCTGACCTTTTGATTTATAAATATGGACGGATTACACGAGGAAAGAGAGACGGAGGAATCCTCTCAGTATAAACATCTCATGCATCTTCTGTGATTCAGTCGTTTCTCAAACCTGTTGCCATAGCAACAGAGAGAACGGCTTTCCAGCGGACGGAGAGAAAACCCTCGTTCCTTTAGGAAAACCACTGGCTTTTATATCCACTGACTCAGTGACACTTTACAATAAGGTTAACATGAACTAAGAACGAACAATACTTCTTCAGCACTTATTAATCTTAGCTCATATTAATTTCAATATTTACTAATATGGTATTAAAATCAAAGGTTGTATTTGTTAACATTAGCAAATGAACAAACACTGAACAGCTGTATTTTTATTGACTAACATGAACAAAGATGAATAAATACTAACAAATGTATCGCTCATTGTTAGTTAGTGTTAGTTAATACACTAATGAACCTTATTATAAAGTGTTACCAATGACTCTTGACTGCAAACCTTTAAGACTTGAAGTCATATTTGTGTGAAAGGAGATCAATTATAATGAAGGGCAAACAGAGACTTTGGGATCTAACGAACAATCCATACGCAATGAAACCGTGTCATCTCATGTAAACTCTTGAACAATAACCCGATTGAATAGTTTCAGTGGCATGAGATGAACATCGGGGGTGGGAATGAGAGACTGTGTTCAGCTCATCTAATGCTTTGTGTTATAGTCATAATTACTGCTAGAAAACGCCAACGCTTGTAATCTCTCGGCTGCTGTGTGTGTGTGTGTGTGTGTGTGTGTGTGTGTGTGGGCTGAAACGCTTGGACATTTATAGACGTTTCCAGACTAAAAGCTTCAGGTCAGATTTGCATGACATAATTATGATGAATCACTCAGAAATCTCGTTTTGATGAACTAATATTGATTCTTAAATCTCTTTCAGTCTGTTTTAAGTTGATGAATGAACAAAACTTCCATCTAGTGGCAAATCTGTTAATTATCAGTGTATTGATGCATTCGATCTTATTATTAATAACATTATATAATGTAATGATTGTGATGTATTGTATATTGTGGCCTAGCTCTTTTTAATTGCACTAAAACACCAGCAGGAGATTATGTCAAGGTTCCTTTAGAATTTGTTTTGTATTTTTTAAGTATAATTGCATTAATATTAAATTTCTTAATTAATTTCATGAATTGTAGTGATGCACCTCATTTTTAATTATGTATTTTTTTAAATATTAATTTAGCCAAAAACCTAAACGGAAAACAAAAATTAAATGTGGTTAATCAATTGATTAAATACATTTTATTTAATAATTAACAATCAAATAAAAGTTAAAATGTTTAACTACATAAGGCCGTTTTATATAAACATTTTAATATAGTTATGTTTCTACTCCAGATTGTCGGTTAAATATAAAGATTTAAAAGATGGCTGTACAGATTTATTCATACATTTATAACTCCATCAGGTTGAGTCTGAATATATCAATATATATGAATATAATGCATATGAAGTGCTGAATATATCTAGCACAATGTTGCTAGGGTTTTGTTTTTCTAGCTGACTAACGAGTTAATGATGATTGAAAGGCTTTTCTGAGGTAAATGTGGCGTTACGTGACATTATTGTTCTCAAGCTGTTTTATTGAGGTCTGGAAATGAATCATGTTTCATGTAATCGACCGATCAGTGTTTCAACCGCGGAAAGACGTCAATAAAACAGCTTGAGAATAATATCTAACATTTACCTCAGAAAAGCCATTCGATGACCATAAACTCGTTAGTCAGCTGACAAAACCTAGAAAATAATATTTTCCTAAATATATGCAGTATATTGCACATTCATTGTATTTTTACTTAACATGTTCTTCAATTTTTAATGCATCATGTTTTTTATGACATCCACTATTTAAATGTTTATATAAAAAAAAGAAAGAAAAAAAAGTGTGTGTGTCTGTGTGTCTGTGTGTGTGTGTGTGTGTGTGTGTGTGTACACTCACCGATGTTGGCATGCTTGAGTAGACGACAAATTCGAGCCTCTCGTTCCAGTTTTTGGTGATCTACAAAAAAAAGCAGAAACAGATGTTTGTCTGTTAAACACTTGACTAGTCTGTGGATAACAGTTTCTGCTGAATGACGTGAAATGTAAATGTTTGTTTAATAGCAGTGGAAATGTAGTGAATATCACAGGACAGAAATGTTAAATGTCTGAAGTCTGTTCTAATAGATCCAGTGTTTAAATGAGTCAATAAATATTGTCTCTACTCGCAACAACAACAAGCAAACAGGAGTCATTGGAAAATTACATTTCTTTAGTGTGTAATGTTGCAGTTTGAGCATGAAAAAGGTCTGCACTGTTTCTGAACCCTCAGCCGACCGATCACGACACACCGCTCCAGCCGACCAACCACGACACACCGCTCCAGCCCACCAACCACGACACACCGCTCCAGCCCACCAACCACGACACACCGCTCCAGCCGACCAATCACGACACACCGCTCCAGCCGACCAATCACGACACACCGCTCCAGCCCACCAACCACGACACACCGCTCCAGCCCACCAATCTCGACACACCGCTCCAGCCGACCAATCACGACACACCGCTCCAGCCGACCAATCACGACACACTGTTCCAGCCCACCACGCTCCAGTCCACCAATCACGACACACCGCTCCAGCCGACCAATCACGACAAATTGCTCCAGTCCACCAATCACGACACACCGCTCTAGCCACCAACCACAACACACCGCTCCAGCCACCAATCACAACACACCGCTCCAGCAACCAATCACAACACACCGCTCCAGCCACCAACCACAACACACCGCTCCAGCCACCAATCACAACACACTGCTCCAGCCCACCAACCACAACACACCGCTCCAGCCACCAAATCACAACACATCTCTCCAGCCACCAATGACAACACACCGCTCCAGCCACCAATGACAACACACCGCTCCAGCCACCAATCACAACACACCGCTCCAGCCACCAATGACAACACACCGCTCCAGCCACCAATCACAACACACCGCTCCAGCCACCAATCACAACACACTGCTCCAGCCCACCAATCACAACACACTGCTCCAGCCCACCAATCACAACACACCGCTCCAGCCACCAATCACAACACACCGCTCCAGCCCACCAATCACGACACACCGCTCCAGCCCACCACGCTCCAGTCCACCAATCACGACACACCGCTCCAGCCGACCAATCATGACAAATTGCTCCAGTCCACCAATCACGACACACCGCTCCAGCCACCAATCACAACACACCGCTCCAGCCACCAATCACAACACACTGCTCCAGCCCACCAAATCACAACACATCTCTCCAGCCACCAATGACAACACACCGCTCCAGCCACCAATGACAACACACCGCTCCAGCCACCAATCACGACACACCGCTCCAGCCGACCAATCATGACAAATTGCTCCAGTCCACCAATCACGACACACCGCTCCAGCCACCAATCACAACACACCGCTCCAGCCACCAATCACAACACACTGCTCCAGTCCACCAAATCACAACACATCTCTCCAGCCACCAATGACAACACACCGCTCCAGCCACCAATGACAACACACCGCTCCAGCCACCAATCACAACACACTGCTCCAGCCCACCAATCACGACACACTGCTCCAGCCACCAATCACGACACCCCGCTCCAGTCCACAAATCACGACACACCGCTCCAGTCCACCAATTATAACACACCGCTCCAGCCCACCAATCACGACACACCGCTCCAGCCACCAATTACAACACACCGCTCCAGTCCACCAATTACAACACATCGCTCCAGCCACCAATCACAACACACCGCTCCAGCCAACCAATCAGAGCACAGTGTGCTTTTCAGAAGGAGGGGCTTCATAGAGACAGGAAGTAAACAGAGCGTTACTGATAGACTGGGAAGAGAGGAGCTGCAACAATGGAGAATATGAGGAGAATAATCAACATTCAAGCAGGAAAACCTGTTCTAGTAGAGCCTGAAAACAACATCACGACTATAAAAGGGCCTTTTTAAGAAATTATGGATTATAATATTTAATTTCGAATGCACTGTGAATACTTAAAAACATGGTGTTCATGTTTTATACATAAAGGGATTTATGTTCCCATATCTTGATATTTCTGTCCTAAAGTTAATCTCACCTCAAACCACTTCATACGGTCTCAGAATAATATCATTCATCCATAACTCTGCAGCAATTCTCATTCAGAGAGGAAATACTGTCACTCAAACACACTGATCGAAAACCCCTGACAGAGAGCCGTTCAAAACCTTGTAATCTTTACAGTCAGAATGGATTTCACATAATTCAGTATGTCATTATAGAATATTGTGTGTGTGTGTTCAGCCAATAAGATTGTTGGAGTGTAAAGTTTAATCTCAGATGTTTTATCATCATGATCTCAAGACATTAATGAGGATTTCGTCTAATATCAGCATCATCACTGACACACACTCACACACACACACACGCACGCACGCACACACACACACACACACACACACACACACGCATGCGCACGCACACGTACACACATGCACACACACACGAGCCTGTGACATCACAGGATTAAACTGACTAAACTGTGTGTGTGTGTGTGTGTGTGTGTGTGTGTGTGTGTGTGTGTGTGTGTGTGTGTGTGTGTGTTCAGCTCAATAACAGTGTGATCAGTTTTGTTCTTTCCTCATTATTAGAAAAGTTTGGCCAAACTCCATGTTCTTCATTAAATGCCCCAGATGGAGAGCTTTTCATTCAAATCTAGTTTTTGCGTATTTTAAGTGTTGCGCTGACCCAGTTCAGTCATTTCCCCTCAGACTCAGACGGAGACGGAGAGATGCCAGAAATGGAGCAGATCTTCTCAAATCAACTCACTGTCCATCGACTGACATCATGCAGATGAGAAACACAAGCAAACATGTGGAGGAGAAATATGAGTCCAGAAATGAACTTGATCTGACAAAAACTGTGTGTGAGTGTGTGTGTGTGTGTGTGAGAGAGTGTGTGTATGTGTGAGTGTGAGTGTGTGTAAGTGTGTGTATGTGTGTGTGTGTGTTTGTATTCTCTCACACTAATGTAAACAGTGTAAGGCTGGAGAAACTGGAAGAGCTGGAAGAGAGGTTTACTCTCTGAGAAAACGAAGGAAAATGAACCTCTTAATTGTTAAATGAATCTCTTGCTATATTACAATCCCCACTCGAGACACGATCACACGCGAGTGGATCACCTCCCAATTTACACATCGTTCCCTTCACCCATCCCTGCCTGAATTCACCCAAGAATCTATATGGTTTAATTTGAACAATTATCATACAGTATTACACATGTTTGGTATCATTTGAAATGTCTCAGTGCGACTGGTCCAAATGTCTCATTCCCACAGAAGTAAACCAGACAGGTAATGAGGTGTGGAGAGTTTAGAGATATCTGGGTTTGCCCCCATGATTAATGCAAATTCCCACTGTGAACTCATGTCTGCATCTGTAAAGAGGTTTCTGCGTTGGTCTGAGTGTGTAGGGAGATGAAGAAGAGGCTCGAGGCGATCCTGAAACTCAGACGTTGAAGGATCTCAAAGACTCCAGCATTATGTATTTTTCTAAATGTCGTGTTTCACCTTCATCTCTTACTCTTTATCTTGTTTTTGTATTGATTATCTTTGAACTGATTATGAAATTGGCATGATACATTTACCTGACATAATAAATTGTTACATTTGATTATTCTGACTTGCTCTGAAATTGTTTTCCCAAGTGGATTAAACGGATTCCTATGTTCCCGCAAGTCTGCGTCAGTGATGACTAATGTTTGGCACTGATTCAAGTGTACGTGGTTTTGTAAAGACAAGAAGGGAATTTCCATTTAGCACAGCAAATGCTGTTTGATCAATCTAAATCTGTGTGTCTCGCCTCTGTTTTAATGTAATGTTACTTTAGATAAGTGTACGTGGGAAACCACGGCTTGGCCAATCCAGAGCTATTATAAGAGGAGGAATGTTGGTCAGCTTATATCTGTAACAGTGGCCGTACCTCTACTGAAGTAAACCTGTAGTGTATGCGATTCCACGGGGGCTTTACCAGAGTATCTCTGATTGTGTAAGTGTGAATCTCAGATCTATCGCCATCATCTCTGTTCAGTGACGGAAGCTGACGCGCTCGTGATCGTGAGACCCGCGTTACACAGAAGACGAGAGGACCTCTGAGAGACACAGCTTCCTAATCTGAGTGGGTAAATATACTTAAAGAGTTAAAAAGAATAATCAAACATTCGCTCACTTTTAATGATGCCCAGATATCATTAAAACCTTTTTCATTTATGGAGTCAGATGAAATA
The DNA here is from genome assembly GCF_951802725.1 of Rutilus rutilus. Lineage (NCBI taxonomy): Eukaryota > Metazoa > Chordata > Actinopteri > Cypriniformes > Leuciscidae > Rutilus > Rutilus rutilus. The sequence continues at coordinate 58,978,630 of NC_140211.1, read as the reverse complement.
ATGAGGTAATAATACAGATGAGAAAATGTGTTTCATTTAACACTTATTGTGTTGCGTGAAAGGAAAGACAGTAACGTGCAAAAACTTTCACCCGTCTTAGCGGAACCCCCCAGATCTGAGTCAGTTTACTGTGTGTGTGTGTGTGTGTGTGTGTGTGTGTGTGTGTGTGAGTCAGTTTACTGTGTGTGTGTGTGTGTGTGTGTGTGAGTGTGTGTGTCTCTCTGCAGACAGGCGTGTGTGTGTGTGTGTGTGTGTACTTGAACGACTATCTTTGTGAGGACCAGTTTGAGTTTTAGACCATTGGAGTGAGGACTGTCGGTACACGATCCGTTCCACCTGTTTCACGCATGCAGATCGCCTAGGCAGAAATGCATATTATGTTCCTTATTGTCTTCTGTAAACAACATTGAAGGGATTATTTTCCTCATTTAGATTATATAGATATATATTAGCCTATATAGACCCATACTAATACAAAATTACTCAACTTAAAAGTTAACTAATATTAGCAGCTTTTAATAATAAAAAAAAACGACACAAACCATCTTTGACAATACTACTGACCTCAGACCAAAACACGGCAAGTTAAGTAAGTTCAGCCTAATACCATACAGCAGTGAATCGCAAAGGAGAGTATATGGAGGAAACTGATCATGTATGTTCATGTAACAACTCACAACTCACAATCACTTTTGGATTGGCAACCACGTAAACACATCGTAATGCATAGCGTAACCTACATTTAAAAGCATCAAAATAGACCCGCTGTGAAATGTTAAACACAATACAACTAACGTTACGCAAATATGCCGCAAGTTGTGCCGCCTGGCCGTCAAGTGTTTCATCGCATGCGTGAAACGGATCGTGCAGGTGGAACGGATCGTGGACCGACAAGGACAAAGAGAGTAAAGTGAGGACATGTTGAGAGCCTTTAAAGGCCTGTTTGAGGGTCCTGACTTGGTTTTAGGGATAAGGTTATCATGAGGTTGAGGGTCGGTTTAGGGTCAGGGGTCGGGTTGTGATGGGTAAGGTTAGGGTAAGCGGCTAGAGATTGCATTGTGTCAATGAATGTCCTCATAAAGATAGATGTACAAAAATGTGTGTGTGTGTGTGTTCTCTCACACTAATGTTAACAGAGGTCAGGAACAGAGTTTGCATAAGAAGCAAATTAGTGCAAAAGAGGCGAAAGCGAAACTTGAAACACAGAGCTGGAACGAAATGAGGAAAATAGAAATAAATGGATCGTCACAAATTCAGGTGTGAGTGAACGTGAAACGTGCAGGATTTAATGAGAAGCGTTTCAAATAGTAGTGTGTCATATTATAATATTTTAATATTGACCTCAATCTGTCTCCATATTAAATCTGAATTAGACATGCATCAGAGTCTCTCACACACACACACACACACACACACACACACACACACACACACACACAAAGTCATGTGACGCTGCAAACTACAAGTGATTCCCTGTTATCATTTATCATAAACATATACAGCTGGTTACGTGATGCAAACCTCAAAATGTATTAGTTTACATATCATGCACTATGGTTATGGTTAATTATTAATCAATAATCTGCCCCTGTAATCATAATTTAGTGTTAAAAGTGCTTGCTGTTTCATGCACAAATGAGTCAAGACAGTTTCTTCGCCTCTGTTCGTTACATTAACAATTGCATGATGAATAATGTAAAAAAAAACAAATCAATGCAATTACAATAAGAATGGGAACTGAAGCTTGTAAAAGGACAAGTCATTCAAGATCGTGTGTGAGAAACAGACCTGATCATTACAACCGCATGAAAAAGAGAAACTAGTGTGTTTACAACGACGTGTGTGTGAAGAAATGAGACATGAAACGTCCATCAAACTATGAAATCAGTAAAAGGACGAGGATAACCTTCAGAAATGATGCAGAGATGATGAAATAAATGTCATTTCTAGATGAATTATTAAAGCCCTTCCCGTCAAACCACGGCAACTTTACTTTACAGCAACAAAATTATGTTTATTGACTCAATGTTTCAGATTTGTTCCGAATTTCTGTTAAATCTTTGTAGACAAAATGCTTTTATATTTATACTTTTACACAATATATTAGTATCGCATATTAAAGGGAATAAAAACAAAACTTTTAATGAAGAAAAACTGACTTTCAGTCAACATGCACCAATGCTACGTCACAATCATTCGTTAACAAACAAGAATTAATTACTTCAATGAGCTCATTGTTTCTGCCTGACATTTTTAAAATAATAAATTAATACATTTTTTGCAAACTGTGGTTTTGTATATCTACATTTATGAAATACATTACTCAGTTTCCTCTGATCACTGTAAATTGTAATATGCTTTGAAACGATGTGTATAGTGAAAAGCACTATACAAATAAACGTGAATTGAATTCTTCAGCCACATATATTAATATCACATATTAAAGGGAATAAAAGCAAAACACTTAATGAAGAAAAAGCGACTTTCACTTATCCTCCGGCCACGTCTCGCTCTACACGAGTTAATGTGAGGCTTTCTCTCAGCGTGGACAGAAGACTTGATGCTGGACGTCCTCTTCAAGCCTCGTGAGGAGAGAGTGAGACTGAGACTACTTCATGAGGACGAGACGAGAGTTCTCTAAAACAGCACTGAACAAACACACACACAGCAAACTTGTGTAGGATTGAAAATAATCCAAGATATTTTAAATGAACAAAGATATTTGCTTTACTGTTTCCTCCCCCTCTTTCCACCACACGGATAGTGATCAAGGCCTGTAGGCCAACATGTTTGTACACTGGGGGTCGATGAATTGTCGCACCTTTAGTACGGTGGGGGAAGTGTAATGATCTGATTGGTCAGTTTGAATGTCTCACATCTGGGTTTTAGTCACATGGTCAGGGAAAGGATAAAAGAAGATTGAAACTGTTGCTCTGGCTCTTCTTCTGTGGGTCTCTCTCTCTCTCTCTCTCTCTCTCTCTCTCTCTCTCTCTCTCTCTCTCTCTCTCTCTCTCTCTCTCTGCGCACTGTTCAACATGACGGTTCTGAATTGCTTGAAATATGATTGGAATCACTTCCAAAAAGGAAAATACAGTTCAAAGTCTGCAAATCTGTCATATCGGCTACATAAAATCAAAATGAGAACATTATAATTGTGTGTTTGGGACATGGATTTTAATGATGAGACTTTTGTTTTTGTAATCAGGCTCTCAAAAAGTATATAAACATTTTATTTAGATTGATCAGCCAATATATCAGTTATCGGCTTTCAAATATAAAGAATTATCGGTTATCGGTATCGCCCAAAATTTTCATATCAGTGCATCTGTAATTGAATCATATGCCATTATTCTTACATATTACCATGCAACTATGGTAAATAATATCTTTATTGAGATATAAATATGCAAATTTGAGGCTGCAGGGTCCATAATGAATTTTCTCAAGCCTTAGATCCTTGTTTCTGTTCCCATAACATTAGTTTTGCTTCTCTATATCCATCATCTGTCTCTCGCCCATCTTCCCTCTCTCTCTCTCCCTCCAGACGTTCCTCAGGCGACGTCAAACGCCAGTCACATTTCTGCTGTCTGTTTATGTTTCTATGGTGCTTCTTTTTTTTTTACGCTCGTCTATTTTTGGCATCCTCCCCCGTGTCTGCATATGCAAATGAGCATCTGATAACTTCAGCCGTATTCAAATGAGCCGAGGACTCAGACCCGCTATTGTTTCCCACTGCGAATGCTCATTTGAATAGTTGGATTACAAACAGGAGAAATACGAGAACGAGGCAGAAAATGCTGCAGAAAATGCAGAGTATTAAATCTAGTAAGGCTTAAAACAAGGCAAACAATCTGTTCAAATAAAATAAATGCTATTATTAAAATTATTATATTTTTGATCAACATTGATAATTATATAGAGTGTCAGGCAATCATATTGTCATGTTGCCTTTAACACAACGGTTTGTTGATATATATATATATGGATAGATGAACAGTGGATTCAGTGCCATAAATGTCACACACGTCATCTCACTTCAAGCTATTTTAGTTTATTTAAAACAAAAGTTTATTGGAAAATATGTTGCATTGAAAATACAATATGTGGGTCATTCATTCTATGCAGTACTGTATCAACATACTGTATATAACAATCTTAAATATTAAAATGACAAAGTTTAAAGATGGAAATCATTGGTTGTTGTCGATTATCATAAAAACACAGAAAAATTAAATGTCGAATCAAATAAAATATTTCTTTAGAAAGTTAGTTTTTGGAACGTCTGTTTGACGCTTTTCTCATTTAACACTCATTTAAATGATCTTTCGGGGGTTATTTCTCAGATTTGATGTGCAATTGATCTGTGATTAATTAATCGCCCCATCATGTAATTAATCTGATTGAAAATATCGCTTGACAGCCCTAAAATACTGTGTGTGTGTGTGTATATATATATATATATATATATATATATATATATATATATATATATATACTCACACACATATACATATACACACACACATGCACATACATACACAAATACATATGTATATATATGTATACATTTTGATTCATTTTGACAATATTACATATTTATTTGATTCGACATTTAATTAATCTGTGGTTTTATGATAACCGACAACAACCAATGATTTCCATCTTTAAACTTTGTCATTTTAATATTTAAGATTGTTATAAACAGTATGTTGATACAGTACTGCACAGAATGAATGTATTTTCAATGCAACATATTTTCCAACTTTTGTTTTAAATAAACTAAAATAGCTTGAAGTGAGATGACGTGTGTGACATTTATGGCACTGAATCCACTGTTCCAGGCAAAGCTTTCTGAATGAGAGCTCTGTATTACAGTGACAGCCAAAGTGTGTGTGTGTGTGTGTGTGTGTGTGTGTGTGTGTGTGTGTGTGTGTGTGTGTGTGTGTGTGTGTGTGTGTGTGTGTGTGTGTGTGTGTGTGTGTGTGTGTGTGTGTGTGTGTGTGTGTGTGTTGCGGTGTAGAATCTGGGATTACGTCATCTAAATCCCCAAAGGAATGTAGTGCAGTCTCCATAGCAACCATGAGGAAAAGTGTTGATTTGGATTCATTTTAACGTGTTTCGGTCTCGTTCTTCTTTCATTTTCATTCACTTTCTCGGCTCCATACATATTTTTGTCCGTCTTCGCATGTGTGGACTTGCTAATGAACGGCAAGCAAGAATTCCTGTCATTCTCCACTGGCTGCTAGAGGGCATGTTGGTTCCAGTTTAGAAGCGGGTGGGATTTCCTTGAAAACCGAAAGCTGGAGAGAATCAAACAAATGAGGAACTTGGGTTTATTCTGTTACTCAAACAGAAACCATCAAGTTTAGTGAAGTTACGGTAAAACCCAGGCCCGACATGGAGAAAAATCAAGTGTATTTTTCATGTATGTGATGAATTGGTGTGTGTGTGTGTGTGTGTGTGTGTGTGTGTGTGTGTGTGTGTGTGTGTGTGTGTGTGTGTGTGTTCACAGGCAAATTGCCATGTACTACATTATATAATGGGCTGTATGAATTCAGTCTTATTAAAGACTCTTTAAATGAAGTAAGAAGCTGAATATTGGTATTAATGAAGCATGTCTAATATGTAGCTGCAGTTCATTTCTTTCCAAGGCAATTATGAAATTATGAAGCCACATCATTATAGCTGTAGACGTCTTCATGTGTCAATTCGTAAGAGTTTTCCCAAGCCAGACAGAAAATGTAATGTACTGAGCTTCAAGTGCAGTTATTTACAACAGCTATCATTAGTATTACATTTACAGTCCTCTCTGGCAGTATACAATAGTTTTTAAAGTCTCCCTGTAGTCAATAATTGTATCCCTTAAAACTCATCTTTGATCAGCAAAATTACATATTTATGCGTTTTTTCCTTTATAAAATATCTTGAATGTAACTCGACACCCTTGCCTCATTTAGCATTCGAGGTTCTATGAATATGCAAATGAGCCCCGCCTCCACTCACTCATTCAGCTCAGAGATCCACTGGTTGACGATCACACGTTGATCTGATTGGTTACAAGGTAGTTTGTGACGTCAGAAACACCAGCGATTTCAAAGCGTGTTTTTGAGACTGTCTTTGGTTCACTGCAGTTTTAAGGAGGAAATACTCAGCAATGGTGTCGACTTATGAATTTACACATGCTTTGTCTTAAAGCAGGGGTTCTCAACCTTTTGCAACTCATGGCCCACCAATGACTGTTCAAAAACATTAAGAATATGATAGTATGAACACTAGGGGTGTGACAAGACACTTATCTCACGAGACGCGATGAGACGATATTTTTGCAAAATATTATATAGAAATTCATGAATGGAAAAGTAGTCTGCAGGTGCATTTTGAAATGTTTTAACTAATAATCTTGTTATGAATGTCATTTCAGTTCTACTTTACGAGTATGCATTATCATCTGCATTGAAAGCCAACAATATACAAGCACTGTAAAAGGTTTTGCCACAAACTCGACTGACTGGCCTTTCTCCTGTATGATTTCACATGAGTCTCTTCAGACGTCACTGTTCATGAATAATGGGCTTCCAGAACTTCTGGTTGAGGTTGTGTGTGTGTGTGTGTGTGTGTGTGTGTGTGTGTGTGTGAGAGAGAGACCTCCTAACTGAACTCCTTTCCACAAATTGAACACAGAAATAAAAACAGTATAAATAACAAAAATAAATAACAGTTTTTTCTTAGTTCTAGGGTTAATGCAGTGAATTTCGGAAAAAGGCCGGCTGGAGAGAAAGAGCGAGTTAGGCTGGTGCGTTTGTGTTCAGTTGTTCTTGCGTCCCGATTAAAAGCCTCTCTTTTCTGTCGTTCTTCAGACGTCACAGTATTCTCTCAATATTCAAAGTGCAAACCGAGACCAGAGCCACAACTACGCAGTCCAGAGACAGGTTTGAACTGTGATTCCTGGTGCACTGTGTGCGACTCGTGCTGCATCTTGAGTGTTTCAGATCATATAAATTCAGAAGAACAACAAGAAAATAACAAGATTTGTCAATTAAAACATAATGTGGGGGGAGTCTACCGCTGCCTACACGGCTCACCAGATGGCGCTCTGCGGCCCACCGGTTGAGAATCACTGTCTTAAAGCATATTAAAAACACCACATAGACATATAAACAATGTGATCGTCAACCAGTGGATCTCTGGGCTGAGTGAGTGGAGGCGGGGCTCATTTGCATATTCATAGAACCTCGAATGCTAAATGAGGCAAGGGTGTCGAGTTACATTCAAGATATTTTATAAAGGAAAAAACGCATAAATATGTAATTTTGCTGATCAAAGATGTGTTTTAAGGGATACAATTATTGACTACAGGGAGACTTTAAAAACTATTGTATACTGCCAGAGAGGACTGTAAATGTAATACTAATGATAGCTGTTGTAAATAACTGCACTTGAAGCTCAGTACATTACATTTTCTGTCTGGCTTGGGAAAACTCTTACGAATTGACACATGAAGACGTCTACAGCTATAATGATGTGGCTTCATAATTTCATAATTGCCTTGGAAAGAAATGAACTGCAGCTACATAATAGACATGCTTCATTAATACCAATATTCAGCTTCTTACTTCATTTAAAGAGTCTTTAATAAGACTGAATTCATACAGTCCATTATATAATGTAGTACATGGCAATTTGCCTGTGAACACACACACACACACACACACACACACACACACACACACACACCAATACATCACATACATGAAAAAATACACTTGATTTTTCTCCATGTCGGGCCTGGGTTTTACCGTAACTTCACTAAACTTGATGGTTTCTGTTTGAGTAACAGAATAAACCCAAGTTCCTCATTTGTTTAATTCTCTACAGCTTTCGGTTTTCAAGGAAATCCCACCCGCTTCTAAACTGGGCGGGGCTCATTTGCATATTCATAGAACCGCGTATACTAAATGAGGCAAGGGTGTCGAGTTACTCTGCTATTTTAAGGCATGAAGAATTATTTTCAAGGAAAAAACATTTTGGTGATCGAAGATGAGTTTTACAATGATTGACTACAGTGGGCTTTAAATATGATGGTTTGCTGTAAGCTCTTGCAGTTCCTCTGAACCCCTCCACCTCCCCAGCTCCACCTGCCTAGATCTGCCCACACGTCTGTGGATTTATCGACAGTCGCGAGTAAATACAGCAGCAATAACATTTAATAACAATAACAAGAGTTGTCATGACAGAAGTATTAATGCGGCAACCCATTTATCGAACATCTTTTTTATCATATTGCTGCCACATTTATTCCATAAAAGCAGTACGTCACATGAAGCTGAATAAAAGGGCTTATGCTTTAAAGCGGTGGTATAATGCCCTTTTCACAAGAAGTAAAATAAGTCTCTGATGTCCCCAGAGTGTGTGTGTGTGAAGTTTTAGCTCAAAATACCCCACAGATATTTTTATATAGCATGTAAAAATGTACATTTTTTGAGGGTGAGCCAAAATGCACCATTTTGTGTCTGTTCCTTTAAATGCAAATGAGCTGCTGCTCCCGGCACAGGGGGCGGAGCTTCAAGAGCTTGCACTCACACACACATGCACTGAAAATTTCTAAAACTTTTAGCCTTTTATGTTCAAACCGGATTCAGACAATGATGGAGAGACTCAAGAAGTGACAACATGTAGACAAATGTTTAATTGATGAATTCGTGAAGCTTATGTGCAGTTATCTTCTAGTCATTGATTAGCATATTCTGTCATGATAATCTATAAATCGCGTTCCGGGGGCGGGGTTTATGTAAATTCTAGGGTTGGTGATGTCACTAACCCGAGAGGAATGTGGTGTAGTCTCTACCAGCTGTTTGTTGTAGTCCTTAAAAAGTGAATTCTTTAAAAGCAAATATCTCCCTTTGCTCTGAACTTTGAGTGCTGTAACTTTGCAGATGTTGTTTATGATCAAACAGCAACATTACACACTAACTAAAGTTAGAAAAGTCAAATCATAATCAGCCACCCCTTTAAGTTGTTTTGTCTCCTAAAGCTTCTTTTTGAGTGTTAGATGATGTTTATAACTCAAAAGCCCATCTGTTGATCGTACCACTCAAAACTCGCTCATTAGTATGAAATGTCATTACTGATAATAGGCCTCTAGACCGATTAAAAATGCATCTGATTGCCTCTGATTATAATAAAACTCAAAGCTGTCTAATACCACACGGACTCTGGTTATAAGTGTGTTCTTCTGCCAGTAAAGAATGACAGTACAAGAACAGCTTGTAAATCGTCCTCATTATTGAGGCCTTTAAACTGTGCACTCATTATCTTGTCTTCATGAGCTCTTCTATCGCTCTAAACATGAGGAGACATGCAGACAGGTGTAATTACCAGAGGAACCTCTGCTTTCTTCATCCGCACATCTGTAACTCTGTTCAACACATCATGTACCGGCTACTGAAGTGTGATGAGTAACGTGTGCATGAACGACATAAGCCATGTTTCCATGCATGCACCCATTTCAATGCGAATTTTAGGATATTGCATGAAGAAAACTGCTGGATGGAAATGCCAAGATGCACATGAATTCTAAAAATGTGAATTAAAAAACGTATGCACTCAATTGAGTCAGATCATTTTTTATCCGATTAGAAGACATGCACATGAACAATAATGTAAACAAATATACTGAATAAACTCATCGATGTGCTTCAATTTATCCTAGTGAACTACACAAAACTGTGTGAACTAGCCCTCACTGTACACAACACAGAGCATAACACACATCACATCATCCGCAGGAAAACGTTCTGTTCGTGATCTCTAAAACGATCATAATTCCCCAGAAAATACAGCATGAGTGAAAGCACCCTCTGCAACAATGTCACAATTCAAGCTAAATCAAATCCATCAACAGAGAAAACTAAATACACCGACCACAAGGTTAGCACTAAACACACAATAGATTTGTGAATGGAGAGTATTGGGTTGCATTACATAACACTGATATTTCCACTGAACTATTGGCGAGGCTCCTGAGGAAGTCAGCGTCTCGGATATAAACAGACATGAGGAAAAGTTAACCAATGCTTGACACTGAAACCGTGTGGGAAGAAAACACTTAAGAAAATGCCAGGAAAAACAGTGTTTGGATATAGTGAGACCAGCATCTTCGAGTGAAATAGCTCACGGTTTGCCTGTAAACGGCCTATTTTTAGACGAGCCTTGCTGCTGGAAAGCCTTTGCTGAAACATAACCAATGCAAACATGTGTGCAACATTTGTGTGATGCAACTGCAGCATGTCAGGGATGAATTCATTGGAGAATAGAAGGTTTGCCAAAACAAACACTATTCGTTTTTTGTCTTTATGTGCGCTCCATGTACGTGTAAGCGGTGGTTTCTCTCTGGTGAGCTAATCGCGGTTACGTAAGGCTCGGCATGTGTGTGTACGAGTGCATGAAGCGGAGACCGTCACATATTTTCAGATCTATTTCAATATAAAAGTGGATTTGTGTTGCATTTGTCACACGCCTGCTAATAAATGACTGTACCATTATGAGAATAAGGAGAAGGATTATTATTTAGTTCAGTTGGGGAGGATGAAATCTGCTAGATGAGCCAAGTTTGAAACATTGAAAAAAATAACTTGTAGGATTTCCTTGATAAAATCCTCAGAACCATTTGCACTAAAACATTTAAGTCAAATTTACAGCAACTGCTCTGCACAACCTGTTATTATCAAGTAAAACCTACTTACTATTGACACTAATTGACGCTTAACATTTAATTGAAGTAATTAAGTAAATATTACTTAATTATATTTAAATTATTTAGTTTCACATATAGAGTTTATTGAGTAACATCTACTTAACTAAGTTAAGTCAATTTAACAAAATTGACTTTTTACTCAAACAATATCAAATTTAATTTAACCACACTTTTAAAGTGTATGCTTTACTTAGAAACATCTAAATAATACAATATTACTAATTATTCATGCCCCAGTGCATGATGGGAACACCAGTATTAGAAAAGTTGAGTAGGTTTTACTTAATTTTGTATCGTTGAGATTTACGCTTTAATTTCTACAAGCTTGAATTGAGTACAAATACAGGATTTACTTTGTTTTTTTCAAATTCTTGCCTGAACTAACTTTTTCATGTAGAAATTACATTTGATTTTTTGTAGCAAAAGAATCATTATTATCAGTGAAGGATCGACTTATACATGTGTAATGTAAAATGTGTCTAGAGGTTCTCAGCGATACGTGTATTCTTGTGAGCCGTGGATTTACCCAAGGAAAACACATTCATCTTTACTGGACCAGCATACAGCAAAGTGACAGAACATGTCCATCTGTTTCAGTGTGGACATTAATAGAACTGGGTCTTTTCTAACGTTTCTGCTTCCAGGACACTGCTAACTTAATTTGGCTCTGAACCGAAGTTAATTCCCGAGACCGGAGCAATCATTCCATCAATTCATCATCTTCTTTAGTTTAAGTGCATGACACATTTTCACCAGCTATTTAAGAGTTTTGAATAACATTTCAATGGCACTTTTCTGATGTTCTCTTGTGGTTTGTTAAAGTATGTATTAATCAGAATATTTATATAATATCAATCTAAAAGAGACCACCTGTGCTATCCATCTGGAGAATGCATCAGTCGTCATGTTCAAAATAAAGGGCCAAAATCAGACAACCAGTGGAGGCAACCAGACGCAGACTGTTCATCTCTCTAAACTGGAGACCACACGCTCTTCTGATTGGCTGTGATTTTTGATTGATTTGGTTGCGAGTGCAGTGCGTTTGCAGAGAGACTCCACCCACACGCTCTTCTGATTGGCTGTGATTTATGATTGATTTGGTTGCGAGTGCAGTGCGTTTGCAGAGAGACTCCGCCCACACGCTCTTCTGATTGGCTGTGATTTATGATCGATTTGGTTGCAAGTGCAGTGCGTTTGCAGAGAGACTCCGCCCACACGCTCTTCTGATTGGCTGCGATTTATGATCGATTTGGTTGCGAGTGCAGTGCGTTTGCAGAGAGACTCCGCCCACACGCTCTTCTGATTGGCTGCGATTTATGATCGATTTGGTTGCGAGTGCAGTGCGTTTGCAGAGAGACTCCGCCCACACGCTCTTCTGATTGGCTGCGATTTATGATCGATTTGGTTGCGAGTGCAGTGCGTTTGCAGAGAGACTCCGCCCACACGCTCTTCTGATTGGCTGCGATTTATGATTGATTTGGTTGCGAGTGCAGTGCGTTTGCAGAGAGACTCCGCCCACACGCTCTTCTGATTGGCTGTGATATATGATTGATTTGGTTGCGAGTGCAGTGCGTTTGCAGAGAGACTCCGCCCACACGCTCTTCTGATTGGCTGTGATTGTGGATTGATTTGGTTGCGAGTGCAGTGCGTTTGCAGAGAGACTCCGCCCACACACTCTTCTGATTGGCTGTGATTGTGAATTGATTTGGTTGTGAGTGCAGTGCGTTTGCAGAGAGACTCCGCCCACAAGCTCTTCTGATTGGCTGTGATTGTGGATTGATTTGGTTGTGAGTGCAGTGCGTTTGCAGAGAGACTCCGCCCACACGCTCTTCTGAATATAAAAGGCTTTAATAACACACAATAACTCAGATAAGCAGTTCAACACAACGTACACACGGATGAGACCCGCCAGTGAAACTCAAACAGAACTGAACTTAAGTAGTAGAGATAACGAGACACACACACACTTAAACATAATGATGAGATCAAATGAATAACCATGACAACTAAGGCGGGATGTTATTAGGCTCTCGTTTAATGTGATTATTCTCTTTACAAAGCTCTGGGATCTCCTGTAGAATCAACTTATTTTGAACCTTGCTGTCCTGGACGTTTCTATAACATGGTTCTCTCTCAAGTTTACACTGCTTTCCCAACATGACCTACTAAAGATCCCATTAAATGAAACTACAACCTTGTCAGTGGACTCTGCACTATGGATCAGGTCAACGACCTCGGAGAACCTTTCACCCACACAAACGTTCTGAACCTGTTAATCATGACAACATTATAAATTAAACTAGAAATTACCAGCCCTGTGCATTAGGGGTGTAACAATATATCATGTCACAATTTATCACAATACCAAAAATGCAACAATATGTATCGTGGATAGTTCACCCAAAATAAAAATTACCCAAAAATTCACGTTTTCAGAGTTTTAGTGTCAGTACTACATTAATCTACTATATATAATGTTGAATATAATGTATAATAATGCAATGGGGGAATATTTGTGGGTCCTGATAATGCCAAATTTCTTGTTACCAGTAAAAAGTGACAACATTATTTTAAATATATCTAGTCAGTGACAGAGATCAAGCATATTCATCTACAATAATCCTGTATTTTCAGCTTCAGAATCATGAATATTGTTATTCTGGTGTCTCTATTGTCCTGTGCTTTGGGTTTCAGCACCAAGTCCAAGACTATTCATTTACACACACAATGAAATATCAAATTTTGCATTTTAATCAACAGTACATTTTTTGTTTACTTTTTATCATATGTCTTGGAGTATCGCAATAATATTGTATCGTGAGTTCAGTATCGTGATATGAGGGTCTCGTTACACCCCTACTGAGCATCATAAATAATTACTAAAATAATACTTAACTAAACTAAATATACAACTAAAATACCTGAATTCTGGATTGCCTTCAAACATTTCATCTACATCATATTCCACTCATTGCTGACAGACCGATGGTTTGCATGTGCTGAAATCATTTCTTTCGTTTCTTAATAACCGTCGGATGCTGAGACAAACACACGTGATCCGCACCAGTGTAGATTAAACTCTGTTCTCCGTGATCGCTCGTCCTTCCTCGTTTGACCACCTCAGTTACACACACCTGCATTGAGCTTGTCAAAGCCTAAGCAGGATTAAAGAAATAAAAGCAGCTCACTGCGATTTCTTTTATCACTGAACACTGCCTCAGTCTTTATGGGCTTCTACCCATGCAAAAAAAGAAAGGAGGACAGCCTATATTGATTTGGAATCACAGCAGATCCAGATCCGGGCCGGAATCCGTGTGTACCGGATATGGGCCGGATCTGGGCGGTGTTGAATCCGTGTGTACCGGATATGGGCCGGATCTGGGCCGTGTGGAGTCCATGTGTACCGGATGTGGGCCGTGTGGAGTCCGTGTGTACCGGATGTGGGCCGTGTGGAGTCCGTGTGTACCGGATGTGGGCCGTGTGGAGTCCGTGTGTACCGGATGTGGGCCGTGTGGAGTCCATGTGTACCGGATGTGGGCCATGTGGAGTCCGTGTGTACCGGATGTGGGCCGTGTGGAGTCTGTGTGTACCGGATGTGGGCCGGATCTGGGCCGTGTGGAATCCGTGTGTACCGGATGTGGGCCGTGTGGAATCCGTGTGTACCGGATGTGGGCCGGATCTGGGCCGTGTGGAATCCGTGTGTACGGGATGTGGGCCGTGTGGAATCCGTGTGTACCGGATGTGGGCCGGATCTGGGCCGTGTGGAATCCGTGTGTACCGGATGTGGGCCGTGTGGAATCCGTGTGTACCGGATGTGGGCCGTGTGGAATCCGTGTGTACCGGATGTGGGCCGGATCTGGGCCGTGTGGAATCCGTGTGTACCGGATGTGGGCCGGATCTGGGCCGTGTGGAATCCGTGTGTACGGGATGTGGGCCGTGTGGAATCCGTGTGTACCGGATGTGGGCCGGATCTGGACCGTGTGGAATCCGTGTGTACCGGATGTGGGCCGTGTGGAATCCGTGTGTACCGGATGTGGGCCGGATCTGGGCCGTGTGGAATCCGTGTGTACCGGATGTGGGCCGGATCTGGGCCGTGTGGAATCCGTGTGTACCGGATGTGGGCCGTGTGGAATCCGTGTGTACCGGATGTGGGCCGGATCTGGACCGTGTGGAATCCGTGTGTACCGGATGTGGGCCGTGTGGAATCCGTGTGTACCGGATGTGGGCCGGATCTGGGCCGTGTGGAATCCATGTGTACCGGATGTGGGCCGGATCTGGGCCGTGTGGAATCCGTGTGTACCGGATGTGGGCCGGATCTGGGCCGTGTGGAATCCGTGTGTACCGGAACTGGGCCGTGTGGAATCCGTGTGTACCGGATATGGGCCGGAACTGGGCCGTGTGGAATCCGTGTGTACCGGATATGGGCCGGATCTGGGCCGTGTGGAATCCGTGTGTACCGGATAGGGGCCGGATATGGGCCGGATCTGGGCCGTGTGGAATCCGTGTGTACTGGATCTGGGCCGTGTGGAATCCGTGTGTACCGGATATGGGCCGGATCTGGGCCGTGTGGAATCCGTGTGTACCGGAACTGGGCCGTGTGAAAACCATGTGTACTGGATATGGGCCGGATCTGGGCCGTGTGGAATCCGTACGGGATGTGGGCCGACACTATGTTGCTGTCTGGGATGCCAATAAATCCCAGTGGTGGGAAGTTTCCAGCTAGAGATCCTTTAATATTAAGAGCACAAATGCAGAGTGAAGAGGGAAGAGAGAATCCCTATTCTGAGGTGACCTTCAGCGGATGATGATAATAATAATAATACATTTTATTTATATTGCGCTTTTCTTATACCCAAAGCTACAACAAGCACAGTACAAAAGTAGATCCATACAAATAAAAAATAAAATTAAATAAAAAAAAGCCACAACAGGTAGAATACAATATACATCCAGTGTCTCCAATTAAGACACAAACACTATCTTAAAAAGATGGGTTTTTAACGGTTTCTTAAAACTACTTAATGTTAAAGGAAGTGCACTCCACAACCACAGAGAAGGCTCTTTCAAGAAGGCAAAGAGTTTGTGGAGCGGAGGGATCGAGAGGACATATATAGCGTAATTAAATCACATATGATGGTGAACAGCTTTATGTGTTAAAATAAGAGTTTTAAAATCAATGCGTGGACCGGAAGCCAATGCAGGGTCCTAAACACCCCAGAGAAATGCTGACGAGAAGGAGTGTGAGTAAGACGACGTGCCGTGAGTTCTGAATGTGTTGCAGGCGCTAAATAGACTTTGCAGGTAGGCTAAGATAAAGGGCATTACAGTGATCAACCCTAGAGGTAACGCATGGACAAGCCTCTCTGCATCAGCTAATGAAAGAAAAGGCAATATTCCTGAGATGAAAAATGCAGATTTTGAAATGCACTTGATATGAGCTTCAAGTGTCAAATGAGAGTCAAAAATCACACCAAGTTTGCGAACTTGAGATGATGGGAATACTACATTATTTTCAGGGTGTAAACTGACATTTCTACCAGTACAGGCAATTTAAGAAAATTGTGGTACATCCATAACCACATGAAAATTTGATTTTCTCTCTCTCTCTCTCTATATATATATATATATATATGTGGCTTTTTGGTCAAACAAGAAAAGGGTTCCCCCTGGGGGTCACTCTGATGTAATAAAGGCTTTCGAATCAGAGGAATGTTTTCATAGTTCCTATAGGCTAACTATTATCGGAAGTACGATACTGGGAACGATTTTAGTTACAGGAACACATTTTGGGGGACTTAATACGCTCCTATTTCAGAGTAGGGTCTAAACCAGCACTATAGGGACTACCAGTGACGTAAGTGTACTTCGACTGGCCGAGCGCACGTGAAACACCAGCGTAAACCTATATATTTACTCCACAAACTAACTCTACGAACATGGAAAACAGCGATAGATGGGCCGACGCTGAAGTACTTCTCCACCATTACACCACCCAGACAGCAACATGGTGTCGGCCCAGATCCGGCCCACATCCGGTACATGTGAAATCCACACTAACGACATTGGGCATCGACGACACGGCAAACGTTCCTGTGTGAAAGCCCCTGATGTTTAAAGATATGAAATGTATCGTGGCCTCAGGCCTTCTACAGGAACACTATCAGCGGTGAAATGAATCTGCAGCAGTCGGAGGTACAGGTCGGAGCTCTTTATTATTAACGTTTATTATTACTTAGAGGTGTGAACCGACACTGGTCTCACGGTTCGTTTCGATTACGATTGTCATGTCATCGATTCAGTTCAATTCGATATCGCGATGCACCGCATCCTCAATTTTAAAATTTACTTCAAAAGTGATGTGTGTGTGCGTGTGCTCGCCTGTTCGGGAAGTCACAGTGACAGAAACAGTTTAAGTTTCAAGGGAGTAAAGCTTGTTTATGCCATTAAGAAAAGGATTTTGTGTTTTAAAGAAATGTTCATTTGAGAGCAGCGCTCATTAATCAGTGTATTATGTTACCATTAAAGATGCGCACATCAACCGTCGCCGAGTCCGCTGTTGAAGGTGACGATCATCCATTTATAATCAACACACAGAATAATTGTAATTTGACAATCGGGTGCGGATACTTAAATCAGAGAAAGTTATTGGGGCGGGTGGATGATTTATGAAGAGAAGCATGAAGAGGGAAGTTAGCTAGAGGAGAGAAGTCCTAGACAACGACAACGACTAATGTTAAAAAATGATATTCTTGAGAATTTTGATATGGCCGACATACGACCAAAGAGACGACGTTCCGATGAACAAATAACAAAGAAGAAGGAATGCGCGAAGTCCCGAATTTACATCGGAATAGCGTTCAAAAGGTGGCGCTGTTTCTGCTGGACAGGGTAAATCCAGTTTGGTTTTTCTAAATGGTTCATGACAGTTTCAGGAAGCACGGAAGGGAGGGGGAGGGGACGGGATGAGGAGGAGGGAGGGTCGAGCTAGCCTCCATTTTGTTTGACAACACTTCGAATGTCAACAAGAAGTAACGTCTCCCAACATCGCTTAGAGCAGCTTTAAGTCATGTTCTGCTTGTGTTACGCTGCTAACGGAAAGAATTACTCATTAAAGGTGTTCACACTTGAGTCCTCTTTAAACGAGCCGAACTTAGATCCCTTTCAGTTGACCCATAATAGATTGAAAAATAACCCAGTCATCTTTGCATTCATATTGTACATGGTTCATGGCACACTGAACATACTTGAAATCAGCGTCATAATAACTCTCAGGTCCAAGTTTCAGTTCACTTTGTTGGTTTTAAAAGCAGTGTGAAAGTAGCCCACCCCAGAGCTCTCTGCCACAGGTCGACCTTCAGCTGTTGCTGTCAGATTCTCTGTAGATTCCTCAAGTGAGTGCTTTCTCCTTTACACAAAGGCCTGATTTCTTCCATTCACTTGACAGTCTATTAAAGACACAGTATGAGTCGATACAGGCACACCAGAGCCGTCCCACGCTTGCACTCAGCAAACATCCGCTCATGTGAAACGCACAACACCGCTGGCCGACTCGGATATTGACAGATCGACCCATGAAGGACCAAAGGGAAGTGAAGGGCGGCTCTATAACGGGCGGATCAAGCTTCTAAAGGTTTCTTTCAGTTCTTCTACAAGTGATTATTTTAAGTGTTAAGCCAACTTTCTCGTGATCAAAAGTTGCATTGAAATTAAAGGGTTAGTTCACCCCCAAAATTAAATTACTCGCCCTCATGTCGTTCCAAACCCGTAAGACTTTCGTTCATCTTCAGAACACACATGAAGATGTTTTTGATGAAATCTGAGAGCTTTCTGTCCCTCCATTGACGGAAACGTCATTGCAACTTTCAAGGCCCAGAAAGGTAGTAAAGACATCGTTAAAATAGTCCATGTGCTGAATAACGTCGCTATTTTAGGGGGTTTTTTGCACACAAAAAGTATTATCACCGCTTCATATCATAACATTAAGGTTGATCCATGGACTATTTTTACGATGTCTTTACTACCTTTCTAGGCCTTGAAAGTTGCAATGACATTGCTGTCAATGGAGGGACAGAAAGCTCTCAGATTTCATCAAAAATATCTTCATTTGTGTTCTGAAGATGACCGAAGGTCTTACGGGTTTGGAACGACGACTAAACGAGTAATTACTGACAGAATTTTCATTTTTGGGTGAACTAACCCTTTAAAATGAACTAAATGGAACCTATTTTACAAGAAGCAAAAGAATATGAGCAGAGCATTAACATAAAGATGTGTAATTCCTGTGATGCTCAGTAGGGGTGTAACGAGACCCTCATGTCACGATACGATATTATTGCGATACTCCAAGACATATGATAAAAGGTTAACAAAAAAAAAGTACTGTTGATTAAAATGCTAAATTTGGTATATCATTGTGTGTGTAAATGAATAGTCTTGGACTTGGTGCTGAAACCCAAAAGCACAGGACAATAGAGACACCAGAATAACAATATTCATGATTCTGAAGCTGAAAATACTGAATTATTTTAGATGAATATGCTTGATCTCTGTCACTGACTAGATATATTTAAAATAATGTTGTCACTTTTTACTGGTAACAAGAAATTTGGCATTATCAGGACCCACAAATATTCCCTCATTGCATTATTATACATTATATATGTAGTACTGACACTAAAACTCTGAAAAATAGAATTTTTTCTCACACAGTAATTTTTATTTTGGGTGAACTATCCACGATACATATTGTTGCATTTTTTGCATTGCGATATATTGTGACATGATACATTGTTACACCCCTATACCCAATCATACCCGTTTACATTTAAGACTTAAAAGAGACCCGTTCATTTAGGGCTAAAATCAGTGTAGAAATGTCAAAAATGCAGTTCATGACCTCTTTAATGCCTAAAGCTAATGGTTTGTTCAACCCAACACAACCCTAAGTATCTCTTCTTCTTTAGTGCTGCCTAATGGCGTGTGCGACTTCACGATGATATTATACACTAAGTATGAACAATATTAATAGCCTTTGCAACAATTTAATAAACACTACAAGACCAAGAACAGTAAGCTGTGGTTTTGTACACGCAAACCAAAACCAATGACCTAACTGTGGTTAAAACGCAACCCTCAGTGAACCAATCCTGTGTATTAACTCTACATTAGTGTCAAAGCTACAGATGCAGAGAGAGTTCATCACAGTGTCCTCAGATGTACTCACCCCTGGCAGAGAGCTTTTTAGTGTTGATGATTTTGGCAGCAAATTCCTGACCAGAAGAGATTTTCATGCATCTTCTCACCACAGAAAATGCTCCTCTGAAAGTTAAAAAAAGATCAAATATAAATAAATCATGTTTTATTTTCTTTCTTTGCAGGATGCATAATTTTAAAGGCGCTCCTGTAAGTTCCTCACTCTGAAAATAATACTGCACTTTTAAAGAAAATTATTAGACTTTCTGAAACCAGACGAGAGCCTTGTGTTGAATAGGTTAGGTGTGTTCCTGCTTCTCAACATCAACACAACTCTGTTTAGGAAACATACAAACGTGGGGGTTTAAATTGGGGGGGATTATAAGAACATACGAGAAAAGAATAATACAAAAACAGCAGAATGCTCGACTGTCTCTGTGAAAGTGTCATGAAAGAAGACTAACAGGTAATCAGGTAGGCTATAGTCAGTGCAAACACCTCAGATTGAAGCGTCTGCGTTTAACTCATCTTTCCCAGTGTAACTTAATAATAATTTAACTTAACCAATAATGTAACTTACTTTCCCAGTTCTTCGTACAGCTGATATTCGTCGGTGAACCTGGTGCAGGTTGTTGAAGCCATGCTGAGAATCTGAGCGCAAAAGTCAAATCTGCGGTCACTCTTCCTGATTATCCTCAATGCAGAGCAAAAGTGAAGGTTTCAACAGAGGAAAGAAATGAAAATGTCCAGGTCTGCCACTTCGAATCCTCTCTCAGGTGTGAGATAGAGACTGACTCTGGTTTGACACTATTTGAAGTTGAAGCGCCGCACCTCTTCTGATCAGAGATTCGCGAACGTGTTGTTCTTTTGAACCGGTTCTTTTGACTGATTCGATAGAGCCGATTCGCAAAACGTGTGTTATTTATTCGAGTCTCAGGGGATTCATTGTTGTGAGCTATTATGGGCTGTTATCTATGCCTAAAATTCGTAATTTACGATTATAGAAAAGAGGAACTCTTGTTACAAGACTAAACTTCTAGAAAACATATTGATATAAGGGAAATAAGTCGTTTTATTCCCCGTAAATGGGATCATTTTGCAAAAATGTATGAACCCAACATAAACACAAATATTACATTTCTGAGAACTTTGCACGTTTAATCTAGAAATAAAAATAAACTCCATTTGATTGATAGGTGTTATTTGACACAAGATTGAGAATTTTTTTATGCTCTTTTCTAATTTCATACGAAATATTTCATTCGAATTTATATTGTCATTATTATAGTGTGTCTGAAAAGTTGATTCGAATCAGTAAAGAATTTGATCTCTTCTTCATTTTCCCACAGCCAAGTAAAAAAAAATAAATAAATAAATAAAAAGACACACATTTATATGGAGCCTTTATTAGTAACTTTTGAAACTGTGATGCTTCACATAATGCAACATTTCACTCAATCATTGTAGGCTAGCTCATAAAAACACAAAGTAATAAACAGCAGTAGGCTTGAAATTAATTACTTTCACTTCGAAAAAGAAACTGTAAAATGACATTCAGGGGAAATTTGTAAACGCTATTGCGTGATGAATCAAACGGAACATTGAATCGATTCATTTGATCAGATCATTCTAACGAACCGATTCGCTCAAATGAATCGAATTTCCCAACTCCGCTTAATCTCTCATTTCTCGCTTCCTGCTGTTGAATGCGATGTAACAGCGCCATCTGGCGGCACAAACACGCGTATACAAGAGTCTGAAAACACTACAGTTTATCATGTATTATTATATTGCAGGATATTGGTGAATGTGTGAGGATAGACCCGTTGACAGACTGTTATGTAACTCTAGTCTAAATTGAAGCATGATACAGGTCTGTTCATCCTTGTCCACTGTCACCTTGAGGTAACTGGATGACCAATTATCCTCTTAAAACACTAATCCTGTAAATCCGCTGCAGAATTCCCCCTCATCCACGACTGTCTTAAAATCAGCACTGACAAAAAGCTCCCTCGCTCCTCTTGATTTTTCAAATTAGGTCTATTTGTCATTTTTTTTCTCACTTTTTTGATTGTGGATTTTTATTAAGGGTTATTTTGTGAAAGTGAATTCCCCCTAAAGCAATCTTTCTGCATTTTTACATTTTCAAAAAAACTAACTTTATAAGCTTGTTTCCTCAAGTTAGGTCCCCGTGAGTCAGTGTGTATTCAGGTTGTAGTCCCCACCGGGAAAGAAAAACATGTAGCCTACACACACACACACACGATCACAAGCAGGACCTTTGAGAACAAGTATGAGAGAGAGCGGCTAAAAGGCAGGGATGAAGGAAAGACAGAGGGAAAATATGAACCTTATATGAAACTTTCAGAGTCAAGGATATACAGAGTGACCGCAGATTTGACGTTTGCGCTCAGATTCTCAGCATGGCTTCAACAGCGTCGGCTTCACCGACTATTATCAGCTGTTCGAAGAACTGGGAGAGTGAGTTGCACACGCGCGTCTGTGCCGCCAGGTGGCGCTGTTACATCGCATTCAACAGCAGGAAGCGAGATATGAGAGATTACAGTTTTTGTTCCAATTGCTAATAACACACAATTTTGCAAACTAGTCTGGTTTTTATCAAAAAATACTTTACACAATTCACAAAATCACTCACCCAAACTGCAAAATTAAGCACTGCAACCAAAACTACACATAGCATTATCAAAATCAAACTTTTGCACGAAATGGCACACACTTCATTCATATTAGCAGATTTTTGTCTGGCCAACTACACACTGCTGGGCATAATGAAGAGCACTCTCATCTTCAGTATGCTTTATCATAATAGGCTACTAAAATAGTTCAAATTGTAGAAAATTCTTCAGATTGTTCACATGCACAGAAATATTTGCAGAGACACACACATGCTGTTGAAAATTATTATTATTATTATTATTATTATTCACTAAACAAGTCAGTGCAACATATGCACACACTGTAAAAAATGTCTAACCTCCCTAACTCAAAATTTTCCAGTGACTAATAACATCTACATTTTTCAATTGGCCCAAGTGAAAATCTGTAAATTTAATTTTATAATTTACAGAATTTCACTTGGGCCAATTGAAAAATGTAGATGTTATCAGTCACTAGAAAATTTTGAGTTAGGGAGGTTAGAATTGTTTTACAGTGCAGCAGAAATATTTACACTGGACTGAACAAAAATATGCACACAAAAAACAGTAAACTGAAAAAGATTGAAGTGTTAACAATTAAGCATTGAGGTGTTTGGTCAGGTGACACATGTACACTCTCAGAAAATAAAGTACATAATTGTACCTTTAGGGGTACAATGGCTTGTCACTGGGGCTGTACCCTCAAGGGTACAATATTGTACCTTAACCTTTAAATATATATACATATATGTACCTTTTAATGCTTTTTGACCCTCAAAAAGGTACCTTGAGGTCCAATAATAAGCCATATGGGGTATGTTAGTGTAGATTGTACCTTGGGGGACAGAAATGGACTCCTACTGTACCCCTATTTCTGACAGTGTATCATGGAGTGTCATTTTGAATGGCAGTGTTTTGAAATGGCAAACATGTGACTTTATGTCAGATTGTGTGTGTTATGCAGAGAACCATGTTCACTGCGTTTAAAAAGTGCCATTTTGAATTGCAAAATGTGTGTAAAGCAGAAAATTAGACTTTTGGAGACTTGAGAAGAGGTCAGTTTAAATAATTGTGCTGTGTCATTTTAGTGTGTTAGCAATCGGAAAAACCTGTAAGCAGAGTTGGGAAATTAGATTAATTTTAGCGAATCGGTTCGTTAGAATGATCTGATCAAATGAATCGATTCCATTTGATTCATCACGCAATAGCGTTTTCAAATTTCCCCGAATGGCATTTTACAGTTTCTTTTTCGAAGTGAAAGTAAATCATTTCAAGCCTACTGCTGTTTATTACTTTGTGTTTTTAATTAGCTTCAATGATCGAGGTGTTGCATTATATGTGAAACATCACAGTTTCAAAAGTTAACAGAAAAGGCTCCATTTAAATGTTTTTATTTAATTTTAATTTTAAACGTGGTTGTGGGAAAATGAAGAAAGGATAAGATTCTTTACTGATACGAATAAACTTTTTAGACAAATTCTAAGGCTGACGATATACTACATTCTCATGAAATATTTCGAATGAAATTAGAAAAGAACGAAAAATGGTCGCGATCTTGTCAACTATCAATCAAGCAGAGTTAATTTATATATATATATAGAGAGAGAGAGAGAGAGAGAGAGAGAGAGAGAGAGAGAGAGAGAGAGAGAGAGAGAGAGAGAGAGAGAGAGCAGAAGAACTTGTCCACACACAAAATACACATAAACCTTCATAATCATATCCTATCATATATCAATATCAATACATAACTTAGACCAAAATATATCAGCCTGATTCGGCTGATTCATGGGCTCTTCGAGATTAACATGATCATCTCTTTAGTATTTTGTTTGTGGAATAGTTCCCAATGCCAATGATCAAAGAATCTGTTTCCATTAGTAAATATTGTGGCAGGTATAATTAAACCAGCACACACATATCTGGGATATATGCCTAGGAACTGTTTGGGCAAATTATGCAATGCAGAAAGTGTTTCCTTTAGGAAGGTGTAGCACTGGACAAATGCGAACCAACAGCATTAAAACAAGGAATAGCTCATCCTGAAGGAATGCAGAGACTCGGCCCTGCCGGCGAGGATAATGCTCCTGTTGACATGTGAAGCTCGTGTCGTTCTGCTGGGTATCTGCTGCATTACATGTGTGGAATTGTAATCTGTTCCAGCCTTGCTTCACATGAGCTTCACGAAGACAGCTGTGGTGTTACGGCAGGAGATCGTCGGATCGTTCTCAGGAACCGGTCCAGATTATGTAATGCAGCTGCGTCATGTTTTCTGTGCTCTAGGGCAGCGCTGGACAATAAAACTCATGTTCATTTTTTTTTTGTATTTGTTGGAATACACTGAGGTTCATATGCATCTGGCTTGTTGACTGACAAAACCACACAGCTGAAAGTCACTAAACTAAGATGCAGGAAAGTATTACACAGCGTCTTAAAGCAGGCGTAATGCAACAAGATTCAAGCGATGAATTCAGTCAATGTGAATCGTGCAATGTGCACAATAACAGACAATATACAGTATATGCACAGATATGAACATTTTGGCCGATACCGATAATTCTTTATATTTGAAAGCCGATAACTGATATATTGGCCGATAAATCTAAATCAAATTTTCTATTTTTGAGAGCCTGATTACAAAAACAAGTCTCACCATTAAAATCCACGTCCCAAACACACAATTATAATGTTCTCATGATAATTTTATGCAGCCGATATGACAGCACATACTGTTACTGTATTTTCCTTTTTTGAAGTGATTCCAATCATATTTCAAGCAATGCAAAACCATCATGTTGAACAGTGCGCATCCTCAGCTGAAGGAAATAATACAGTATTTATCGACTTTAATAACGATAACATTAAAAATGTACATTTATCAGCCGATACCGATACGGTGGACGTTATATTGTGCATCAATATATATATATACAGTGCTATGCATAAGTTTAGACACCCATGCTAAAGTTGATTAAAAAGAGGAATAAAAAAATCATCTTTTGGAAATTGAACTTAATGCCTTAATTAAAAAAAATTAGGAAAAATCCAACCTTTAAGGACACCAATTTTCTTTGTGAATGAATAATGTATCGTACATAAATAAATGTTCTTCCTTAAAATACAGGGTGCATAAGTCTGGACACCCCTAGGTTAAATTCCCATAGAGGAAGGCAGATTTTTATTTTTAAAGGCCAGTTACTTCATGGATCCAGGATACTATGCATCCTGATAAAGTTCCCTTGGCCTTTGGAATTAAAATAGCCCCACATCATCACATAGCCTTCACCATACCTAGAGATTGGCATGGAGTACTTTCCATAAGATCATCTCTCAATGCAAATCAAACCAGCTATTAGGCTAACTGAAATAAAACCATGCCAATCTCTAGGTATGGTGAGGGCTATGTGATGATGTGGGGCTATTTTAATTAGGGCTATTATAGGATATATACATACTCTGCCTGGCCAAAGAAAGAAAAAAAAATAGTTATTTTTTTTCCAAACTTTTCAAATTCTTAAAAGTCAATTAAGTAAATTATTATGTTTCTAGCATGTTATACGTTTGGCAGCAGTTCTTCTAACTCTAATAGATTTTCATTTCTTAAACAACCATGTATGAAGAACATCATGGCCATATTCCAGGATCACAAAGCCAAGATTCATCAGACTCAAACTGTGAAGGAATGGTTGGGAGGAGCATGAAGAGTTATTTCCACACATGAATCGGCTCCTTAAATTCACTGAAAGTCTTTGGTATGTGCTGGAGGAGAATTTACAGAGTGCTGGACTTGCATTGCAATACAAGATCTTGACCCAAAATGATGCAAATAACATCACAAAATTCAATTAACATTTAGGCTACTAAACTGTCAGCAGGACTAACCAGTGCACTGGCACAGATACTGAAATCAAGTGATTGACAAAATCTTCTTGTTGCTTGTTGTAAGTGTGCGTGTGTATTGGCAAAGTTCAGTTTATACCTTGAAAATCAGTACCAGAGGTTGTAAAATCAACACTTTGTTTATATATTTAAGCCCATATCAATTCCATTATTGTCTTTTTACAAACATCAGACCAAATCTAAAATCTTGACATTTTCCAGAGAGCAAAATGAAGTGAAAAAGCGGAGACTGAGAAAAAGAAGTATGTATTGATCTTACATTCAAGTTTAGCTGGTGCCAGACCAGGCAAGGCAACAAACAAAACAATGATATTTTTAACCAATGAGATCATCACAGTGACTAAAAAATGCTTCACTTCATGCTTCCTAAAGTGTGTTTCTTTTTCCGAGGTTCGAAATCGTCTCATTTTAAATGTTCGATGAGAAAATAGCACCAATTTCTTACGCAACCCAATTATTTTTTAATTCAAGCTCTTGTAGTAGTAATTCAAGTGGTTTCCTTCCTCAGCTTGCATTACTTTTCATTGAAGGTAGACCTATGTTGTTTTTGTGCCTTTAGAGCAGGGCTATTCACCTGGGGACCTGAGAAACGTTTTCCGTGCGAATATTTCAGCAGTGTGTCCCGTATTTCTGTCGACTGAACCAGCGATACCAATCATTCGTAAATGAATCATTGGTTTGGTTCGATTCTTTCCTTTCCGTGAATTGGCCAAACGCACTTGCAGAACGGTCTGAAACGATTCGGATTCGTTCGGACGGCTTAGTGCACTGAATCATCTGAAGCGGTTTCTCGGTCAGTAACAACAAATAAAGAACAAATCGCGCTGTTTTTATTTGTTTTGTTTCACAAAGGAGTTGCGTTTACTCCCGGTCCCAGACACTATTATTAAACAGCGTTAAGACATCCAGTGAGAAGCGTTTTAATTCGACACCTCTCTGACAAACCACAAATCAATCGATGATTTAACTAGTTTTAAATCGGATGAAACAGCCTCAGCATTCCCAACACGAGCGATGATGAGGAATACAGCAGAAACATTGTGCCATGAACGAAGTTAGAAGACTTTAAATCCCCTAATCACCACCCTTACAAACATTTACCTTGAATGTAACGTTACTGTATTAGATTTACTAGGTGGGTAGGAATATATAAGTCATTTTTGTTATGAAATTATGGCAGTTTCTTTCGTTTTTACCTGTGTTCAGGCATTTTTTATACAGTGGTAGTGAGTGAGTAGCCATGCATGGTTTTACCTGTCTCACTGTCAGAGTATTTTCATTTAAGCCTATAATAATTATAAATAAATATAATTCTTACCAATAGCTATGAGCTCGTATAATTCATGTATTTGTTCCAAGGAAAACTGTACACAGCTTTAAATGAGTTATTTATTATGGTCTTATAAATCTGCATACTGTTGGGTACCACATTTCCAAGTAAATACAAAATACTTTTGTTTTAGGTTTACTTTAGCTTATTTATTGATACTATTATGTTTCAATAAATAATAAATAATTTTTCAATAAATAAGCTAAACCCACCAGCCCACCCCTGGCCCTCGAATGAAGCTAACTGGATAGCCCTGCTTTAGAGGCACCAAACGGAGTTGCGAAAACAATGCTTTTCTTCCACTCTTCCAGTCTGCCGCTGCTTGTCCTGACCCAAAACTTCTTGAGCCAAACTTTGACATTTCAGACTTTACAAAGAAGAGCAAAGCTTTGAAAGTCCCACAGTGTTTACACTCCATAGTTCTCTGCACATTGAACTGGGATAGAAAATAAAGTATGAAAAACAGACATTTGATCATGAAATTGGAGGTAAATCTATACATTACTTCTGGAAGTTAAAGACCACATCCCTGAGTTCATAACGGTACCAAGAATGTCCAAATGGGAGCCAACAATTCTATAGGCCTCAGGTCTTTCTTTTGAATTTCCCTCTCCGTTTTCCTTTCTTCCGACTCTTCATCTGTTCTAAATCATATAAGAGAAGGTTATCATCCTCATCTTCATCATCATCTGTGTACCAGGGACCCCAGACCCCCCCATTATACTGAGGATTGGAGCGATAATCTTTGGGAGGGTAGCGGCACGGCACCGCTGTCTTGTTGTACCGTAGCAGCCTGAATAGCATCTTCTTCACCACATGTGGGTATCGTCGGGAAAGATCCACTCGTTCATATGGATCAGCTGTAATGTTGAAGAGCCATATAGACTTGCTTCGATCCCAGCTCACACGCTCATTGTGCCAACGATTGGCCAACAGAAGGGTGGAGAAAGTCTGTGGTGGGATCCAGTCACTATATCCTGGCACACCAGTAAGAAGCTTCCAGTCACCGACACGGAGAGCCGCCCGGATGGCCGTGTTCCAGATCCCATAGCCTGCTTTCCAGGAGCCATTCTTGGCTTTGGTGTAGATGGGGTCTATGTTGTGGAGAATATCCTGTCGAGGTGAAGGACGTCCCTCACTGATGGCTTCCCAGACATCATAGCCATCAAGACTCTGGTTCTCATCTAGCGTACCTTCACCAAGCATCACCAGTGTTGGGTACCAATCAGTAATATGAATGAGAGCCCTGCTTCTAGTGCCCTTTTTGACCAGTAAAGGACTATGTACGAACCCTACCGCCCGTATACCTCCCTCCCAGTAAGTCCCTTTACTGCCTCTTAGTGGCCAATTGCTGCCTCCTGCCATTGGTTGGCCTCCATTATCTGAGGAGTACACCATAACCATGTTGTCATAATATCCATACTGCTTGAGAGCAAGAGTTAGATTGCGTACGGCCTCATCCAAACAGCTGACCATTGCAGCGTATTTACGACGATGTAAGTTTGGGATTGACTTGTAGCGTTCGAGGTAGCGAGCAGGAACCTGTAAGGGAGAGTGTACTGCCTGGTACGCCAAGTAGAGGAAGATTGGCCGATTAGGATTGTGAGATTCAAGGATTTTCACAGCCTTTTGAGTATACATAATGGTGGAGTAGATGCCATGGTCCTGCTCCCAGGCAGCTTCTTCCCCCTCGTGAAGATCATACCCACACATTCCTGGGCTGTCACATTTGTAATGGCTGTAGTAGTCGCCGGTACCCAACAAAGAGCCAAAGAAGGTGTCAAAGCCACGCTGTGTAGGCATACAACCTCGCTTATAAAACCCAAGGTGCCACTTTCCCACCATATGAGTAGAGTACCCAGCATTCTTCAGTTTCTGCGGAAGGGTGATGTTCTCCAAAGGGAGGCAATTCGGCTGAGTGGGTCGGATGATGGAATGCTGGAGGCCAGTGTGGATTTGATATCTAGGACATAAAAAAGCACTAAATTAGTAACAAACATGACAAGCGACTGAATAAAACAGACATTTGATACACTGGTTTACTCTAAAGGACCTATCATACATCCGGCGCCAGGCGCGACGCAAGTGTTTTTTGCTAGTTTCAGCCAGACGCAATTATCATTTTCACGTTGTTTAAATAGCAAAGGCATTTGCGCCCATTTGTGCGTCCATGAGCGAGCTGATCTGAAAACGAGGTGTGTTCAGGCGCATTGTTGGCGCGTTGCAGTTTTGAGCAACTGAAATAGACTGCTAAATCTAAATCAAACAAATATTTCTTTCGTTATTTAAAGAGCGCGTTAATAATATGAGCCTATAGGCAGGTCCACAACGTGTCCACAATCATATGCGTATGCGAAAATTTCGGATCCGATTTGAGCTTCGGATGCGTTGAAATATCTGAACTTCTACGACTAGACCGGATGCGACCGGTCGACCGGATGTGTATTCTAATCAAAACTATGAGCGCAAAGCTAGAATTATCAAAATTTTAATACTTTAACTTAAACGATATTCCTGCAAAATGGGGGTTATTAATAACCATGGCTGAAATTTGTTTTTTATCATTATTAAATCAATATTTATATTGATTAGCTCTATAAAATCGACTATTTTTTTATTTTAGATGTATTGAGGGTCATTTGTTTTGTGTGGATATATTCATGCATGCATTACATTCATTAAAATCATTCATTTTACCAATGTGAATAGCCGAGGGTTCACGACCAATTTCAACACCAGGGGGTGAAATGCGACAATCGAATGCGAATGTCGTGTGCAGTGGAAAGGCGGCTTTACACTTTGCTTATTACACACACACAGAGACACGAATAGCCAAATATAAAAAATAAAAGGAATATTAAGTCAGTCTTTCCGCTTGCTGATTCCGCCATGCAAATAGCGAATTCACCATGGTGCGAGCTTTTAAAGGGAATGGGAGATGAGACTTTGATTGGCATGTTACGCTCAAAACACACCAATTACTTGTTAAGAGAATAGAGACGACCCTTTTAGACCACATTTCCCGTCGTTAAACTAGTAAAAGTGGATTTGGACACGCACTAAGTGCACTTGCGCCGTGCGCTTTAGACCATTCGCTTAGATCGTTAAAATAGGGCCCTACGTTTTGGACTCAGGAAGGGAAATTCATTCATTCTGATTGAAACAAAAGATGTCCATGTAAACTCAGCTAGTGTGCTTGTGATGTTGTAATCTTGTAATGCTATAGGCTATGTGCACAAGCGTCGCGACGAACTTCCGCTATTGTCAGAAGTTGGCATATCAGTTCCCGGTTTACGGCCGCTTCATCGGCATCCGCTGTAAACAAACAAGATGAGTGCTGCTGTTGTACGAAATAAAGAGATATAATGTGCGTGACACAT
The DNA here is from genome assembly GCF_951802725.1 of Rutilus rutilus. Classification (NCBI taxonomy): domain Eukaryota; kingdom Metazoa; phylum Chordata; class Actinopteri; order Cypriniformes; family Leuciscidae; genus Rutilus; species Rutilus rutilus. The sequence goes on along the minus strand of NC_140211.1, from coordinate 58,947,421 downwards.
CTAAGTTTCTAAGAACTGTAGGTGGATCTAACGGCCGTTCCACACTCCGTGTGCCGTGTGTGTGTGTGTGCGGTGCAGGAGCAGCACGCGCTATATGCTTCACATTATGATGCGTTTGCAGTGAATAACTGATTCACGGCAGTACCACAAACACTTACTATTTTTATTTAAAGTTACGCTGCAACTTTTATTTAAAAAAAGTTTTGTCAGCATTGCGATTCTCGTTGTACACATATACACTCTTTAATGGACGCATGCACATTTAAGCACAATTTAAACAACGTTATGTGGTGCTATTATTCCATGCATTACTTATTAAGTTGCTCAAGCAAGTGGCCAAATATTTAACTGTAAATTGACAAAAACAGCCGACTCTCATGCCTTTTCTTTTCCATACATTTTATTAAAATAAATCTTGCATGTCACAAAGAACTTGTTTTTCCACCTCCACGAATGAGACGTGTGTTGTTCATTATGTTGCCTTGTTGAAGTAAATTGTCGTATGTCATAATTTCGGCTTTTAATGTCATAGTTATGACTTAATGTCATGATTTCTGCTTAGTATGTCAATTTCAGCTGCATTATTATGAATATGCAAGTCAAAGTTTTGACTTTTCATCTCATAATTGTGGATTACTATATCATAATATCGTCTTTTTATGTCATATTTTTATTGATGTTTTTTATGTGGTGAAAATGGGCTTTAATTCATACTAGACGGTTAAGGGTCGTCACAAAAATTTTCTAAATCTATATTTCAATTAGGGCTGTGCAGCAGTTAATCGCATCCAGAATTTGTGTTTACATAATATATGTGTGTGTACTGTGTATAATTATTTTGTATATAAATACACACATGCATGTGTTCGCTCGTAATAGAATGCAAGGTTTTGTGAGCGAAATTGAAGCTCAAATGGCTGTTAGCGACTTTAAGCAGAGCAAAGTGGCACACAGCAATGCTCCTTATATGTACCCATGCTAACAGGTTAGAGCTTTCACACTGCACGCGGTTGCAGTCCGTCGATCCGTTCCAGGTTCGGCAAATATACAGCATACAGAAGTGCAGATATCGTTATTTCCGCACCGAGTCTATTTTTGCTGTGCCGCAAACGCTGAATTAAAGTGACAGCGCATGTTTCGTGGTCAAAATGAACAAAGATTGACCTGAAAATGTAGTAATTTTACCATGAATGGGTTTAATTAAATAAAATGTAGAAATCTCACCATAAATGCATTTAATTAGGCCTACTATTATTTTTCACAGTCATCTTTTTACTTTTAGAAGACCGGGGTAAAGCAAGGTAAACTACAATTTACTTCAACAAGGCGACATAATGAACAACACTCGTCTCATTCGTGGAGGTGGAAAACAAGTTATTTGTGACATGCAAGATTTATTTTATTAATATTTAAATGGAAAAGAAAAGGCATGAGAGTCGGCTGTTTTTGTCAATTTACAGTTAAATATTTGGCCACTTGCTTGAGCAACTTAATAAGTAGGGGGAGAGTGGGGTGAGTTGTGCCAGTTTTTACTCAAAGTGACTTTAAAGTGAGGCCATGGCAGTAATGCCTTCAACTTAAGGATGTACATATATTTCAGGATGTGGTGCATCCCTGAGAACAATAACTTTGGATCTGAAATAAATTGTTTCAGAAATATAGCTCTTGAAAAAAAAGTGGTCTCATGGCACAATTTGCCCCTGGTGCGGGGGAAGTTGTGCCTTTGGGGGAATACATTGGGGGTAAATTGTGCCAGTGATTTCTGAAGTAAAACAGAACATTTTAATGTTATGAACTGTAATGCTATATGAAAGCAAGACAAATTCAATACAAAATGACTAATTTAAGGTTCATTTAGATATTGTCACCCCGGAATACCATAGCATGCGTTTTTCCTACTATGGTCAATAGCATAGGGATTTTGTATTGAACATAACTCTGGATCACAGTGTCATAGAGACAAGGGGGCGGGCTCATTTTACTCAGACGACCAATCAGTCTCTCAGGATCATTGTGAAGCTATCAAGCTACGCCCTAGCAACCATTTAGAGCACCATAGCAACACAATATATGATATTTGTGAATCATTTCAGGCAAAAAGGCTTTGGCAATAGATGCCTGTTGACATAGCGCTGTCTGTCAATTATGTAACATATAAGAATAAAGTGACTAGGCTAATTTCTAAACATACTATTGTGACATAGGCCACTTAAAAACGGAATAAAACTTCTCTTTAATAACATAGTGCAAACTCAAAACTGAAATCAGTGTTAGCTAAATTAAACAAATAACAGGCAGGCCTAAGTCAAACAATGATGAGGCATGACTATCTCCTCACTTCTCAAGTTTATCCCCTGTGAGTATGTAGGTCTAGGTGGTCTGGATCTGGCACAACTTAACCCAGACCCTTTGGCACAAATCACCCCGGACCCAAAAGTTTGAAAAACTGGCATGATCCAGCAGTTAAGAGCTAATATCATGCTAACTGTATAGACTCATTGTGTAGCCTACTAAAGCACTAAAACATGTGTGAAAAGTTTTCAAACTTGTCTATAATTTTTCAGACACTACAATCAAAAAACCTTAATCATAGAAATTTTACTTTGAAAGGGAAAAAACTGTTTTTTGCACTAAAATATGCTTAACTCTCATGCCATGAGTCTCCCTTCTTTGGAGGACGAGTAAAAGTGATTGCTTTTCAAAATGATGTGGTCATATGACCAATTTCTTTTACGGTTTTCCAGAAACAAGGGTGGAACTACTTCCCCCCTGGCACAAATCACCCCACTCTCCCCATGCATGGAATAATAGCACCACGTAACGTTGTTTAAATTGTGCTTAAATGTGCATGCATCCATTAAAGAGTGTATATGTGTACAAAGAGAATCGCAATGCTGACAAAACTTTGTTTTAAATAAAAGTTGCAGCGTAACTTCTGGATTTTAAATAAAAATAGTAAGTGTTTGTGGTACTGCCGTGAATCAGTTATTCACTGCAAACGCATAATGTGAAGCATATAGCGCGTGCTGCTCCTGCACCGCACACACACACACACGGCACACGGAGTGTGAAACGGCCGTTAGATCCACCTACAGTTCTTAGAAACTTAGATGTGTCACGCACATTATATCTCTTTATTTCGTACAACAGCAGCACTCATCTTGTTTGTTTATAGCGGATGCCGATGAAGCGGCCGTAAACCGGAAACTGATATGCCAACTTCTGACAATAGCGGAAGTTCGTCGCGACGCTTGTGCACATAGTCCATATGGCAGATCAAGTAAATGGGATCGGGACATGGCATTAGGCCAAATTCAAACCTGCGTCCCCTCGAGACATCAGGACTTATGCACCACCACAGTTCCAACCACAGCTTCATTCTGTAACTCCCTTCAAATATATCTTTAAAGCATTAGTTCACCCAAAACTGACGATTCTCTCATCATTTACTCATTCTCATGTTCTTCCAAACACATTTAGATGGTCTTTCTTTCATGCAACAACCGGTGTCAGTGAGTTCAACTCAAGAACGTTTAAAGAACTGGATCAACTTATTGACAGGATCTGACAAAGAACAATTTGTTGATAAATAGGACATTGGTACTTTCTTCATCAAGGACCGCAATGGAAAACAAGTTTTTAACTTTATTGCGTTATCCTTGACAAATGAGTGTATATCACTATACTTTCTTTGAATCAAATAAAATCAAACTTATTTCCAAATATTGTAGCTTATAACTAATATTAAACTAAAACACTTCTTAACACAACCAAATGTCCCACAAGACATGTTTTTTTGGTCACCAAACCACTAGGAAACACGAATCCCCAACCAGCCTGTGCTGGAAGACTTGCTGACCCATGTTCTTCTGTTCGCTCCAACATCCCTCCCACATCTGCTTTCAATAAGTGGAACATACTCCTCTCTACAGCTAATCACAGTCAGACCACAGAGCATTAAAACACACTCCCTCGTTCCCACTAGACCAGCCATTCATTACACCCCTTCTCTTTTCAGTAACCCAGAAACTAACCATCTCAAGGCCCTTTCGGTCTGACAACAGACAAGATTTGAGACCCTTCAAATTCATCTTTAAATCATTAGTTCATCCGAAAGTGACGATTCGCTCATCATTTACTCATTCGTGAGTCAGTGAGTTCAACTCGAGAACGTTTAGTTAACTAGATTAACTTGTTGACAGGATCTGACTCAAAAGAACAATTTGTTGATAAATAGGACGTTGGCACTTTCTCTCATGAATTCTCATGAACACCCCAATGAGAGCTAGGGCAGATGTTACTCATGCTGGGTTCAGACTACACAATTTTGGCACGATCCGTTTGACGACGTAGGGTGTAGAGGTGATTCGTAAACGATAATGGGCGTCAAGACGCAAGAATCAATCGTTTATCAAGGCAAGTCACCTTTATTTATATAGAGCTTTTTACCATACAGAGTGTTTCAAAGGAGCTTTACAGAGATAAGAGGAAAATAATGCAACCAAGTTTGTTGTCAGATCTAGAAGAAAATAGCGTCACAGTCTAGCTTAAGTAAGTTCAGTGATGGTTCATTATTGTTGTAAAAAAGTTATTAATTTAGTTAATTTATATATATATAGTTACTCTGGAGACAACAGTGATGTCATGGTCCAGCTCAGTTCAGTTCTCATATTATGGTGTGTAAATGCACTCTCTTTGGAGGATTGACATCCCATACTGTCCTGTTCTTGCTCCAGGAACATGTCCACTGTTGGGAGTCGGGACATGACGGAATTATCACTTGCACAATCGGGCCAGCATTGCATCGTAACTAAAGTTGATAATTTTCACTTCTTTTTAAGTCTTATCAGTTTGAACAGTCAAGCTGAGAGAGTTTATGGCTTCAGGAAGGGGCTTCAGAGTTCTTGCAAAACAGAACATGGCAAAATAATAATTTTTACTCGATTGTACTATTTTGGTGATGGGAGCCAAAATCGAAATTCAACTAACTGCACAGCCCTATTCTGTAGCCATAGTTTGTTTACGCTCAGGTCAATCGCTAGCTCAGCCTTCTCGACCACATCACGCACGTCGTTAAAGACGTTGACTGATGACTGGTCCACGACATGACAAGAATTGCATAATCTGGCTATCGTAACAGACAAAAATATTGTGTAGTCTGAACCCGGCTTTACACTTTACTTCTGCTGTTACTTAAAGTCCCACTGAAGTGCTTTGGAACGCGCAGATTTGTAAGATGGACGATGTAATTTCCACTGAAACAGGAAGCTAAGGCGGGACATATTGAATGGCTCCTCCCCCTTTTCAAACAGCCAATAGCGTTTAGTTTACCTCACAGATTGACAGCACCATGGAAGCGAATCCAAGCGATACGGTGGATTCAATAGTAGAGGAGTGAATAAAAGCTAGCCCTTTCATTCTTAACCAGCGTACAGTTGGACAACGGAATAAACCTCGAGCTTTTGAGCAACCGAACTCACACTCCAACCCATATTGCTCCGTGACGAGTCAACGCTCGCTTTGGCCAGGTGGTGTTTATAGCAGAGGGGGCGGAGCTTTAGATTCTAAAGAGCATTTGATTGGACAGAAGATGTGATGAGAAGCGGTGATGTCATAAAAATCCGTGATCCATTTTAGTGGAAGTGAGAGAGTGTAAGTTTTGAATGTTTATATCTCCTAAATGCACTATTTGTAATTGCTCTGGAACAGCTTATTCATAACCTTAAGGCTAACATACTCATACTAAAAGCTAAAAAACTTACATTTTTATTTCAGGGGGCCTTTAAAGCTATTGAATGGATTTAGAAGGCTTGTATAAATTAATATAGTGCACAAGGAATATCATACTTTTATTATGCTTATTTGTAATTTTGACAATTTTTGCCATTCAGCCCCTTTTTGTTCCCCTTAACAGTTTGGCTTGTTCATTATGGCAGTGTTTGCCAATGCTGGTTCTGGAGCGCCACAAAACTGCACAGTTTGAATACCTTCCTTATCTAAACCACCTGTTTTTCTCAGTAACTCATCCACTTTTTAGTAGAGTGCTCAAGAACTGAATTAGGTGTGTCAAATAAGGTACAAAGATAAGGAACCAATGGGTCCTATTCATGGTAATGTGGCAACCAACATTTAATTAGTGATTATCTGATTTGCTTTGCTTGGCAGGTTTTTCAGCTGGACAGACGCTGAAGATTACAAGAAGTTCATTACTTTTATCAGATGGTAGTGAATACCTTAAAAGGGTAAAAGCTGAAAAGAAGAACTGAACATAATGCTTATATGGGCAGATGTGATGTTTTTGGACTTCTGATCTAAAGGCATCATCCATCAGAGAAGCAGAAAGAGTTTCAACTAAAACATTACCAATGCCTGTCTCTTTCCATTACGTTTAGCATATTTTAGACTGCTGTTTTAGCTTTAAGAGTCTAGTCAAGTCACCTTTACTTATATAGCGCTTTTTACAATACAGATTGTATCAAAGCAGCTTCACATTGATAACATGAAAATAATACAACAAAGTTTGTTTCTAGAAGAAAACTGCGTCATCGTCCACCTGAAGTAAGGCAGATCAATAATACTGTTGAATATTAAATGTCCCCAACTAAGCAAGCCAAAAGCCAAGGCAATGAGACGGCTAAGCATTTGCCAAGATAAGCCTCTGTAATGTAATCTTTTTGATGAAGCCCCCTTTTTTTTGTTGAAGAGCTCTTTAAAGATTAAGCAATTCACAGGCTGAAAAGAATGGCAATTTAAGACAATTTAACTACTAAAAGCAGCTGAACCATTTCCATGTGCAGTGTTAATTTAAAATAATATTGTCAGCAAATATTAAAGGGGTTATATCATGAGAAATGACATAACAGCTGTCCACATTTACTAGTCAGTGTAGATAGATTTCATTTTTAAGTACCATTAACAAGTTCCATTTCCATTTTAACCTTTTTTAACCATTTCAGCATGGATTGTTTTATGAATCTGTCACAATAATAACTTCTAAGTGGCAGAATATGGTTTAAATTTAAATTATTCACATACAACGCCATAGCAACCACACAAACACCCTAGCAATTGCCTAGCAACTAGTTAGCAACACCATTGCAACGACCCAAAACACCCAAGCAAACGCCTAACAACACCATAGCAACCACTCAGAACATCCAAGAAACCGCCTAGCAACGCCCTAGCAACACCACAGCAACTACCCAGAACACCCTAGCAATAGCCTATAAATGCTCTAGCAACCGCCTAGTAATGCCCTAGCAAACATCTAGGGTGTTCTGGTTGTTTGCTAGGGTGTTGCTAGGTGGTTGCAAGGGTGTTATGGGTGGTTTCTAGGGTGTTGCTAGGCGGTTTCTAGGATGTTCTGAGTGGTTGCTATGGTGTTGTTATGTGTTTGCTAGGGTGTTTTGGGTGGTTGCAAAGGTGTTGCTAACCATTTGCACCTAGAACACTGTAGCAACTGCCTATCAACACTCTAGCAACCACCCAGGATACCCTAGCAACCGCATAGTAATACCCTAACAACAACCCATAATATCTTAACAACCACCTAGCAACCACCCAGAATGCCTTAGCAACGATGCTCCATAGCAACCAGCCATGCCAACCTAGAAAACCCGAGCCAACTGAGTGTCAGTTTTCGCCACAGAAAATGACCAAATCTAGTTTGATGTGGTATTTTACTTTACACAATATGTGTGTAAACATGGCCAAAAAAATTGTTCCCATTAAATACAGTCTCTTTTCATTGTCTCTAATTTGCAAATGAATGTGTTTTTTGGGCAACATGTAATGAGAGTAATAACTTGGCAACATTCAAGAAATTCAAGAAATATTCATGATTTCTTCCCTATTCACTTATTATGTTTCCCTAAAACGGCTGATCGGCCTGCAGTAAGTCCTGGTGTGAAACTGATGCATCTCGTATTCTGCTCTGAAACCCCACTGCAGTTCTGAGATGTTCATTTACAACAATCAATTTGAAAAGTAGTTACAAAACATTCCCACAAGAGTGTCATTGAGTCGACGTCAGTCACCTTTAAAGACCAAGCCGAGGGCGTTGTGCTCCTTATAGAATAAAACGGACTGATATCCTTTGATGTGTGTGATGCTAATCTCTGTTCCTGAGTGTTCTCAGTCTTCTCAAACCACACAACACGCTCACACACCGTGAAGTGATCTGACACACAGTATATTACCCCAGTAAATCCCCATCTCAGACAGCCAGAAAGCCATTCATTGTAAATGACTGAGGGAGGAGTTGATTCATTCACTGCTTCCAAAGCAAATTGCCAAAAGAGATTCCTAGCAACCTTCCTGTTTCCCGAGGCGTGGACCAGATGTTTCGCTGTGGGAACACTGGAGTCAGGCATTCAACACATGCACACTAAAACACCAACTTGTCTGCATCTTTGACTCATTATTTTCCTGTTATCACTGTAAAGCTGCTATGAAACTATCTGTAGTGTATAAAGCGCTATAGAAATAAAGGTGACTTGATCACGCATATAGAAAATGACTTTCAACATGAACCTACATTTTACGGAAGCTTGTTTCCGCCACAGAATCAAAAATGTAATTGCGACTTTTTATCTCACACTTCTGAGTTTTATTCTCACAATTGCAAGTTTACATCTCACAGTTCTCAGAATAGGGTGATATAAAGTCATACTTGCGAGTTATAAAGTCAGAATTGCGTGAGATAAACTTGCAAATCTGAGGAAAAAAGTATTTTTTACTTAGAATTGGACTTTATATCTCGTGATTCTGACTTTATATCACGCAATTCTGACTTTATAACATGCAATTCTGACTTTATCACGCATTTGTGACTTTATCACGCATTTGTGACTTTATATCACAACTCTGACTTTATATCACACAATTCTGACTTTATATCACGCAATTCTGACTTTATATCACGCAATTCTGACTTTATATCACGCAACTCTGACTTTAGATCACACAACTCTGACTTTATATCACACAACTCTGACTTTATATCACACAATTCTGACTTTAGATCACGAGACTTTGACTTTATATCACGCAATTCTGACTTTAGATCACGCAACTCTGACTTTATATCACGCAACTCTGAATTTATATCACACAACTCTGACTTTATATCACACAACTCTGAATTTATATTATGCAATTGCGACTTTATATCATGCAACTCTGACTATATCACACAACTCTGACTTTATATCACACAACTCTGAATTTATATTATGCAATTGCGACTTTATATCATGCAATTCTGACTTTATAACATGCAATTCTGACTTTATCACGCATTTGTGACTTTATATCACAACTCTGACTTTATATCACAACTCTGACTTTAGATCACACAACTCTGACTTTATATCACACAACTCTGACTATATATCACACAACTCTGACTTTAGATCACGCAACTCTGACTTTATATCACGCAATTCTGACTTTAGATCACGCAATTCTGACTTTATATCACGCAACTCTGACTTTAGATCACGCAACTCTGACTTTATATCACACAACTCTGACTTTATATCACACAACTCTGACTTTATATCACGCAACTCTGACTTTATATCACACAACTCTGACTTTATATCACACAACTCTGACTTTATATCACGCAATTCTGACTTTATATCACGCAACTCTGACTTTAGATCACACAACTCTGACTTTATATCACACAACTCTGACTTTATATCACGCAATTCTGACTTTATATCACGCAACTCTGACTTTATATCACGCAATTCTGACTTTAGATCACGCAATTCTGACTTTATATCACGCAACTCTGACTTTAGATCACGCAACTCTGACTTTATATCACACAATTCTGACTTTATATCACGCAACTCTGACTTTATATCACGCAACTCTGACTTTATATCACACAACTCTGACTTTATATCACACAACTCTGACTTTATATCACGCAACTCTGACTTTATATCACGCAACTCTGACTTTATATCACAAAATTCTGACTTTATATCACGCAACTCTGACTTTATATCACGCAACTCTGACTTTATATCACATAATTCTGACTTTATATCACGCAATTCTGACTTTATATCACGCAATTCTGACTTTATAACATGCAATTCTGACTTTATCACGCATTTGTGACTTTATATCACAACTCTGACTTTATATCACGCAACTCTGACTTTATAACACACAATTCTGACTTTATATCACGCAACTCTGACTTTATAACACGCAATTCTGACTTTATATCACACAACTCTGACTTTATAACACGCAATTCTGACTTTATATCACACAACTCTGACTTTATATCACGCAACTCTGACTTTATATCACACAACTCTGACTTTATAACACGCAATTCTGACTTTATAACACGTAATTCTGACTTTATCACGCAATTCTGACTTTATATCACACAACTCTGACTTTATATCACGCAACTCTTAATGCAATTCTGACTAACACGAAATTGCGACTTTATAATTCTGAATTTATATCACGAAATTGCAACTTTATATAACGCAATTCTTACTTTATACTATTATTTTTATTAATTCCTTTTTTGTTGTTGCTGTTGTTTAGGCGGAGGCTTTTGGGATTCCTGCCTCTCCCTGCACAGTAGCCTATATGGATTGTATTTTCTTGTTTTTCTTGTATAGTTCATATCGTGCAAATAAACTAAACGAACCCCCTTTGTTTGACAGATAAAGTGTAATATGTTGATGTCTCCCACCTGCCGGTCATCAGCTGGCTCCTGGACGGGCTACACAGAGGCTGAACATAGTAATTCTCCAGTTTCACTCCGGCTGAAGCGAGTCTGTCCAGTGTTGGAGTCTTTATCTCGGACCCGTGATATCCCACGTCTCGAAACCCTTGGTCATCAACCATGATGAAGATGATGTGAGGCTGAGAGGAAGGTTTCTCCACGGTATTCACGCGATTCGCATGAAAACTGCTCTTCCATGTTCCGTATGTTGAGTTAATAAATCCGCTAAAAGTAGTCAAAAGCGTCAGAAGAATCGCACTTCTTCCCATTCGTCCGTGCATTGCACCTAAAACCATTCGTTCCTATTTGTAAACTAGTTAAAATGAATATCAGAACAGATGATACCACTACTTTAATCTTTTCACAGCGCAAAATAACACCGCTGCATGTCATGATATCAGGAATAACAGGCGCGCTTGGAAATTAGGTTCGCGATTTGAACGAGCAAGATTTTCACGATTTTCAAAAACCATGTAAACGGGTCGTATAGCATAATTTCTAAGCGTCAAGACATTGTCGACCCATCTGTCCTCAAAGACAGACCTGAACTGTCTCATCTTTCGCTTAAGTTACTCTTCAGTGACATACAGTGAGGTCCGATTCGCGAACGAATCATTCGTTTGAATCGATTCATGATTCTGTTGAACCGATTCGCAAATCACAGGCTCGCTAGGGATAGTTGAGAATGAAAATCAAGACTGTATTTAGAAATTGGGAAGGAACACATCAGTTGACCACTAATGTGAATTTTAGTATAATTTTTTTTGTCTATATCACCAGTACAAGTAAACACTTAAATTTAGCCTATAGATGTGAAACAATCTAAAAACGTTCAGATTAGTATGTTAATAAAAGATGTTGTTGTTGTTTTTTGACAAAAAAATAACACGTTAAATAGCACGTGTAAACGTTTAGTAACACTTTTAAGTGCCGAGGACTTACAACCGAATCAGTGAATCGCTTTTTAACGCGTTCATTTAAACGAACCGATTCACTAAAACGAATCGGACAACGCCGCTGAATGGACTGCCTCCCAGACGCAAGAGATCTGGGAATGTGGTTTAGTAACCCTTTGTATGTAACGCATTTCTTTTTACAGTTATAGATTGCCTTAATACTTATTCCCCCCAGAACATGAAGTAATAAGCAGGTTCCTCAGGGTCTTATCAGTTTTAGATACTCTATGTGCTAATGGTCCACTTGGAAACATTTATAATATTTGGCTAATATTCCCCTTGATATTAAGTTTTATGCAGGGTATTTCCTGCATTTCATGATTCCAGCTGCGCTCATGTATTGCATTACATCTGCGGTAATGTTTTATTTCCAAAATAAATAAATCTTATCCTTTTGTCAAGTGCAGTCAGATGGCATAATGTATAATTTTCCACATGCTTAAAAGAACAATGAGAAGAATTCTCCCACTGCATTACTCATGAAAGCTAATGCATCCTCAGGAAGGAATCTGACTCACTTTGGCTTGCACTGAAAGAAAAGGATGAATCTCAATGGGCTTATTGTACTAAACCACATGTCCATGCAGTAAAATAAGATCCTTCAGGCAGCAAACTCTCATTCTCTGGATTAGATACAGGGTCTAAACATGTGCGGCACTTCAGCATGTGTTATTTTTGACAAAAAAACAGATAAGTCATTTCTATTCCCTAAGATCCTGATTCTGGCTCGGGATCAAAGTCTCTTAAGGCGAGTCATTTCAACAGCTCCTATCTCTTCCAATCAACTTCTCCAAAGCTGTTCACCAAGCTTACAATTAAATTTCATATTTGAAAATCACCAATGAAGTCTGACCACAACTATGACTTAAATTTGACTGTTTATATCACAACCGGAGCTTCTAACTAGCTTCTTTACTAGTCAGCGATTGGCTCGTTTATCTAGAAGGCGGGGCTTATTCCGCCATATTGCGCTTTCTCCCATTGCAATCTTAGAACCCAAGCAATCCGATTGGTTCAAAACTCGTTTTATGGGTAATCGCTTTAATGCCTGATTACAAATCAGACAAAATCACTTTATAATATAAGCCGTTTAACGACCATTAATGTATTTTCGTAACCGAAACAATTGATTGCGAAATTAATCATTTATCATCAATAACTATATTACCTGATGGGTGTAATCCCACTTAAGACTCTTCTCTTCATCCCGCCGGGATCCTCAAAAGCAGGGTTTGCTCCACTCAAACGCGTATCTAACACTCACACACACTCTATGACAGTGTCTTCAACATGTCTGGACACAACGGACCCTAAAAAACACCTTTTTGTTGTCATATTTGACTGACGTCTGGCATGCGGTTCATCTTTATTGTAGTGTTTTGATAACCATTATAGACGTGTGCCAGACATAAAGTTCCTGAGAGTTTCATCCAGAGGCAGAATCAGTTATTATAATGGGTTCTTTTTTATTATGTTGCACAAAGTAAAAGTTCCCCTCACTTGATATAATAATCAAACGCCAATCAGGGAAACAATACAAGCCGATAGATATTACTGTTTAGCTCTATCCCTGTGTTTAGCCAAATATTAGATTAAGAAATATGACACATTTCTATGGTGGTAATATTGTTTTCTGTGGGGATTTGGACAGAGATTTTACACGTTATCCAATCTGTGCTTTTCATTCGGTCAAATCCCAGTCGTTGGCCTGCAGGAAAGGCTATCCGAGATATCCGAGTGAATCGTTGGAGATGACACCGGATTCCAGTTGTTGGCAAAACTTCAGTGTGATTTTATCTAAGATTATCAGATGATCATTTTTCCTTCAGACTGAACGGATAGCATTGCAGCAAGTCAGAGCAGGGAAGAGACGACAGAAGAGAGAGATCTTATCGTTAACAGAGGAAAGGTGTGTGTGTATCAGACATAGCATTTCTGCTTTGAAATTCCATGAGGCATTCTTTCCATTATCTTAATAATAAAGCAAAACAAAAACAGTAAAAGCACACCTTAAAGAGATAGTTATAGTACATGTTAGTCCAAAGACTCTTCACAGAGAAATATCCTGATATCCTCAAGTGGACAAAAGGCAAATATGGCAAAGAAAAACTTTCTAAGACATTTGATATGGAGCTCATCTTCTGAAATATGTAAACAAAAGTCCATACGCCCAAATACAATCCAGGCACAGAATATTTATAATAACAGTCGGTTAACAGAGAATGACATTCATTATTATAATATGGTGTAAAAAGTTTCAGCCAGTGACAATATTTTTAAGACACAAAACATTTTTTCATGTAATTGTATGCCACACGCCGAACCCTCTCGGTATGATGTCACAGTCGTGTTTGCATGTGTGCATTTTATGAGATTTTTTTTGCATTAAGATCGTTTAACGTAGTGTGTTTGTGCATTTCTTACAGTCACTGAAACACAGGCTCCAGGAGATCAGAGGAGTGTGTGTGTGTGTGTGTGTTTATCCCTTCACACACTCCTCAGGGTTGCCAGGTATGCACAACAAAACGATCCCAATCCCAACAATCCCAAATCTCTGCTGGTTTTTTTTTTTTTTTTGTACATTTCTGTTTTATTTGATTTGATTTTAATCCACTAGATGGCACAAAAACTCACACAGCACTTTTCTAAACATCCATGGTTGACTACGCAACAATGAAATTCATCTTTATACATTTATGTTTGGTGCAACAAGCCGATTCTGCTCCAAATAGCCTATATTTAGAAATGTTCAGGTTTGTTTGAAGTAAATCAACAGTTTTTGGGGTCAAAAGTGTCCAGCACTCCCTCATTCCGCTATCGGTCACCAGCATTTATATTTTGTACACATTTTTTATATATTTACAGTGCAGGTCAAAAGTTTGGAAACATTACGATTTTTTCATATTTTTGAAAGAAGTCTCTAATGCTCATCAAGGCTGCGTTTATTTGATCAAAAATACAGAAAAAAAAACAGTAATATTGTGAAATATTATTACAACTTAAAATAATAGTTTTCTATTTGAATATACTTTAAAATAATAATTTATTCCTTTGATGCAAAGCTGAATTGTCAGCATCATTACTCCAGTCTTCAGTGTCACATGTGACATCCAGTCTATCACATGATCCTTTAGAAATCATTCTAATATTCTGATTTATTATGAGTGTTGGAAACAGTTCTGCTGCCTAATATATTTGATGAATAAAAGGTTAAAAAGAACTGCATTTATTCAAAAAATATATATATTTTCTAATAATATAAATCTTCTTTACTATCACTTTTTATCAATTTAACACATCCTTGCTGAATAAAGGTATTGATTCATTTAAAAAAAAACAAAGAAAAAAAATTACTGACCCCAAATGACTGACCAGTGGTGTATATCGCTGTTACAAAATATATATATTTTTTTTAAAATTTGCTTTTTTTTTTTTTTTTATTACTTTTTATTCATCACAGTAGCCTATAAAAGTATCACAGGTTATGAAAAAATATTAAGCAGCAGAACTGTTTCCACGTTTGATAATGAATCAGAATATTAGAATGATTTCTAAAGGATCACGTGATAGACTGGAGTAATGATCCTGAAAATTCAGCTTTGCATCACAGAAATAAATGATAATTTTAAGTATAATAAATTGAAAACCAATTATTTTAAATTGTAATAATATATCACAATATTTAAAAAAAAATCTGTATTTTTGATCAAATAAATGCAGGCTTGATGAGCAGAAGAAACTTCTTTCAAAAACATTAAAAATAGTAATTTAACTTTTGACCTGTACCATTCCGCCAAGACCAAAGATATCAACATTGTCATATTACCATGCCAAACTCTCCGAGTGTTGAGATTCTGTAAATATCACAGTAGCTTAACCCTAATAAAACACCAGAATGCTTCACTGACAGGTGACCGGAACACCTCCACATGTGTGTATAACCCGAGCACCGCAGGGACCCTGGCATCCCGATCGGACATCACCGTCTCTGAGGACATCTCCAGCTCCACTTACTGTGTGTCAAAGCTGGAGTAAATCCCCCGAGGGAGAATCAGTTCCCCTCACAGACCCTGTTGAGCCTCTTTAAAATCCTGCGCGCGATCTGTGGGAATTTATAGGTACCAAAAAAAACAAAAAAAGAGTATAAAAGCAGGGAGTCTGAGAAGCTTGTAAACAGAGGCAGCAGAACACGAGGTTGCTTCGATGTTAGTGGGCAGATCTTACATTTACATTTAATCATTTAGCATTAATCCAGAGCGATTTACAAATGAGGAGAACAATAGATGCAATCAGAACAACGAGAGGACTACAGTACAAGTGCAGTAACAAGTCTCAGTTTAGCACAGTAGCACGTTTTTATTTTATTTTTTTTAATCAGAAAAACAAAACAAATAGAATAGTTTAGAGAATATAAAAGGTAAGTGCTAGTATTAATTGGTCAGATGCTGACGAAAGGTGTGTATGTTGAATACACTTATGTCTACATGTATGCTAGTGCAATCTATCTATGGGAGTTTATAGTACAAAAAAAAAAAAAGATTATAAAAGCTTCATAAGAACACGAGGTGTCTTCAGTAGTTGCTTCAGTGTGTAGATCTATGTTACACTCATGAGTGTGTGGACGAACAGACCGGTTTAAGAGGAATGTGTGTGAGGACTTCACCTCAGCCGAGGAAACTCTTGCTTTCGGCACGCGGCATATGTCAACGAGCTCCCCTTGCTTTTACAAGATGCTAAAAGTGCAGAAAGAAAGCTATTTATAACCACAGAACCGTGGTGTGTGTAGAGCTGTGTGTGTGGAGTGGTGTGTTTAGATCTGTGTGTGTGTAGGGCTATGTGTGTAGAGCTGTGTGTGTGTAGAGCTGTGTGTGTGGAGTGGTGTGTTTAGATCTGTGTGTGTGTGTAGGGCTATGTGTGTGTAGGGCTGTGTTGTAATCGCTGGCGTCGCCGGCTCTGAGATCAGATGAATGAGCGCTGTATGTAGTCGTACAGTAAAGCCTTCTTTCAGCTTTTGGAAGATCTGTTGGGCTTCTTATTGGATGCCGAGTCACGGACTGTTGGTCGTTGTGCAACTCAAACTCTTAGATGAGCAACCTGACAAACCAATGTGCTCTTTTTCTTTTAATAATATGAGAAAATTAAATGCATGAACTGTCTGGAGAAGATCTGAGAAGTGTTTGCTGGCAGGAATGTAATAACAACTCTTTTTAAAGGGATAATTCACCCAAAAATTAATATTTCTCCTCCTGAGACCCAGAAAAAAAAAAATAACTTTTTTGAAAGGTTTTTTTGTTCATGTCATCACATTGTTTAGACTTAGAGCATAAGAAACAAATGGTAAAAAAAAAAAAAAAAAAAAAAAAAAAAAAAAAACTTTTTGGAAATTGTATATTTCATTAATAATCTGTCATTGTTTACTCACCCTCAATAGTTCCCAAACCTGCATGAATTTCTTTCTGGAGGAAACCAAACAGTCGATGGACCCCACAGTATTTGTTTTATACTACTATGGAAGTCAATGGGGACTTTTATTATTATTCAGAATATCTTCTGTTGTGTTTAACTGAGGAAAGAAATTCATACAGGTTTGGAACAACTTGTGAGTGAGTAAATTAAGACATAATTTTCATATTTGGATGAACTATCCCTTTAAGCTTTGGGTTCAGTTAATGTCTACAGCACTGATGGTTAATACGCTATCGCCTTTTTTTCATTTCACATATTTTAGTAATCATCATAAATTAGGTATCTTTCGAAAGCTTACGAACTCAAAAAAATCATCCTGTGAAAACCGTTTTGAAATTGGACATTGCGTTACCATGGAAACGGTACTCTAAATTATTTTAACAGGCTCCTCCCCTAGTGGGCGTCGTCAGGTTTTCAAAAATGTATTTTATCTACTCTATAATAGGGATGGGCGATACCACTTATTTTGTTTTCGATACGATACCGATACTTTCAAGGCCAGTATCGCTGATACCGATGCGATACCTAAACTGAACTTTAAAAAAATAATAATTTCTTAAATTATTGAATTACCAAGAGTAAAATGGGTAATGATACCCACTTAACATTATATTTGAAAGGCATTTTAACATTCAATACGCCTTAATTGGAACTTATTAGAATATATTTTTTGTTTACACTTGGTTAAAATGTTTACTTGTAGTGGTAACCATGGAAATCTACAAAAAATGATAGGCCTAGTTGAACTATGGTCACTGTAATGTTCATTTTCATAAGGGACTGCCAGTGATAGGCTGTTGCACCCATAAAATGCATCTTTTTTATATTCTGACAGTGTATGCTTTATATTAAAATTAGTTACAGAACATCAGTATGAACTTTTAACATTCAATTTCAAACTATTTAATTGCACAGACTATGTAGGCTACAGTTTCAATTTGTTGAATTTCTTGTGAAGGGATAGTGGAGGAATAGTGAAGGGAAAGTGGAGACAGATGACGTTTGTTGTGGAGGAATAGTGAGGGAATAGTGAGGGAATAGTGAAGGGATAGTGAGGGAATAGTGAGGGAATAGTGAGGGAATAGTGAGGGAATAGTGAAGGGATAGTGAAGGGATAGTGAGGGAATAGTGAGGGAATAGTGGAGGAATAGTGAAGGGATAGTGAAGGGATAGTGGCGACAGATGACGTTTGTTGTGAAGGGATCGTGAAGGGATAGTGGCGACAGATGGCGTGTGCGACAGATGACTGGAGTCGTATTTCAGCGTCCCACAGCAGTAAATGGATAAACATCCGTTGCTAAAGCTGCAAGAAATATGACACAATTCCTCAGGCCTTGCGCAATACCTATTTACAGTCTTCTTTCTATCGCAAAGAGCTTCTCTTAAATGACTAATTGTCAAAATTAGGCAAAGAAACAAGGTTGTGTGACGTACGTGACCTTACAAATATTATAAACTTGTTGGTACTTTCGCCGCTTGATGCACACATGGGATCTGAAGCAAAACTGTTGAGAATCGAAATATCTATAACTGTTCCATTTGAGATATTTATGCTCGACATTTATCAAAATAGCATAAATAACTGTGATCTTGGCAAAAAAAAAAAAAAAAAAGTGGTTATAGGCTCTTGAAAGTGGTTTTCTCTTGGGCTGGAGGAAACAAAAGCTGCTTCTAAGAGTAATTCATTCAATTGGCGCAACCTTTTTTTTTCTTTTTTTTCACATATTTCACACGCATAGTGTAAGCAGTCGCAGCTCCATGATCGGACCATAGTGTGAGCACATAAAACGCTAGCTTGGCTTTACATCGCATGCGATCCACTCGTTCAGTGTGAGTACCTTGCTGAAATCGCAGGGTCACAAATAACCTTTTTATCATAGTAAAATCTATATCGTTCCCAACAAAAGTATTGTTTAGCGTAAAACATGTTGAAGATTAGCGAACAGGCTGTCGATTACTTAAATGATGTGTTTCCTCACAAAAGCGGCTTATTCAGTGTAGTGAAGCCTCCTCTCCATTGACATCCATTCATAAAAAACAGCCGTTCTTCCCTGCGTACCGGCGTTAGCATTAGCTGCTGCTACGCTCTGTGTAGTTCCTGGTGTTTATTAAATGTTTTTTCATCGTCTGTCTGTCAGGCATCTTTGTTTGGATTATTGCTATGCTAACCCGTGACAGCTGTGTTTTTACTCAATTCTGAACTGAGTTCATCGGTTCAAGGAGACTTACTGGCTTCTAATGAATGAAAGGCTTCCGTTCAGAAGTGTTGATCAATCTCATTCAGTTTATTTATGCTATGTAAAGATTCAAAGAAATCATTCATATGTTATTGGAAAAATCTAAACAAATCACTATATTTTTGGCAGAAGATGTTGCAATATTCTTTGAGTGATCACTAACGTTTACCATTAATCATTTAAATATATGATTGTTTTAGCTTGCTGTCTTTCCAGCCTGAAAAACATCGCATTTCTTTGGGAAGAAGATGGAAGCAATATGGGGGATATACTAGATAAATGTTTTAAACAGGAGGGACCAGAGGTCAATTGGATGATGACTCTTTGTCAACCCAGGCAATAAACGGACAGCTGGAGGTTTGTCTTTAGCTTCTGGCAAGATTCTGGCAAAGATGGATGACCTTTCCTCAAATATCTTCTCTCTCACTTTCAGCGACTCCATAAAATCTCAAATTCCACCGACATGAATAAGCCTCCAGGTGCAAAAGCCCTGAAGTGACTCCACCTCGTGTCAAAGTCTTTAACTTCGCCACTTATGAAGCCAATAACATCCTTCACAACAAATGTGGCTAGTGTTTTTTCTTTGATTGTTTTCACACTACTACACATGGCGTGATTTCTTCTGAGCCAGTGTCTTGAATCAAATAGTTCTGTCACTGGTTCATTCCCAGTTTAGTAGACCGCTCAGCTTTCAGACGAATGTAATCTGGAACAAAAAATTAAATTATTTGAAATTCAAATTCGATGCGTCAGCCATGTTGGACCGGTTAACATAATGCTGTTCATCACTCACACTAAGAAATTAATGAATTTTTTATCTAATATTTCGCAGCTTTGTGCAGCCTATGGCAGTAAAAACCACTGAGCTGTAAATCCCAGATGAATTAGGGTAACCCATGTGCTGATTTGTGTTTTATATAGCCTAACTCAATAAGCATTATACATTTGCAGAATTATCACATTAATGATAAACTAAATGCTGTTAAAAATCATCTGATAATGTCTATTGCAGACTAATAACTAGGTGTTCGAGCCGACGCAGTACAGTCAACTTTGCTCTAAAGTGGTCACGGACCAGATTTGACCGTTCCAATATGGCGGACGGCTCACGTTTAGAAACGGAGACTAATGAGACATCTATGTATATATATTGTTATCTTAAGTCTTTGATAATACCATACAAAAAAATTTAAAAGGCAGGAAATGTCATTTAGTTAAAAAACAAAACAAATTTGAATGTAATATTTAAATATTGAATAAAAACAGTAAAAGAAGAGAATTATTAAATCGCTCCCATTTTATTAAATTTTTCAGGCTTAGTCTGCTTTTTATATAATTATTAACCTTTGTAAATTGTTGCGTGGTCAAAATCATTTTGTTACAAAGCTTAAACCGACATCTGAACGGGATATTTTTCTTCCTGAACGTTGATTCGTTGAACGTGAGCTGTCATAATGACGCGTGCGCTGACGTCACGCGCAGCGTCAGATTCAAACTGTTTGGCGGTTAATAGAAAACAAGCAGCATCGAGGACTGAGTTTACACGCAAACTTACCGAATCTAAACTCAATTCAAGATGTCTAAGACGCTGAAGGGAATCACTCTGAAGGGCAGTGCGGAACTTGTTGCCGAATTTTTCTGTAAGTAACGTTTCTGATTTTCGGACAGATTAATGCGTTTCATGGCGTCGTTAATGTTTGTCGTGGTTATAGTTACAATAGAAATAGAATTGAAAGCGAATTGCATCCTGAGGTGTGCGAATATTCTTTCAAAAGTCTCGTGCCATTGTTAAAGTAGACTGCTGTTTTAATCTCAAATGTGTGGTTTTAAGATGTTAAGATGTGATCGCGAACCCTGTAAAGCCTGACATGTGAACTAGTCCGAGAAATCTTATGAAATAAAAATGTATTGGACATTTAGACTATCAAAATAAATGTAAAAAGAGTTTGCATCTGTGTTTTTTGAGCATCGCATTTGATGCATCACGCTTTATGTTTAATATAGTAACTTATGAGATTATGGAGTTCATACTCGAGAATTAATTATGCAAAATATGCAATTTGTTGCTAAGATGATATTTATGTGGCCAAAAAGTAAGATAAAATAAATCAATAACAGTATAGCGTCTAGTTACTTAAAATGCATATATAAATATCTGTGTTTTGACGATAGATTATATTTAAATGCTTAGTTGTATGACCAAAGTTCTGTAGTTTTAATACATTTAATGCAATACAGTGGTGATTGAGAGATGAACAAATAAATCTTCCTTAATAAAAGCCTGATGATCATATTTGATACTCCGTGAAAAGAATATATAGATAATTAAGTAAACCTGAGTTGCTGCTCTAGTTCAGTGAGTGTTGACCTGGAAATATTACTAACAATATCAGATTCTTACGTTTACTTAATCATTTCTACAAGACACGTGAAGCACGAGCTGAAGGAGGACGTTTGTACTGTTACTGTACAGTTAGCATTAGCTATAGTGTGCTAACTTTGCAGCTGTTCCAGAAAATAATTTCTATGTAAATAAATAATATATGTTTGTGTTCTGTAGCGTTCGGGATCAACAGTATCCTCTACCAGCGAGGGATTTATCCGGCGGAAACCTTCACCAGAGTCACACAATACGACATGAGTCTTCATCTCACCACTGACTCCAAGCTGAAGAACTACCTCACCAACGTCATCACACAACTCAAAGGTACACACACACACACACACACACACACACACACACACACCTGTCTGAGGAAACAACAGCACCACACATGTTTTAGTAACATTAGCTAGTAGGGCTGGGTATTGACACAATTTTCACAATTCGATTCGATTTCGATTCAATATTGATTATTGTGGATATTAGGTGCAACACATGGCAAATTTCCTCAAGGAAAACATCTCTTCACTAATGCTGTAAACTGTGGGAGTCAGTGGTAGCCTATAGGCTTCATTAGCCTACTGTAATACTGAAGGTAACAATCAACTGATTTGTGTACAAACACTTAAATTACACTTATTTATTTTTATAATAATAAAGTTATATTAAATATAGACATTTAAATGGTGTCTGTCATACAAACCTGCCAGATTTATTCAAACATGCAAATATTGAAGAACATTAAAAATTATAATGAATATGTAATATGGTGCATATATTAGCAGAATGCTCCTCTCTAGAGTTAATATTTCTCGCTGACTGACGAGTTTATGGTCACTGGATATGGTTTTTCTGAGGTAAATGTGACGTTACATGACATTGTTTACAAGCTGTTTTACTGACGTCTTTCCACGGTTGAAACACTGAGCGACTCCATGTCACATGATACGGACTTCGATAAGTTGTACTCTATCTTTAACACACTTTCAGAAGCTCATTCATGTTTATCTCGCGCTGTAACTGGTGTTATTAAGGCGGAAGAGAAGATCATGTGCTTCTCTAGAGCTGAGCCAGAGCGATCTCACGCCACAGCGACAAAACGCTATTTATGTTTTTGAATTTCGTAAGAAAATGGACGTAATTTGAAATCTGAGACTTTGTTTCATATCAATAGTAAAGCACAAAGATTGTTGAGATTTATTGGATGGGATGCGCTACATGTTCCATTCATTCATCAGCTGAGAACAGGATGACTAATCGATTCTTGGGATTTAAGAATCGATATCGGTTCGTAAAACTGAGAATCGATTAAAATCGAGAAATCAATACATTTTTTTTTACCCAGCCCTGTTCGCTAGCTAGGCTATACAGTGTAATAGGATATTTTGTATTTAACATTAAATGTGTTTTCAACTGATTTGATGCCTCAAAGTTTTTCCCAGAAGAAATGAATAGTTACACACACACACACACACTGAGTGGCACGACAGCATTGGTTTTCAGCGTGAATGCCGTGAAAAAAACACTAAACGCATCTAAAACGGGGAAGAGCTTTGAGATCGACTGAACAACTAGATTTGACAAGAAATGCTGAAAGCTACAGAACAGAGACGCAAATACATCACTGCAATTCCCAGAAACCACTGGGTCCAGGCAGAGAAAGGAGGATTTGCAGTTATTATTGTCAATATGCAGAATTATGGGGTAAAATCACACCCTATATATTGTATTGACAACTCAATTAAATATTAAACATTGTATATTCTGCATAATTGGATGTTTTTAAGTAAACACATTAAAGTATAAACTAGATGTATGGATGATATAACATTGATATGAGTGATCACATGGATTTAGATCTATATTGTATTTATATAAAGTGTTCACAGGCAAATGTGCTTTATGTATTTCCTCGGCGTGGAAATCAGGCTCATATAAATGTCAGGAAACACGATTCCTGCTGCATGTCAATATCCACGGATCACTGGATCTTTGGGAAGCTGTCAGGAACACTAGGTCGAGTCCAAGCTTTAGTTTAAACTGATAATGGTTTGTTTTACTCGCAGTTTCTCCTGTTAACTCCAGTCACTCTCAGCTCTTCTGACACTCAGTCCGGATGAGGGAACGTGTTCCCGCGGGAAAGTCACGTCAATGCAAACCCTCTATATTAGACTCCGTTCAAATCAGCAGCTCAAAGTCACCATCAAATCCTTATTACTTTTTAATGCATGTTCCCGGTAATCTTGAATCAGAATAACATCTCTTCTCTTCTGTGATGACGAGGGCGGGGCAACCTGTCACTCACATGAGATCAGCCAATAGCAAACCACAACCATCCAATCAGTTCCTCGCAGACTCAATCAAGCCCCGCCCACATTTGTTCTTGTTCCTGAAGCGTTTGGCTTGGATATACGGCACAATAGAGGAGAAAAGACCAGCACAACTTCCATTTCATGCTGACTTAAATAAAAACCTTTTATTTTAGTTATTATATTTATACTACAAGAGACATTACAGCACAGATGAGCCGCTTGTATGTAAATGAATGCTGGGTTCATACAAGATGCTTGAAGAACTTGAATTTGACTTTTTGCAATTTAAGTCTTATATTGATATAGAGCCACATCACATGGCCACGAGCGTGATATTGCTCATATAATTAAAGTATACGATACAGCTTTGAATTTTTTAGAATTTGAAAGATAATAAATTTAAGTGAGATCTGATTGTAGTCCTTGAAAACCAAAAAAGTGCTTAAAGTCCTGGAATTTCATTTTACAGTGTCTGTACGAACCCTGTGAACGGCCAAATGAACACTAAATATGTTGATCAATTTCCAACGCTTAAAATGGCTGTGAATGAATCAGTCTCACCTTACATTTAAAGGGGTGGTCGATTATGATTTGACTTTTCTAACTGTAGTTAGTGTGTAATGTTGCTGTTTGAGCATAAACAACATCTGCAAAGTTACAATACTCAAAGTTCAGAGCAAAGGGAGATATTTGCTTTTACAGAAATCTCTTTTTAAGGACTACAACAAACGGCTGGTAGAGACTACACCACATTCCTCCCGGGTTGTGACATCACCAGCCCTAGAATTTACATAAACCCCGCCCCCTGAACACGATTTATAGATTATCAAGACAGAATATGCTAATCAATGACTAGAAGATAACTACACATCATCTACATAAATTCATCAACTAACCATTCAGAAATATCCTGTTGCTTCTACATGTTGTCTCTTCTTCTTGAGTCTCTCCATCATTGTCTGAATCTGGTTTGAACATAAAAGGCTAAAAGGTTTTGAAATGTTCAGTGCATGTGTGTGTGAGGTAAAAGGACAGGAGCTCTTGAAGCTCCGCCCCCTGTGCCGGGAGCAGCAGCTCATTTGCATTTAAAGTAGGGATGCACGATGATATCGGCACAACATCGGTATCGGCCGATAAAAGCTTTAAATGACGATCATCGGCATCGGCCGATATGAATATTTCTGCCGATGAGCCTTGCCGATAGGGTGGCGTGTTTCCTATGTGCACGTGACGACCGTGAACATAGCATGAGTGCCAGCAACTTAAACTTCCAACATGTGGAGGCATTTCTAGCATGAGCGTCAGTTTGGTTTGAGATGTGCTGGGGACAGAGACGCATTCGCAAGTGCATTTTCAGAAGTGATGGGTAGAATGCCGCAGTATTTTTTTTCTCTTTCGTGCAGGTCATGTTTCGAAAGACAATGTCCTGTAGCTTACTTATGTAAACTCTCCAAGCTACTATGCTCTCCACAGAGCATAAAATATTCATTTTATTTTATTTTTCGTGTTCGCATTTATGAGGAAAAACAGTGACAGTTCTCGGTTACGGACGTGAGCGCTCTGAAAGCGGCGCTGATAGAGACTGCTTTAAAACTTCCACAGAGACCTCAAACAGAAAGCACAAAGCCTTTCTAAGTGAATTTCGTTTTGTATTAATTGTATCTTAATTTTAAAAAATGTTTTATCAACCAATTGCCTGGATTTAGCCTAATAAATAATAAGTAAACCAGATAATAGATATCACGACACAGAGGCGCGCGCGTGAACTGGAGTTCGTCTCATAAATGAAACGAAACTCAGCATAGCTTACTTGCCTCACAGACCTGATAAATATATCTATTATCTACAGAACGTTTTAAATCATATTTTTTAAACATAACAATTCAAAACGAAAGAAAACTATGTAATCCGAAATGTGCATTTCTCCCTGGCGCGTTCACTGTGTCGGCTGCAAAGATGAAGTTGACTGACTCGCGAGCCTACTCCGAAGATTGCGAGTCAGTCAACTTCATCTTTGCAGCCGACACAGAAAACACTTGTTTATTAATAAACAATTAAAATGTCTCCTTGCTATATTTGACATATTCATAATCATTACTTTTGCGCTTCTCTGTGACAACTTTTAGTTGCTTTATTGGCAGCGCCACCCTTACATGTTACAGTACATGAACGGGTCGCCACCGCATCACCGAAAACAGGGGAGCATTTGGTAGACCTGTTCAAGTAGGAGAAGATGTAATTTTTTTTATTTGAATTTTTTTTTCTATTTATTTTACTTCTAAGGACTGAAGTTTAAAGTCTGAACTTAAAAATAAACTGTGGCAATGGCATAAATAATTTACCTATTTTTCAGGGGTGAATGTCTGTCTACATTTGTAAAATTATACATTTATGGTAGAATCAAATGTTGTTTTGTTTGTCTTGTGTATTGCCTTATCTACAACACATGAGTGTAATACAGTAAAGGTAGTACAGGAGAGAGACTTGGATTTCTCTTCAGTAAAATTAAAGTGTAAATATATCAGGGGGAAAATGTGTATATATCGGTATCGGCATCGGACAAAATTAGTTTGAAAATATCGGCATATCGAATATCGGCCAAAATGCATTATCGTGCATCCCTAATTTAAAGGGACACACACAAACGGTGTGTTTTTGCTCACCCTCAAAAAGTGACAACTTTAACGTGCTATATAAAAATATCTGTGGGGTATTTTGAGCTAAAACTTCACACACACACTCTGGGGACATCAGAGACTTATTTTACAAGTTGAGATTTGCTGTTCACTGTGAACGCTCCTGCGTGTAGTGTGAGTGTGTGTTTGCTCAGTGATGGTCCGTCTCTCTGCAGAATGGCTGTTCGACTGCACCGTTCAGAAGCTGGTGGTCGTGATCACGTGTCTGGAGACCAACGAGGTTCTGGAGCGATGGCAGTTCGACATCGAGTGCGACAAGGCGGCGAAGGAGAGCGGGTACGTGTTTTAATCTCTCATATCAGAATAATGATTCGTTATCTTCAGATTCAATCACAGCCATGGATAGGAATCGTTCAAATTCAAACGATTCTCAAACCTGTTTCTTAGCGATTCATAATTTCGATTCCAATTAGAAAAAATATATACTTCGATATCATTATTGCAAAACATTTAATTGTGTCTGAATATCATGAACAGAAATCAACCGGCTAAAGAACACTCACACGAGGAGCGTTTGAAGAACAACTAGCCTCACTAATGTACACTTCAAGCATTATTAAAGACAATAAACACTCAGTAACTTAAAAAAGAACAACAAAATCAGCAATCACAACAAAGATAAACCTGAACAAAGATAAACCTGAACAAAGATAAACCTGAACAAAGATAAACCTGAACAAAGATAAACCTGAACAAAGATAAACCTGAACAAAGATAAACCTGAACAAAGATAAACCTGAACAAAGATAAACCTGAACAAAGATAAACCTGAACAAAGATAAACCTGAACAAAGATAAACCTGAACAAAGATAAACCTGAACAAAGATAAACCTGAACAAAGATAAACCTGAACAAAGATACGATTGAAATAAACAGTTTAAGATTTTCAGTATTCATGTACAGAAACTGTAGTCAAATGTAAAATAACACTGTACTTCATAAATTATTGAAAATTACTTATTATAGAGACGGCAAGAATATGAATTATATTAAGAATATTAGGCTGCTGTCACTTCAAGAGCTGCACGGATCCAATATACCGTTACACGTACGTGTGTGTGTGTGCAGCGCAGGAGTCTCACACACTTGAATGGTTTGAAGTCATATTGAAATGCTCACAAAGGAATTAAGGGGAATGGAAAATGTTATTTTATAACCAGTATCCGATTCCTGACCTCAAGTATTCGGTTCCCAACCCTAGCCACGAAGTTCACTGTGATTTAATGTTAATGTTCTCTTGTGTGACCAATGCAGATATGAATGTTCATAATTGTATGTTCCAGTGCTCCCAGGGAGAAGTCCATAAAAGCCATCCAGGAGGAGATCCGCTCGGTGATCCGACAGGTCACCGCCACCGTCACCTTCCTGCCGCTGCTGGAAACGGCCTGTGAGTTCATCAGAGGAACATTCACACCAACGACATTAACCATAACGAGACAAGTCTGAAACACTCTTAAAGGGGTCGCTCACTCCAGAATGAACATTTCCTGATCATTTACTCTCCTCCACGTCATCCAAGATGTTCATGTCTTTCTTTAGTGGAAAAGAAATGAAGGTTTTTGAGGAAAACACTCCAGGATGTTCCTCCATATAGTGACTTCAGTGGGGTCCAACGGGTCGAAGGTCCAGATGTGAGTTTCAGTGCAGCTTCAAAGTCTCGACACGATCCAGCCGAGGAATAAGAGTCTCATCTAGACAAACCAGCGGACATTTTAGAACAAAATAAACATTTATATACTTGCTCTAGCTGTGATGCGACACATTATGTAATCAGGTTGAAAGGTCAAGCGTGATGTAGGTGTAAGAACAGACCCAGTGACCGTGCAAAGACTGAGTCAAACGCCATTTACAAATTAATCAAATAAAAGATAAAACAATGATGTCAGACTTGAGATGGAGTTTTTCACCCTATCCTACATTTCTGAACCGGAACACACTTGACCTTTCAACCTGATTACTTAATGTGTGTCGCATCACAGCGAGCGCAAGACCAGCATTAGTGGTTAAAAGTATATAAATGTTTATATTGTTCTAAAATGTCGGCTGGTTTGTCTAGATGAGACTCTTATTCCTCGGCTGGATCGTGTCGAGACTTTGAAGCTGCACTGAAACTGTGTAGAACCAAGTTTTACTTGTTGTCAGTATTAAGTCAGTGTTGTGTTGATGTATTGCAAAACAGTAGCACTTTATTTTACAATAACTGGATAATAACTAGACCAGAGCCTAATCTTAACTCGCGTAGTTGCCTGATATTATATGTCCTATTAGTTCAGGACGGGTTTGGGGGTACGGCTGGGTTTAAGGTCATCCGTGTCATTATAGATGTAATTACAGTGTATCAAATGATTGATTTAATCGTTATAGTGCGTTTAAGTTAAAAGTTTTGGACGTACTTTATATTGTGATCTGACTAACAATATAAATTTTTTTTTTTTTGGACTAACAATTATGATTATTATTATTATTTTATTTTTTTGGGGGGACTCACTTTATATTACGATCTGACTAACACTTTTGTTTTTGTCGTCTCCACCAGGCGCGTTCGACCTGCTGATCTACACGGATAAAGACCTGCAGGTGCCGGAGCAGTGGGAGGAGTCTGGGCCTCAGCTCATCGACCAATCAGAGGAGGTGCGCTTGCGTTCCTTCACCACCTCCATTCACAAGGTCAACAGTATGGTGGCCTACAAGAGGACGGACTCCATGTGATCGCGCCGGCTCTCCTTCTGTCTTCTGTTACAACGTTTCAGTCCTGTGTATATATCTATATAAAGCTTATTTCTTATTTGTTGTTGTTTTAAAGGCTGTATTTCCTAATACAGAAAATAAATATCTTGTTTCCAAGATTGTATTGTTGATTTATGCGTTTCTTTGATTGCTCGCAGTTTCCTCTAGATGGCGACACATCCAAGTTTACATATCAGGAGATTTGCACAAAGCCTGTCAAGAATATATTTGATCCCAAATTCAAAAGTTTTTAATTTGATTGTAATTTTTTTACTATGTTATTAGTTATGTATTTATACCTGACTGTAATACTAGTTCTCACTTTATGATGATGGTTTAAACTATCCCAAAAAGCTGATTTGCATTACTGTATAGAGAATCAACAATGAACTTTAATTTTAAAACATCACATGAAATGTACGTGCAAGATCTGAGGACTGAGTTTACTCTTGTCTGTCTAGCTTGAGGTCAGTGAAGGTTTTAGTTTGGTAAAGCAGTGTCGCATTAATTACACTGAACAGAGACGGAAAGGACTCGATTATGAAGATGTGGAGCAGAATAAAGGCTGTGAACGTGTTTGATCTGAAGCAGGTCCTGCTTTGAGCCTGTGCTTCTGTGGACGTCAGTGTTTTAATGCTTCATTACTGGGAGAAGAGCCTCGCATTTCACCTCAGGAAAACTCGAGTGTGTGTGAGATGCTGTAGGCCTACTTGAATCTTCAACTTCAACTATTATTTATTTATATAGCGCATTTCATAGCAACGTTGTTGCCCAAAGTGCTTCGCAGTTATAACTAAAAACAATAAAACATACATGTATAAAAACATTTATCAAGCCTAGCAGATGAAGGCATGGCTACACACACCCTCACACAAATGTATGATGAGATCAGTGTAGGGAGAAATAAAATTAAGTTATAACTACAATGTACAATACCCTTAACTAAAAGCTAAGTTAAAAAGATAAGTTTTGATCTTACTTGATACTGATTTTTTTTTTAAATGGTTGATTCGTTGATTTATCTGCGTTTTAACTCTTTCCCCGCCGCGTTTTTTTAATTTATTTTTTTAAGTTGAATTAAGTTTAAAGTAAATTATTTTTTAATTGTTGATTTATCTGCGTTTTAACTCTCTCCCCGCTGGCATAAAAAAAAAAAAAAGTTGCCAGTCACCGCCAGCGTTTTTTGATAATTTTTTTTTAAATCAAAATTTTCATGGCCCCCAGAATATTTTGTTGACAGGGAAAGAGTGAACATGCTTGTGGTCATAGAGATTTTAGACGATGCCGAGGCTTTTTAGGTCGGGTCTATTGGGGGAACTGGCAGTGAGTCACACACCTAAACTTGCCACCATAGTTGGCTAACCATGCTTTCGGGAAACACACCTCATGTGAACGTCACATGTTTCCTAAATATCTGCACACATGGTATTTTTATGCTTTAGTACAACCAAAAATATTACATACAGAACCTTTTAAGGTACAATATGTAATATTTTTCACTGCTAGGGGTCGTAACCTCTTACAATAACAAAGACATATGTTGATGACGCATATAAGCGGAATTATGGAACTTGCCGTCATGCCGAAGGATCTAATAATGTAGTGAATCTAATAATAATAATGAGTGAAACTCTAATAATGAGTGAATACATTGATGTTTAACTAGCCTGGCAAGCCAGACCTACATCAAGGTGTTAGGTCTGGCAACTCACCATAGACAAGGCTCAATCCGAGGGGCGGGATAAACGGCTGTCTTTCAGATTCCCTCTGCACGCAATAGGACAGCGCAACAACCAACCAGAGCGTTTCCCCAACAGCAGAGCTAACATTAGTTGATAGATTCAACTTTTGAATCTGGCCGGCAAAACTACAAATACATCTTCCTTTTTTAAGAATGACTTAAGTGCTGTTCTTTGCTCTTTTCTCAAAGAAAAGCTTAACTCCAATTCCTCCAGAGTCGCGGCCAAAGCCGATTCGAAAGACTGTTCTCCAGCAGCAGCAGCCATTCTTTGTTTTCAAGTAGCAGGGAACCGTTGCAACTTTGTCGTCATTATGTTAAGCGCGCCCCACCTACTCTATACACGATGTGATTGGCCTGACCCAATTTAGGTTTTTCCAGCACGAAAGTCAACGGAGATTGCTAGACTAGATACGCTAGTTTGCTAGACTAGATTGCTAGATACGTTGCTAGACTACCCTGGCTGCAAAATAAATTTTGCTGCCGCTAGGGTGCGTCTAGATTTCTAGGCTAGTGTTTAACATGACTGTGTAATGAAGCAGGGCGCGAGTGCTAATGAGAGACAGATATCAGCGCCACACGCGAGTCCCGCGGAAATGAACGACTAAGGACATTTCATTCTACCGAACTACTCACAAGTGCTGAATAATACTCACAGGGCAGTTTATTATACGAATGAAACTTGTGAGGTAAAGCAGCGCTGTTTCACTTGCTCTACACTATCACACTAAACTGCATTTGAGTGTGTTAAAGTTATAATGTTCTATCTGTGAGTTTGTCTGTATGAGACTAGCAGTAAGCTAGAATAACATACTGATCATATTCTAACATTTCATCATGTTGAGCTATATAACATTGATACGTTTTATGGACATTTGCTCACCTGTCTAATAAAGTACATGCAAGAGCGGCGTCTCTGTCGAGTCGAAGTTAGCGTTAGTCGCTAGCTCTCGAAAACGCCACGCTGATATTGATCCTCGTTTTAGTTCACCTTTTGTCCCAAAGTCTGCTTTCCATGATCCATAATGTGTGAACGAAACAACAGCGTGAGCGCGCTGCTAGATGTAACGCAGATGTCCACGTCTGTCGCCATGGTTACTACGGCAGTACGAGCGGAAACCAGGGATAACGCGGATATTACGTCATTGACAGGCGACAAGTGAACAGAGCCATTATTTAAAATGGGAATTTCTCTGAAATTAAAAATCTTTGGGAACTTTTGGGATATTGTAAGTACACAACTGCAGGAAATATATCACACTGTGCAAGTGATTTTTGGATATTTTATTACAAAAATCGTACATATTGTAGCTTTAAGTGAACTGCAAAAAAAAAAAAAAAAAATGGTGACCAGCTACAGCATCCATGTGCGCATTCTCCATTCAATCTGTCAACTGATCAACTATAAAATACCGTTAAATTAGACAAAAGAATTTTCATTTTACGTTATTGATGAGCTGAAAGTGCTTTTTAACTCTTTCCCCGCCACTGACGAGTTTTCGCCGCAATCTGCGTTTTAACTGTTATCCTTAAGAGGGCGCTGTTACGCATCTGACAGAATCTCAGGATCAAAAACACAAATGAAGAAGCAGAAACAAGCGATAGAAGCATTGCTGACGCACATGTACAATAACACGATCATCAAACAGCATAAAAATCTAAACGTTACCTAAAGAAATGTCGACCCAGGAAGGGTTAACTGACTGTTCTTTCTTTTGATGCATTTAATGTTTACATATTCATGCAACAATATTCTGGGGCCATAAAAGTTTAGTGAAAATGATCAAAAATGCTGGCAGGGAAAGAGTTAATTAGGTGCCTTCTTAATGATTGTGTATCATTGGTCAAATATTGTAAAAATAAATAATAAAATAAAATACTAGATCCATCAACAAGTCAGGTGTGGAACAGGTTTCATTTCTACAGACATCTTATTTCCATCCCGATACAAGTATTTGTTGTGATTGTCAAAGGATTTAACACACATTTGTGTAACAGATGATAAATAAGTTCACATATCACAGGTACGCAATGCAAGTGAACAAAAAAAAAAAATCTACAACATATAAAGGTATTTTACAAAGTGACGTGAAAGTGTTTAAACAGTGAAAAACGACTGTATTCAATGTGTTCGTTTAAATATCAGCTTACGCTAACAGTGCAATGTAGCAAACTAAGAGTTAGTATGTGCGTATATCAGTAATTCAGTGAGTGAGCTGAACAAAAACATACAGACTACAAGAAAACACGAGGAATGTTCTGGACTCAATGCAAGTCGATATGCTGTCGATTACCACGAGAAATTAATCTGATTTTAAAAACATGAAACGTTCACAGTTAACTGAAGTAGTGAACGCTACTCAATCTTGGATTAATGCAGAGAATGTCTAATAAGGGGAGAGCTTCCACTCTCAGTAAACTTCCGGCTTCTGAACTGGCTGCAGTTCCACTCTGGCTCCACATGAGGGCGCTCACAGGACGAGTGCAGTTCCACTCTGGCTCCACATGAGGGCGCTCACAGGACGAGTGCAGAATGAATGGAGGTCTATGGCGCTATACCCCTCAAAATCCACTTTTCTCAGGATATAATTTTTTGTCTAGTAATTTGAATGTTGTATTCGACAGGAGATGCAAAGAAATTACACACTGCTGGGTGTTAGATTTTTTAGTCACTTATTTGCTTTAAAAAGTCTTTTAAAATGTCAATGACGTCATACACATCGTACGACCAGAGATACTGCTTTACGGCAATCCTTCAGTCACTTTGGTGCTTTCGCGCTCTGCACTTTTTTTTCTCTCGAGGCATCGACAACACAGCTGACACAGGTAAACACACACAGCTGACACAGGTAAACACAGCTGACACAGGTAAACACACGTGCTAGACGAGTTTTTGTTTTGTTTGTTTCTGGTCCCGCTTCGGATGCCACAATGCCATCAAGCGGTATCTCTGGTCGTAATCAGTCCTTCACTGACCAATCAGTGTTCATTAGCAGAATGCTAGCGTGTTATGGGCAACAACAACTCAACCTGTAAGAAATCGAAAGGACATAAGTACTCGTTCATTCAACTTTCGACCTATAACCCATGTTGAACTTGCAAAACCTCCAATCAAATCTGAGATTTCTCAACGGCAATCGGGTGAAAGAGACAAATTTAGCCGTCTAGCCCCATAGACTCCCATTCATTTTGCACTCATGGGCGATCGCCCCCAGTGGAACTCTGGTGGAACTACAACCAACATTAGGACTTAATTAGTACAATAGGACTTAATAGGGAGTGGCCAGGCTCTCCGTAGACGGGCTCTGGATTAATGGTTATTATCGCTGTCATTCATTGTAGTTTCCAGAATTAATCTGTGAGTAAATGTATTTAACTTCTGAATGGATTATAGCCTAAAAAGCACGCAAAGATGATCACTAAAGAGCTGTTTCTCGTCTTAGCTCATCCGTTTTAATCAATGAATCTCTTATTTACACCGTTTCTACACGTTGTTTGTTATAATGAGAGGAATAGCGAGTGTTAAGAAAAGTTCGGATCATTTCTCGTTTCGATCTCATTCATCAAAATGAACGAATCTTTATTCGAGTCATTTAAAGCCACTTAAATGAACGAAATGACTCGAATAAAGATTTTGTTCATAGTTCATTTAAATGTTATACTTTAAACATCCAAATTCCCCGAACACATCCACTAAGAAATCATTATAATACAGCCAAAGATAAATATTTACTTTATCTTCTGAATCTTTCGTTCATTTGTCACGTGACAGACACAATGTTCATGAAGGCCTCTGATTGGCCATTGCGTTCAAGAAATCAACAGACATGCCTGTGATTGGCTGCATTGCTCAACGCTACAAAACACGCTAACGGGATTGGTTACATGTTCGTGACAGTAGAAAAATACGACTTTTCTGCCTTTGTAATGTCTTGCCCATTAAGGTTCTGTAAGTGCTCAATTATTAATTATTATCAGTGTTGAAAACAGTATTTGCTGCTATATATAATTCCCCCCCCCCCCCAGGATTATTCTTTACTGTCACTTGACCGGTAGTGAACTATTTTATTTAGTTTGTTCTCTCTTGAATCCAACACTGAAGTGATTAGACTGCAGTTCATCCACTGGCCACTAGAGACCGGCTGCAAAAGAGAGTCAATCCCATAAACCCCCATGTTAAAATACCCAACTTTACAGCAGAAAAAACATGTTTGCAGCCTGGTACAAAAAGTGGTTTTGGTCTATATCGCTAATTTTGCCCTTCATGACAACTGTGAGGGGAGTGAATATTTGTATAACTCATCCGTTTAAATTATATTAAGCCTTAAAGTTCTGCATAATTAAAGGCGTGGCCACTTGAGTGACAGGTGGATTGCCGCTGATGTCACCGCTATCCGCCTCGCTGCATATTTTCGTTTATCCGTGAGTGACGCGCTAACAAGATGGCGATGGCCGTCTCAGCCCACTTTGGGCTTCAAAAATGCTCTTCAGAAACATCACGAAAACTACGAACATATTTTTTTACAGTCTACGATTTTTGTGATGAAATGATTTTCTGTGGTAATAGCATTTCACAAATACTTGCATTGAACCTGGAACATTCTTTTAGTCACAGTTTTAAAGCATGTCTCTTCATCCGCTGGATTACCTGCACAGGTAACGTTAAAGCACAGCAGTCTCGATTCAAGAAGTGACTTTATTCTGATACATCTTTCACTCAAGCCTACTCGAGTGTGCTTTGTGAAAGACATCAAACCAGGGTCTTGCAATCCTTCAGTCTCTGGGAAAGGGCCAGGGAATGATGCGAATAGTCAGAGGAAGAGTGTATGCCGACAGAAAATCTAAAGTCCTTCTTTCAGCAAAGCTCCTTCTTCTCCTTGTTCAGCGAGAATCTTCCAATTCTGCCTGTTCTTCCTACATCCCTCCAGCAGGGGGGAGCAGTCCTCCGAGAGACCCGTCAGCGCCTGCGCACACGAGCACAGGACAGCAGAAGAAGAAGACCGTTAATGAGACAGACTTCAGTGTTGGCTTGAGAAAGCCTGACCAGAGAGTTTGAAGTAGTTTAAAAAGCTTAACGTTTAAAGGCTTTCAGTTAGAAGCCCAGTTTTGGCCAGACAGACAGACAGACAGACAGACAGACAGACAGACAGACAGACAGACAGACAGATAGATAGATAGATAGATAGATAGATAGATAGATAGATAGATAGATAGATAGATAGATAGATAGATAGATAGATAGATAGATAGATAGATAGATAGATAGATAGATAGATAGATAGATAGATAGATAGATAGATAGATAGATAGATAGACAGACAGACAGACAGACAGACAGACAGACAGACAGACAGACAGACAGATAGATAGATAGATAGATAGATAGTAGGGATGCATCGAATCGTCGGCTGTATAATCGATGCATCGATACGAATCGATTAATATTTAGACCCCTAATAGATAGATAGATAGATTGATAGATAGATAGATAGATAGACAGATGTTGCTACCTAGCATGATTTAACACATTATCATATTTCTAGCATGATTAGCATGTTGCATGTGATAACGTGAATTTGCACGTCAACATGTTTTAGCATGTTGATAACATGATTTAGCAGATTATTAGCATGCAGCTAACACAACTTAGTACTTTGCTAACATTTTTAACATGCTTCTACCATGATTTAACATGATTCTAGCATGAATTAGCACATAACATACATATTTTAACATGTTGAAAGCATGATTTAGCACATTGTTAGCATGTTTCTAACATGAATTAGCGCATTGTTAGCATGATTTAGCACATTGTCAGCATGTTGCTGGCATGTTTCTAGCATGATTCAACAATCTGCTAACATGTTTTAGCATGTTTGCTAACAGATTGCCATTATTTTTCTATCATGAATTAACACATTGTTACCATGTTTTAAAATGTTGCTAGCATGATTTTGTACATCGTTAACATGATTTAGCAGATTATTAGCATGCAGCTAACACAACTTAGTACTTTGCTAACATTTTTAACATGCTTCTACCATGATTTAACATGATTCTAGCATGAATTAGCACATAACATACATATTTTAACATGTTGAAAGCATGATTTAGCACATTGTTAGCATGTTTCTAACATGAATTAGCGCATTGTTAGCATGATTTAGCACATTGTCAGCATGTTGCTGGCATGTTTCTAGCATGATTCAACAATCTGCTAACATGTTTTAGCATGTTTGCTAACAGATTGCCATTATTTTTCTATCATGAATTAACACATTGTTACCATGTTTTAAAATGTTGCTAGCATGATTTTGTACATCGTTAACATGATTTAGCAGATTATTAGCATGCAGCTAACACAACTTAGTACTTTGCTAACATTTTTAACATGCTTCTACCATGATTTAACAGTGCTAACATGATTCTAGCATGAATTAGCACATAACAAACACATTTTAACATGTCGAAAGCATGATTTAGCACATTGTTAACATGTTTCTAACATGAATTAGCGCATTGTTAACATGATTTAACACATTGTTAATGCTTTGCTGGCATGTTTCTAGCATGATTCAACAATCTGCTAACATGTTTTAGCATGTTTGCTAACAGATTGCAATTATTTTTCTACCATGAATTAGCACATTGTTACCATGTTTTAAAATTTTGCTAACATGATTTTGTACAATGTTAACATGTGTTGATATCATGTTAATATTGCTAACATGGTTTATCATGTAGCTAACGTGTTCCTAACATGATTTAACATGTTGCTAACATTTTTTAGCATGTTACTAGCATGATTTAGCATTTGTAGTGCGTTTAACAGTTACTCCAGTTCTAAACTAGCAGCTTTGGTCGAATGACAAAAGAACAGTTCGTGTGATTTACCTCATATAACTGCGTACAAATGGCATCAATGAAAGACACTTGCATGCTGGGAATTTTATCCTGCTTCTCCCTGTTCATCAGATCCTGGGAAAGAATAAAGTCACATGGTTATTGTCATTTTAACCTGGTTCTAAACGACTAAACCTTTCTGTAAAGTAAAGCGCTTACAATAGGCTCGATGTTTAGCTCTCTCCGCTCTTTATCTCCTTGTTCAAAGAACTCAGTGGCGACCAGTTCTGCTATCTGTGGGACACAAACACATGCTAATTATTCAATTTGCGCGGCTATTTTCATCTTAAACATCAAACGCTGATCGACCCTGACAATTAAACATCAGCTTCATGTCTGTTTATAGTTTATAATAATCTATAGTAATATAGGCTTTTCTGCCTTTACGGGTTTGCTTATTAGTGGCCTTTGCGAAAGTGTTTTATTAGATAGTCTTCAGTGTCACATGATCCTTCAGAAATCATCCTAATATGCGGATTTGATGATCAAGAAATATTCATTATTATTATCAATGTTGAAAACAGTTGTGTGATTTTTTTTTTTCGGCTTCTTTGATGAATAGAAAGTTCAAAAGAACATCATTTATTTGAAATAGAATCTTTTCTAACATTATAAATGTCTTTACTGTCACTTTTGATCAATTTAATTCATCCATGATGAATAAAAGTATTGATTTATTTTATATATCCCCCCCCCAAAATTAAATAAAAATGATTACTGACCCCAAACTCTTGAACGGTGGTGTTTAATGTTACAAAAGCTTTCAGTTTCAGATAAATGCTGTTATTTTGAACTTTCTATTCATCAGAGAATCCTGAAATAAAAATGTAAATAACTGTTTTCAACACTGATAATAATCATAAATGTTTCTTGAGCATCAAATCATCATATTATACTGATTTGTGAAGGATCATGTGACACTGAAGACTGGAGTAATGATGCTGAACATTCAGCTTTGATCACAGGAATAAATTACACTTTACTATATATTCACATTAAAACAGCTGATTTACACTGGAATAATATTTCACAATATTACGTTTTTTTTTTTTTTTGTCGGCCCACATCCGGCCCACATCCGGTACACATGGATTAAACACGGCCCAGATGTGGGCCGGATCTGGGCCGACACTATATTGCCGTCTCGTTTTAAGAGCCTCATGTGTGTACGGTAAATAATAAGTCTGTCTAAAGGTCATGAGTTTGCATAATTCTTGATTATAATGTATTCTTGATTGTTTAATGAGAGTGTAAAAGGTCTAAATTATGTCATTTAAATTATGTTGAGAAGCTGAACCTGTTTATTACTGAAGAGAACGAGAGGAGGACATTTCTAAAGCAATCTAAAAGTCCCCCTGTGGTGAAACTCCAGCGTTTAATGTTGTTTATGTGTCTATGTGGTGTTTTTAATCTGCTTTAAGACAAACCATGTGTAAGTTCATAAGTCGACACCATTGCTGAGTATTTCCTCCTTAAAACTGCAGTGAACCAAAGACAGTCTCAAAAACACGCTTTGAAATCGCTGGTGTTTCTGACGTCACAAACTACCTTGTAACCAATCAGATCAACGTGTGATCGTCAACCAGTGGATCTCTGAGCTGAGTGAGTGAGTGGAGGCGGGGCTCATTTGCATATTCATAGAACTGCGCATACTAAATGAGGCAAGGGTGTCGAGTTACATTCAAGATATTTTAAGGCATTTTTCGAGGCACGTTTAAATATGGCATTTTGCGGATCAGAGATGAGTTTTAAGGGATAAAATGAAGGGATAAAAAGTCTTTTTTTTCCTCCACTGATTTTCGATGAGTGCGTCTGGCTTTTTATAGCATGTTTACCTTCTTCTGCACCGGCCAGGGTTTAGTAATAGCAGAGATATCACAAGCTGTCATCAGCATCGACCTGCAGAAGATCATAACATCATAACCAAGACATATAAACAAACGGCCCACGCATAAACGCATTACGCTGTTCCCCGAGCGCCGCTCACCTCAGCAGATCTCGGTGAGTCTCGTCCTCCCAGACGAACTGACTGTTCTTCGCCAGCTCGAAGAATTCTGTTCTCTTCCTGCAAAGACACGAAGACTCGCGTTATGAACGAGCAACAAACGTGTACAGTGGAGGCCAAAATGATTAGATCATAACATATTTAAGATGTCCGGTTGTTGTTTTCCAAGAGGACAATGAGCCGAAACATTCCTCTAACTATTGCCGGAGCTACCGAACATTTTAAAATAAACTGGACGGATCTGTCGTACATTTAAAGGAAAGCCTTTGGCTTCAGTTGCAGAAAGCATGAGATAAAACAAGTGTTGAAGTTCTCAGGATATATACAGACTCTGAGAGAGATGTGCTGAAGGTGGACATCTCAAATATTAAATTTTGTAAAGCGCTTTTCACAATACACATCATTTCAAAGCATCTTTACAGAAAAAAGTCCATATTACCATGTACATATACAAAATCACAGTTAGCTAAAAATTTATAAATTTACACAGTGTAGTGATTTAATGCAGAAACAATGAGCTCGTTGAAATAACGAATACTTGTTCGTTAAAAAATCATTATGATTTAGAAAATATAGCATTAAAGTTAAAAGTGGACAGAAACAGAATGACCCGCTTCATCTGATACTTGTTGTGCAACATCTGCATTTGTCATGAACATTATGAAATGATATCATATTTTGGAGGCAAAAAAGGTCCATATTTTCAGATGTCAGGTGTTGTAATAATTGTGGCCAGCACTGTATAAATCAACAGCGGTGTGCTAAAATACAAGCCAGTTAATAAATCCCTTTTGTCGGTGTGTGAAAGCAGCTGTGTGTGTGTGTGTGTGTGTGTGTGTGTGTGTGACATCTAGTACCTACTTCATGTAGAGAGCGAGATCAGTGGCTAAAATAGCTTTCTCAATCATCTTCAGTGTGGCCTTGTACTCGTCCAGAGAGAGACCACTCAGAATCTGATTACCCTGAGAGAGAGAGAGAGAGAGAGAGTAGATTAGTATTAAATATGTTATTATTATTGCAAGATGAAAGAAATTAATCGCATATTAATATAATATTTTTATATGATGATAAATTCACATTGACCCTCTAGATTAATGTAAAACAACATGAAGATGGCATATTTTAACTCTTTCCCCGCCAAAGTTTTTGACCATTTTCACAAAATGTTAATGGCCCTCAGAATATTATGTTGTATGAATATCTTAACATGCAATATGCCAAACAACAACAACAACAGAGCCTCTGCTTTTAAACAACAGACTCAGTTCTATTCGAGCTTTCTGGGTCGGCATTTTTTTCCCCCAAATATTAAGCAGTTTTGATTTATATGCTGTTTAATGTTGATAATCGCATTATTATATATATATGCATATGATTACATATGAGATCGCTCATTTTTGCATCTTCTTCATGTGTGTTTTGATCAGGAGATTCTGTACTCTTTCAGAAGATGTGTAATAGCGCCCCCTACCGTATAACAGTGGAAACACGGAAAGCTGGAGATTTCCGTCAATGGTGGGGAAAGAGTTAAATATGTGTTTAAAGGCATCTTTGTGATGTACTGTGAATGAAGGCCAGAGTCACTGATGCTGATGATTTTTTTTTCAATTGTAGACAGAAATTATAGCCATTCAACATTACAGTAAATTGAAAGCCATCATTTTTTTTTTTTTTTACATTTAATAGGTTTTAAAATATAACAACTTAACTTTAAATTGAACACGGATTAATCCTTATTAAAGCTAGTAAAGTTATTCAGTCAAGAGCAGTGAGTGCAGAAGGTTTATTAGGCTGCCGTCACTTTAAGACCAGAAGCACATGATGCAGAACTGCCACATATCCATTTATTTCAGTCTTTTTTACTCATTTAAGACTTTGTTTAAGAGGATACTCGCCAAAAACGGGCATTTTGACATCGTTTTTTGTGTTTTTGTTTGTTCAAGTGTGAAAGAGAAGTCAACATGCTACTGTCGCGTTGTCTGAAGCGGCTTTCTGTGTGTGCGTTTCTGAATTATAAAATAGCCTTGATGAATGTTGTTAAATTTACAAAATACTTGTGTTATAATTAAACTTAAATAACTAGATTATGAATGTGTATACGCTATCTA
Organism: Rutilus rutilus; assembly: GCF_951802725.1. Classification (NCBI taxonomy): domain Eukaryota; kingdom Metazoa; phylum Chordata; class Actinopteri; order Cypriniformes; family Leuciscidae; genus Rutilus; species Rutilus rutilus. The sequence continues at coordinate 58,905,118 of NC_140211.1, read as the reverse complement.
TGTACGCTTATTTAATGTATGCTTTAAAGTCACACAATATGCACTTTTAACTCTTTCCCTGCCAAAATTTTTTTTTAAGTTGCCAGCCACCGCCAGCATTCCTGATATTTTCATATCAGCGCCCCCTATCATATAGCAGTGAAAACATGGATTGCCGGATAATTCTGTCAATGACGGGGAAAAAGTAAAAAAAGTTAAAAAAAAAGTAAATAAAAAGGTTCCAAAAGGGGATTTTCACAGTGATGCCAGACAACAACAATTTTTTGTTTTCCCAAAGAACCTGGATGGCTTTATTGGCCTGAGTCAGAAGTCCCTACGATATGCTTGGGCTCGGAAAAGATTTTTGAAAAAATGAGGCACTTGAACCACGGATTTGAGGAGTTTTGTGGTTGAAATTTAAAAAAGTAACAAATCCTTCCCTCGCGGGTCAATTTGACCCCTTTAGGAATGAATGGAAAGCGAGGAATGCTTCAGTACACAGAAAAACCTAAAAATGCTACAAATTCGAACTAAAAGTGCTAAAACTTTACTTTTTCCTTTATGTCTACATGTGTATCTGAATGCACAATGAAGTAAACTGACTTTAGGACCCAGAGGAACAGCTCATTTGCTCCATATAGAGCTATAAGGACATCAAGAGTTATGAAATATCATGTTATATTATTTTGTTTCCACAAGAGGTCGGCAAAGACACCCAATGGAAGATATTTAGAGCTGAATTAACCCTTTCACGCATAGTGGTCACTGCAGTGGACAGCTATTAAAAAAGCATTTTCTTGAATTTGCACGGGTTTTTATGGCAAAGTTGCACATCAGCCTCTTCAGTGGACCCTGGTGCATCATCCTATACATTGCAACCAACTGGCAAGCCGTTGTGTTTCGATTTCCCCCCCCTCCAAACCAAGATGGCCAAGGGTCAGTCAGACATGCCAAGTTGCTCCGGAATATCCACCGATTCCTTCTATCCTAGGAGACTCTTGTAGGTAAAAAAAATATTGCAGCATCAAGCAATATCTAATGAGTCATATCAGTAAAATTTTCCAAGTTTTGATTTTAGATTGAGAGAAAACTCTGATTAATCACATGTCCACTGTAGTGGACGTCATGCATCAATGGCTATATTTCAGCTACAATTCATAATTATAATGTGAATATTGTTTTTGAAACTTAAAACTTAAAAACTTAATCTGCAGTGACTTTTTTACTGTAAATAAATGTATTTGTATTATTAGAATGTTATTTTCATTGACATCGAAAAAAGTCATGTGATTACATAATGTATGACACTTGTAATGCGTTTCTTTACTCATAACATCAAAAAAGATTGAAAAAAAAAACCTCTTGTTTTTCATGCCCTAAGAGCAATAAACACACATAGGGAAGAAATCCTGACTGAGGTTATCATAATTCATGCATGAAAGGGTTAAAAGGTTTATGCATGAAATTGTGAGTTATTTTGGATAAAAGTTTAAAGAATGTGAGGAATGTGCTTAAATGACTATCTATTTATTTATTATTTATTGATCAAATCTAGTCATTTAAAGGTATATAAAATATAAAATCTTTAGTTTTTTTATAATTTTAGGGCTTCGGGTCATTTTGACCCGCGAGGGGAAAGATGTGTAACAAAGAGCGAGGGAAGGATGAGGGTTACATGATTTCACATGTTTTATCATCTGACGGTGTGGAAGTAATAGCACACGTCCCATCAAAAAGCCACACAACTTTGAGCTATCATTCTTATCTGTAGTGCAAAAGGTGAGGGCTTGTTGTGTGCCAAAGTTTAATACTTAAGATCTAAGTATGAGCAAGTTCCTCGAGTTCGTCTTATCATCTAGTCATAGGTCATCGCACACAAACGATTAACACGTTAACTGTTTACACGTTTACAACACGCTACACTTGTTCATAACTCAGGGCGTTTGCAAACATGCTTTAAAGGCAATCTCATATGTTGTTGTGTGTTATGTAAGGTTAAGGGTCACTGGAGCATTTCACTTAGATTATTAAAAAATTGTGGATGTCTGTTTTACTGATACCAAAATGTTCAAAATCATAATTTAAGTACTGTAAGTACTGTAGTTGTATTTAAAATATGTCTGCATTTAATATAGTTATTAATTCAGGCCAATCCAGTTCTCGGCTAGTGCACTACATTATATGTGGAAATGCACAGTTGCACAACGACTTTTTTACAGTTTTTGGTCGAGCATTGGCCATTACTGTCACTTTATCAAAAGTCTGCATTATAGTTGCCTTCTAAACTCGCTTAAACCACAGAAACACAACACAATCTTGTCTGACACTGGAATTCTCACTACTAACAACAGGGAACATTACATAACTAATGAACTTTTATATTTGATGCTTGATTTTTCACATAAATCAGTATGTCAATACAAAGTATGAATATGGTAATAAAGCCTTTGAATTATGGTAATTTACTTCTTTTTTTTCTTTTTTTATACATATGTCAATAGAATTGCTGTGGAAATGCAAAAAAAATGTCATTCTACTATTGTGAATGTGTTTTTTACAGTTTTGAAAGCAGTGTGTTTGTTAGCATTTAAAAAATGTGCTGCAAATATAAATCTAGTTCAGTTATGAAACACTACAGGGCGTCCTTTACATGCAATCACATCATCACCGCATGGCACAAGCTGATTGGCTCTGCTGATTCAGCAGCCAATGAGATCGCTTGCTCATCATTTGAATAGTCTAGTTGAGTGTTTGAGCCCCTCCCCCTCCCCAGCTCCTCCTGCCTAGATCTGATACAGCATTCATGTCTATTCCTGCAGATCTTACATGTTCACAGCAGCGTGTCTGAATTGATTGAACTGGTTTTATTCGAGTCAAACATCATATTTAAAGTGACTATAAACAAGCTGACTACATTAAGGCCTTATTTGCACTGCAGGTCACTATATCTGATTTGTTTGCTCACATCTTCTTTTAAAAGTGACCCATATCTGATATCTGCATTTACACTACACTCGACAAAACAACCCAAGGTAGATGTACTGACCCGAAGCTCAGGCAGAAAATGAAGCACACACACACACACACGCGTATATCATCTACTCACGGGGCTGTTGAGGATCATGAGACACTGGTCGAAGTGGTGATGCTCCATGGTGGAGTGGCAGTAAAGCTGGGCCAGCGGATGCTCACTTCTGTGGAAACAGTGAAACATACATCAGTCGCATCTTTACATCGGTGATATCACACACTCACACACTAAACCAAAGCACAAACCTCTTGATGTAGGAGTTGTTGACACCTCTGTGATCCAAATCATGGCTCAATGTTGCAATCATCAAAGCTAAAACCTCCAGATCACTCAGATTATTCTGTCAACGGAAACACAGCTTTATTACAATATTACCACAACTCTGAAAGTCACTAAACACAGGCACAGATTCACTAAATTAGCATGAGAGTGAAATCCCATAAAAGCGCTGATAGGAGTGTAAAGTTCTTCTTGTGATCTACTGACGACACACACATTAAAGAACAGATGCAGCGGATCATTTCCATAATGACCAACACAATCTCCCAAGAGCAGCTCAAATTAGCTTCTGGTTTTGGGCGGTAAATAATGGAGCAAACACCAGTAAACTGACGAGCGCAAACCTTAGTAAATCACTGTCACGATGTGGTTTTGTGTCCTGTCATGTTTAGTGGTTCCCTGTCTGTTTATTAGTCATCCCAGGTGTTTTCCATTAACCACGCCCCCTTGTTATCCTGTCTAGCTCGTTTACCCCTGTATTTAAGCCCTGTGTTTCAGCCCTGTCTTTGTGAGTTCTTGTTTGACTGTTATTGTATGTTGGCTGTTTTGTTCCTGTGTTCGGTTTCCCAAGTCTGAGTTTTGTCTAGTTTTGGATTTATTTATTAAAGTTTGCTACACATGGATTCTGCTTTCTCCCATCATTCAACCCCAACGTAACAGAAGAACTCACCATTTATGGATCCAGCAGTACACGTGTTTCAAGATGTGTTGGGATCGGCTCACAGCGATCGTGAAGGAAAGCCACAATCTGTTTGAGTTTACCGAGACATTTTGTGAGCTAGCTACAAACTGTGATCTGAGTGATGAAACTTTAAAAACAGCTTATATAATCGGAGCCGGATGTGTCGATCCTCGACCACTCCCCGATTTCTCGGGGCTGGACTGGAGAGCAGCAGTTGCCATCTGCTGGGAGAGTTTTACTCCCAAATATGCCCTACATTCACCCAGCCCAGCCAAACCTGCTCACACTGTCAGCCCAGGCAAACCCACATTACCACTCCCTGCTGAGCAACATATCCGTTTCAGACCAGTGCCTGAGATCACATGGCCCAGAGCACGAAAACTTATTTCAGACAGTGCTGATCTGGCGTCTAAGGTGTTTGACCCCGCTTGGATGTCCGTCCGGGGAGCTCGCAGGTCTGCTCCACGTTCCATCAAAACCACCGAACCAGTCATTTGCCCAGTCGAGCCTGCACTTCATGCCAGTCCAGCCGAGCTTCACGTCAGTCCAGCCGAGCCAGAGCTTCACGTCACGCCTGCCGAGCCAGAGCCAGAGCTTCACGTCACGCCTGCCGAGCCAGAGCCAGAGCTTCACGTCAGTCCTGTCAAGCCAGAGCTTCACGTCAGTCCTGCCGAGCCAGAGCCAGAGCCTGTTCACGTCACTTCTGCCGATCCAGAGACTGTTCACGTCGCTTCTGCCGATCCAGAGACTGTTCACGTCGCTTCTGCCGATCCAGAGACTGTTCACGTCGCTTCTGCCGATCCAGAGACTGTTCACGTCGCTTCTGCCGATCCAGAGACTGTTCACGTCGCTTCTGCCGATCCAGAGACTGTTCACGTCGCTTCTGCCGATCCAGAGACTGTTCACGTCGCTTCTGCCGATCCAGAGACTGTTCACGTCGCTTCTGCCGATCCAGAGACTGTTCACGTCGCTTCTGCCGATCCAGAGACTGTTCACGTCGCTTCTGCCGATCCAGAGACTGTTCACGTCGCTTCTGCCGATCCAGAGACTGTTCACGTCGCTTCTGCCGATCCAGAGACTGTTCACGTCGCTTCTGCCGATCCAGAGACTGTTCACGTCGCTTCTGCCGATCCAGAGACTGTTCACGTCGCTTCTGCCGATCCAGAGACTGTTCACGTCGCTTCTGCCGATCCAGAGACTGTTCACGTCGCTTCTGCCGATCCAGAGACTGTTCACGTCGCTTCTGCCGATCCAGAGACTGTTCACGTCGCTTCTGCCGATCCAGAGACTGTTCACGTCGCTTCTGCCGATCCAGAGACTGTTCGCGTCGCTTCTGCCGATCCAGAGACTGTTCGCGTCGCTTCTGCCGATCCAGAGACTGTTCGCGTCGCTTCTGCCGATCCAGAGACTGTTCGCGTCGCTTCTGCCGATCCAGAGACGGTTCGCGTCGCTTCTGCCGATCTAGAGTCTGTTCGCGTCACTTCTGCCGATCCAGAGCTTCACGCCAGTCCAGCCGAGCCTGCACTTCACGCCAGCTCAGAGCCCTCTTCGCCGCTGGTCCTGTCCAGTCCTGACCTGCCCTCGTCGCAGACCTCGTCCAGCCCTGACCTGCCTTCACCGCCTGCCTGATCCGCCCTGGTCGCCTGCACAGCCTGATCCGCCCTGGTCGCCTGCACAGCCTGATCCGCCCTGGTCGCCTGCACAGCCTGCTCCGCCCTGGTCGCCTGCACAGCCTGATCCGCCCTGGTCGCCTGCACAGCCTGATCCGCCCTGGTCGCCTGCACAGCCTGATCCGCCCTGGTCGCCTGCACAGCCTGATCCGCCCTGGTCGCCTGCACAGCCTGATCCGCCCTGGCCTCCAGTCCTGCTACAGTCTCCAGGCCCTCTGTTGCTCCACGGGCCTGGCCCTCCATCCCGCCCCCGAGACCGCCTCCGCTTCACCGCCCTCCTGAACTTTTTGTTGTTTTGGGGGCTATGTCACGATGTGGTTTTGTGTCCTGTCATGTTTAGTGGTTCCCTGTCTGTTTATTAGTCATCCCAGGTGTTTTCCATTAACCACGCCCCCTTGTTATCCTGTCTAGCTCGTTTACCCCTGTATTTAAGCCCTGTGTTTCAGCCCTGTCTTTGTGAGTTCTTGTTTGACTGTTATTGTATGTTGGCTGTTTTGTTCCTGTGTTCGGTTTCCCAAGTCTGAGTTTTGTCTAGTTTTGGATTTATTTATTAAAGTTTGCTGCACATGGATTCTGCTTTCTCCCATCATTCAACCCCAACGTAACAATCACCTTGCGTGATTCATTTAAACACTTTTCTCCTATAAATACTGCGTCTGAAAGGGAAACTCCTACAAATGCATTTGCAATAAGATCATCTGCTTAAATAACCCTGTCCTCGCCTTTCAGCGCTTATTTCTTCAGTAAATCCTGACTGTCGTTTTTAACACCAAAAGAGGGTTTGGCCATAAATCTTCTGCCAAATTAAACAATATTGCGAGTCAGGGATTGGTCAGTGCCTTAAAAGCTGTAAAATACAGCCATGTTATCTAAAAACAAATGCAGTCACACTTTATGTAAACCCAAATAACTGTAAGAATTTTCCTGTGAATAAGCAAACTAAATCCTATTAACATTTAGCTGGCATGTCAAAACGAGGCTCCCTTCTGTCGGTCAAAAATGACCCAATTAATAATTTTTTTTTTTCAAATTTAATTACTATATTTCAGTTTTTTTATTTTCATATTTTGTATTTTTAGGGGATTTTATGGTACTACATTATATTTACTCTGTATTTATAATCCATTTATTCACTTTTTGAGCATAGACCTCAAAATTACATTCCCAACTTAAACTGTGGTAAATCTTGACTTGAACGCTTTAGAGCGACAGACTGAAGTTTGATCTCTTTTCAAAGACGACACTTGGCAGATTATTGCTGAAGTGAAAAAACGTTAACTTAGAAAAAGTTACAGAATTGTACGTTTATTGCTATGAAAAATGCACAAAAATACCATTTTCAATTTTTATATGAAATCTATATTTTCAAAAACATGTTTTACTCTAAAACTGTGAGAAAATCAAAGCCATAAATCTAAACATGTTGTGTTCCAAAGTTGAGGTTGATCTCTCAATAAATGATCTTTCAGTGAGATGTTGTTCGGCTGCAGTACCAAACGCTTCCACTAGAGGAAACTCGTCTCCTGTTCATTTCCAATGCGCTCGTGTTTGACCGCGACGAGCACAAGTGTGACTGTTGTTCACAGACTATTTAAGCTGTTCGAATCATGTCCATGATTTTGTTTGTCTTCACACAGCAAGTGCCAAAACCTTTACCAAGTTTCAAACCATTCAGATGAAGTAAAAAACAAACAAAAAATGAAATAAAAAAACTTAAAATTATCCGGTCAAAAACGACCGAAGAGCACCAGAGGGTTTAGTTCTCAATTCGTAAATACCAAATAATTCACAATTGTAAGAAGCTGACAACATAAAGCTCTTCATGGTATTTGCTATTCAAAGAAAGCAGGCATTTCCTCTCACTGCAAGAGTGTAAACGCCAATGATTAACTACCAGCGTGAACAACAGAAGACGTTTACAGTGGAGCGCACAATAAAAACCCATCCGCTAGTTTCACGGCTTAACTGGTTTCTCTATAAAAGGAAACGAACATTTCAAGAGAGCAACGACCACAACTGCACATCTCACTGCAGATCATCAAGCTCAGTCAGTGTGTTAAAGCTGTGTTTCCTGATTTAGCAGATCCACTGACCTGAACCCGGCCCGACCTCAGCACAGCGAACATGCACTGCGACGTGTTGAAGGCGTGTCTCCAGTTGTGATAAACCACGTTCTTCCTGTAGTTCTTCTTCACGCTTAAGATCCACTGGCACAGACTCTGGAACGGGTTAACAACAACTTCACTTCTAAAGCTATAAAGATTAGACTGGAAGACATGTGCTCCAGCTAAAACACAACTAAACATCATACAGTCAAAGCAAACTTTATTCAGACACCTTTCTCACAGTTTATTCACTATAGTTTAGAATATGGTAATAAAATATGATAATAACTTGATATTTGACTGGTTTTGTCCATCCTTCTGTTAGACTGTCTCACACATGAATTATGTTGAATATCTGTCAGCTGTTAAATTTAACTACACAATTAGATAATACCAGTTTAGATCAACCAATCACCAAGCAATGCTTCATTGTGTTCAGTCTGTGTGTAAAAAGAGCATTAGCAATTAAAGAAAACACACTTCAGCAAAACATGATCAGCTCAAAGTGTCCCAATCATTTTGGGTCCCAAATGTGTATAAATGTTACTGGTAGTCGCTGTATGAAGAATATTTGGGTATAATATGTCACAGTTTACTTTATTTTGCTCTCCTCACTTACAGAAATGAACTATAGTGTCCTGATCACACTGGTAAAGAAATATAAAAAAATCTTAAATTTAATAACTACTATTCATTTTGTATTTAATCATTTATAAGTGATATATAATTGTTCAGGAAGGCTGGAAATGTTTTCTTTTACAGATAAAATAAGCCAAAAAAGAGATTTAACTCAGACTGAAAAGTCAAAAATTATTAAATGCCCACTTATAAATGATTAAATACAAAATTAACAGTAGTTATTAAGATTAATGTGGTTTGGACGTGTCTAATAATTCTGCACACACACGATTGGGTGTTTTCGCTCAGCTATTGGTGGCAAAAGCTTATATATTCAGATTATACAGTAGTCAACATTTGAAGTGGATTAAAAGAGTTCATCAAAGCTGTCCTGAGACAAGAACGGGTATTGTTCAGAATTCATTTGTAACTTTGATGAAAGGTTTGGATCCACTTCAAATGTTGACTACTGTATTGATATCATCAAACACACACAAACCTTTTTATGCACGGTGTATCAGCTAGATTTATATTTAGATTATAAAAAAATATGTCGTATTTTCATCTCCGGGTGGACTGTCCCTTTAACTGTGGAAGATCCTGCTGTTGCCAGAGCTCGTTTGCGAAGTGTGATGGCTTAGGTGTGCTGGCTTAGGTGTGCTGGCTTAGGTGTGCTGGCTTAGGTGTGATGGCTTAGGTGTGATGGCTTAGGTGTGCTGGCTTAGGTGTGCTGGCTTAGGTGTGCTGGCTTAGGTGTGATGGCTTAGGTGTGATGGCTTAGGTGTGCTGGCTTAGGTGTGCTGGCTTAGGTGTGATGGCTTAGGTGTGATGGCTTAGGTGTGCTGGCTTAGGTGTGCTGGCTTAGGTGTGATGGCTTAGGTGTGATGGCTTAGGTGTGATGGCTTAGGTGTGCTGGCTTAGGTGTGCTGGCTTAGGTGTGATGGCTTAGGTGTGATGGCTTAGGTGTGCTGGCTTAGGTGTGCTGGCTTAGGTGTGATGGCTTAGGTGTGCTGGCTTAGGTGTGATGGCTTAGGTGTGATGGCTTAGGTGTGATGGCTTAGGTGTGATGGCTTAGGTGTGCTGGCTTAGGTGTGCTGGCTTAGGTGTGATGGCTTAGGTGTGATGGCTTAGGTGTGATGGCTTAGGTGTGATGGCTTAGGTGTGATGGCTTCAGCCGCGGACACAAGCCATGTAAGGTGTTTTGAAGCATTACGAGGAGCGTTTAGCCGTCCTAAAGCACAGCTGTCATTACACGTGCCTGGCTATGATTCATAAAATAAACAGTAATAGTAATGTAATGAGGTCACAGCTGTGTGTTAATTTTTTATTTTCTGAATAAACGCACCATGTTGCCAAGTGTTCTTCTTGCTCTGAAGGTGCTAAGGTGTTTATAGACGCGAAAACATAGAAAAAACTTTTTTTTAAACTTTTTTAACCTTTAAAGTCCCTGTAAAGTCAAAATTAAGTATGTGTTCTGAGTTTGTCATACCACCGAAAAATGTGTTATTAGCCACCCAGCCCAATTTCAATGATTAAAAAAGCCGCCAAGTAAATAAAATAAGCTATCAAAATCTCGAAAAAATGAGCAGTAGTCTCAGCTCTCAAACGCTGGGGGCGTGTCCGCTGGCTGCGCTGAAACCACGCCCACTCGCGGGAAATATGACTCGCGCACAGCTCGTGCATGTCGGCGCGACGGGAGGATGAAGGCCGAAGCGGACAGCGGGAGATAGTCGGTTCGGCCCCATTCACCAGTAACAGCGGATTATCAGTGAATTCCAGTTGTCTCCAACGAAAGTAAACTATCCTGATGACCTGATCTCTACAGAGGCGGTGTGGTGGTGATCATCAGCTCTCCATCAAGGTAACGTTAGCTCTTCTCAAGATAAATCCACCTCCTCTTGATATGATCATTTTTCGGAAATTTAAATAAGGACACCGATCGGCTCGCGATTGAGCGATAGGCTTAGTGACTCCGTGCGTCATCAAGTAGGGGCCCAATCAAGCTCAGGGGGTCGCAGTGCGTCATCAAGCCCCCGTTTTAGCCCCGCCCAAAAAATCCGGCTCACAACAAGGGTGAAAAACTGTTAAACGGTCTAACTCCACAATTTAGTACTTCACAGTTCTCAGTCTTTGTAACATGTTTTAGCAATACATTTCTAGCACTTATAATGTGTTTAGAATTTTTTTGTAGAATTGCCTTTACAGGGACTTTAAAGAGAGATCGACTGCGAGTTCTAATGGTGTTAATCAGAGGTATATGCTTTTGTTCACATTTCTTCAACTTATTTTTAAAGCAATCGTGAATTCGTGGTGAAAAACTACATTACCCATGATGCCGTACAGAATATTGTAGTTCTTTCCCTCACTACAGCTTTTAAGTTCACAGTCTTTGACTCTTTGTATTTTTCTCGGGTTTTTGAATACTTAATGCTGCGATTCACCTCTGGTTGGCTTGGTTCATGGCTTATATCACTTTAACAAAAATCTCATAAATTAATGGAAAAATACTACTTTTGAAAAAGTGGATGGGAACGAACGCACTCATTTAGTCCATAATGCAGCTGTTATAGGAGATGATTTCTATTTGATCCAGTTCACTCCCAACACCCAAGTCTCTTCTGCAAAAAATGCTTTTCTTACTCAGTATTTTTGTCTTGTTTCCAGTCCAAATATCTAAAAATTCTTAAATCAAGAAGCATTTACTAGATGAGTAAAATGACATTAGATATTGTGTCTTGTTTTCTGGGAAAGAAAATGAAAATGAAGTGAGTTTTTGCTTAAAACAACCAAAATTATCTACCAATGGGGTGAGAAAAATAATACTGTGTCCGTCTGAATTAAGATTATTTTTCTCACCCCATTGGTAGATCATTTAGCTTGTTTTAAGCAAAAACTCACTTCATTTTGATACCCCCCCCAAAAATAATATATATCTTATGGCATCTTGATTTAAGAATTTTTAGATATTTGGACTGGAAACAAGACAAAAATACTAAGAAAAGCATTTTTTTGCAGTGTAGAAATCATTTACTCTATTCGTCTGCTTATCACCAATTGTATCAAATGGTATGATCAGTTACAGAACGCCTCTCCACATCAAACCATAATAAAATGGAAAATGATTATTTTTCTGAGGGTACCTTGTACTTCATCTGAAAGTTCTGCACGAGCTTGAGGTCCACGAACATGCGTATGGTGGCTTGAGTCGTGTCAGCGTCCGACAGGTCGAAGTCACTGAAGCTGAAGTCCATCAGTCTGAGAGACTGAGCCGAGGGGATCGTGGCGGCCTGTGGGTTCAGGACATTATTACACATCACCTCATGAATCACTCTCACACACACACACACACACACACACACACACACACACACACACACACACACACACACACACACACACACACACACACACACACACACACACACACACACACGCACACAACCAAACTGCAAGCGGAGAGATCACTGTCTGACAGGCATTAATAATCAATGATCTGCCATCCGCAGAGTTTGCAGTGCTCAGGATATGTCTCCTCTTGCTGAAAACCATAACCATCGCATAATGCAGAGTCCATAAATCATGTCTCCTCTGTTGCTTCAGTAAGCAAAGAGATAACATAACGTCATATAGCTTCATCTGTTTAAACACATGATCAACTACAGTTCAGGTATGAATAGCCACATGCTATCTGCAGGTCTCGGAACATTTCCGAAAACATTTTAAGATCTGCACATCGCTTCAATGCGAAGTCATAAAATCCCCCTGCAATTGAGCCTTTTCACATTTCTGTGCATTAAAGCAATCAGCCAAATAGACAAAAATGCACACAAAAAAAGAAGCATGCATTCTCTAATAATGAAAAAGAAAGACTCTAAATGCGAGATAAAAGCCAGTGCTTTACTGAGAAATGCCAAAGGTTTCAGTCACACGACCTTCTTCAAGCCTGCGGGCATTTGCCATTTCTCAGGAAAGCGCTGGCTTTAATCTCGCCTTTAGAGTCTTTCTTTTTCATTAGAGTATGCATGCTTTATTTGTTGCTTCTTGGATCTTTTCCCTCTATGCAACTGGTGAGTTTTTGGCTACTTTTCAAGCTTTTAAGCTTCCCAAAAACACACACTGCAATTTACCATTACGCATATGCTCTCTGCCAATAAATAAATATATATGAATGCGCTGTTGCATCTTTAATAACTTATGAGGCTTAGTTTGCGGTGTTATTATGAGCCGTTTGCTCGGTTACACTCACTGTGTCCGAGACTCGGGATCTACTGAAGAGAACTCATGCGACGCAGAAACTCTTACAAAGCAAAAACAAACACTCATTTGTGAACAACACTGAATGCGATCTCACTGGCGTGGGAAATCAACGTGTGCCGTCGTGTTTAATTGAGGCGTCTTAACTAGTTTCCTTCTGCAATTAAAACTAACGGATGGTAACATTGTCTTCTATGATGATCAACATGCATAACTCTGTTAAAATCTCAGAAAATGTTATTTAGTTGCAAGACCCTTAAATGCTAAATGACAAATAAAGATATTTTCTTCCAGAAGAATAAATTCTGAACTGCTGAAACGAGTCGCCAGTTATTTCAGTCTCACTTCCTGTTACAATCCAATGTAGCTAATTTGCATAATGCCAGCCTGTGGTCTTGATTGGCTGAACAGCCTCTCTTAGCTCCGCCCTCAAACACTGTAGTGTATCTGAGACTGGAGGAGTTTGGTTCGTGTTGTTCGTGTCGAGAAGACGCTGTTTTCTGAGATTGATACGGTAAAACCCTCGACATCGTCACTGTTCGTATCACTGTGATCAAGAGCTGAGATTCAGATATGATAATGAGCGTTTGCTTTCCGACCAATCAGAGCAGAGGAAGCTCTCAGAGAGGCGGGGTTTAGAGAGACTGAATCTACGAACGAAGCGTTTCCGACACTGAGAGGAAAGAGCTGATGCTGTAATGGAGATTATGAGAAAATTACAGTGTTTTTGAGCTTAGATGAATGTAAATGTATTGTAGGAGACTTCAAAACAACATCTAAGACACTTTAAGACTTTTTAAGGATCTGGGGACACCAAATAAATAGGGGTTTACATCCTATTCCATCATCCTCAAAATGAAGCATATCTTCAGCTGTTTTTACATGCTTTATGAATTACACAAATAGAGCTAAATCTGCATCGCTTCATAAGACTAACCGGTTTAATTAACTCTCAATTGAAGCAGAAATTCTGCCTCTGTCTGCGTTTTAATTGCCTGATTATTCTCAGTCGTAATCAGAGCAGGTTTTCCATACGCGGTGTCCAAGCGACCGGTGGAAATCCCCACAGGGAGTCTGAAGCTATAGGAAATTCCTGGTTTCTCCACAAACACAGTGTAGAATAAGACACAACTACAGCAGTACGCCACGAGAGACCGTGAGTTACGGCAATTATATCATGGATATTTATTAAAACGTTATCCTTCCTCAAAATAAATAATCCCTAAAGAGAATATTGATAAACAACAATTTGCTATCGGATATGGACAGGTGTTTCACATCACATATGTGATTCTATTGTATTGTAAAATTAAAATAACCCACAGTTGGAAAGGCGCTATACCAACCCATCGCTGGGATATTTACTGGGTGATTTTTAACCCAACATTATTACGGGGAATAGTATAATGTGTTTATGGGCTATTTTACACTGGCATTGAACATGGGTTGTTTGTGTCGTGAACAGACAGGAAAAGTAATGCTTGATTTGGCATGATGAAAGCACATTTCAATATGATATAATGATGAATTGCAATTTACCGCAGATACCTGGAGCGCCCGCGTCTCTTCTTCTTCAGCCGACGCGTGATACGAGAGAACCTGCAGAAACACACACACACACACACGTATAGGATGTTAATGGGTTAATGAGCAGAGAATATGTTCACATATGTTCTGTTACTGTCACTTTAAAGCTGCTTTGAAGCGATCTATGTTGTTGAAAGCGCTGTATAAATGAAGGAGACTTGACTTGACTCTACAATGCGATTCTACAGAATGTCTCCAATAAAGTAGTGCCGTTTAATTAATCTCCAGTGTAACTGACTGACTGGAAGTAATCGACCACATTCTTATGGCATCTCTCTCTCTCTATCGGACTGACAAAAAAAATGGTGCAAAGCATTTTTTTTTTCTCTTTTCTTCAGTTTTTCCGTTACTAGTATCTGATTTCGCAGTATGGAATTGTTGACACAATGTTCAGTATTTGCTCTGGCTTTTGTTTTTTAAATGACTTTGTTCAGTTGTTGTGCTTGTTGTCGTCGTCCGCTGCAGGACGTGCTGATTGGTCAGTGTGGTATTAGTCCCGCCCCTCCTCCACTGTGATTGGACGGCTGTGCAAAAAAGTGATGAGTGCTGAAGTGATGGACTTTTACCCAACGTTGAAAACTGTTCCACAAAACTCAAATGATTTTGTCTCATTATAACAGCGGAAACGACTTAAAATACTCCGTCATCCCGGTTTCCTTTCCGTGAAGTTTGCGGAGCTTGTCACAAAAATGTATCAAAACTCGATATTGCACGATATTGAAGAAAACTGCGATAACTCATTAAATAGTGGGATATTCGATATGCGATACGGTAATGCTTAAAGTGTGTGAAATAAACTTAATTTATCTTTAAAATATATTTAACATGATATAACTTACATACGTTTTTCACATTCTTTTAGTGACGAGAAAACACCAGCTTCTGCCAGTGAACATCAGTGTTTTACTGTATATAAGAAGTGTTATTTTAACATCAGTGTAAACCTCGGGGTTCAGGGGTTCAGGTTATCCTACATTAGGGTTATTAAACATCAGTGTAAACCTCGGGGGTCAGGGGGTCAGGTTATCCTACATTAGGGTTATTTAACATCAGTGTAAACCTCGGGGGTCAGGGGTTCAGGTTATCCTACATTAGGGTTATTAAACATCAGTGTAAACCTCGGGGGTCAGGGGGTCAGGTTATCCTACATTAGGGTTATTTAACATCAGTGTAAACCTCGGGGGTCAGGGGTTCAGGTTATCCTACATTAGGGTTATTTAACATCAGTGTAAACCTCGGGGTTCAGGGGTTCAGGTTATCCTACATTAGGGTTATTTAACATCAGTGTAAACCTCGGGGGTCAGGGCTTCAGGTTATCCTACATTAGAGTTATTTAACATCAGTGTAAACCTCGGGGGTCAGGGGTTCAGGTTATCCTACATTAGGGTTATTTAACATCAGTGTAAACCTCGGGGGTCAGGGCTTCAGGTTATCCTACATTAGGGTTATTTAACATCAGTGTAAACCTCGGGGGTCAGGGGTTCAGGTTATCCTACATTAGGGTTATTTAACATCAGTGTAAACCTCGGGGGTCAGGGCTTCAGGTTATCCTACATTAGAGTTATTTAACATCAGTGTAAACCTCGGGGGTCAGGGGTTCAGGTTATCCTACATTAGGGTTATTTAACATCAGTGTAAACCTCGGGGGTCAGGGCTTCAGGTTATCCTACATTAGGGTTATTTAACATCAGTGTAAACCTCGGGGGTCAGGGGTTCAGGTTATCCTACATTAGGGTTATTTAACATCAGTGTAAACCTCGGGGTTCAGGGGTTCAGGTTATCCTACATTAGGGTTATTTAACAACACAAACTGAATAATCAAATGTAAAAATAAAACACTGCTTAGTTTTCACTGTATGAATTAAATATATCCTGATTCTTATTAAAGCTACAGAAGTTACTCAGCCGAGAGCGAGTGATTTTCTCTTCATCTTTGGCTCATGACTCCAGATATTGCAAGCCGTTGCGATACGCATATCGAGATATTTACATTTACGATATTTCGATCATTTCTATATATTGTGCAGTCCTATAGGCTACTAACAAGCTCTTGTGAGACATCTGAAATCTTGTTTTGGGTTGGTGCACAGATCATCTCTTCTTCTTCTGCTCTTTTTCCAGTTGTGGTGGCTAGCAAACAGCATTGCATTACCACAAGCGCCCCCTTCAGGACTGGAGTGTGGATCGCCTGTGACTGACTGTATTGGTCGTCTGACTGTATGCATGTACCGTTACACCCCTGATATATCTAAAGTGTTTGGTATGTTTCAGTCCTGAACCGGTGTTGTTTTGTGTCAGCTGTAGGAGACAGACTGAGCGCTTCTGACTCTGACAGCTCCCGAACGCCGGGATAAAAGAACACGGAGGAGTGAGAGGATCATCCACGAGTGACAAACATTTCATATACTTTAAGTTCAATCTGCTATATTTAACTTCCAGAACTCAAATGCCTTCCATTTATTAAAAAATAAGCTGGAAAACTAACTTACTTTGATCTTTTGTAAGGTCACAATCAAGGACACATTTCTCAATAGGTCAAAACTCTTCACACAGTTCTCATAACCTCATAACCCACTTTCAGCTCGGCACAGCAGTCAATGTCAAATACAAAATGCACTTAACACGTCAATCATGTCTCAAATTATAAACTAGGAAAGGTTTCACCCAACAAACACACTTTGTCATTCATTAAACACTAACAACTGGCAGAATTATACAATGATTTATTTTGTAAAATGTCAGTTTATGTTACTTGAACAATGTTTACATTACAGCACAAAATTATCTCATTGTTTTGATGGTGTTTCATGTTTTAGATTCAGAATATATTTCAATATGGTATTACTGTAGAAATGTAACAAATTGCTGCCATATTCAGTTTTTATTATGTTTTGTACTTAAAATTGACATCTTCACCCTTTATTCAAACATTATGAAAGATTTGTTAAAGATTTTGTAAGCATATTGTGGAGCTGTGCTTGGAGTCAATTGTTTTATTTGTGATAATAACGCAATGAACCATGACAAATTGTGGAACTAATTATGAACATGTGCAAAAACAAGAGAGAACCAATGAATTATTAATAACTGATTATCTTGTATCTTTTTCCTGTCAGCTTTCGTTTTTTTACATGCATTTCTTTTTTTTGCATATTAAAGTGTAGCCAAATAAGTTTGTCATATTATATATATATATACACCTTAACCAAGTTCCAAGTTTAGTGTTTTGTTCATCCCTCATATTTAAAATATTTTCCTCATATTTGATGGTTTAATCAAACTCGTAGGGTCATTAAATACAAATATCGTCTCCGGACATCACTTTTGGCCACTACTGTATATGTTTGTGTCTGACTGAGAAAATAATTCACGTCATTTGCATTGAATGAATTTTGTGCCAAAATAATGCTAAATGATTCACAGTTTAGCTCACATATAGATTTCTGTTGTGCTCAATGTGTAAAGAGTTTAAGTGATCTAAGCATTGAGAAATTGTATTGTAAAAAACCTGTAACACCACCGACACATTAAGGACATCCTGTTAGTTGTTCAGCAACTTTGCGGCCCAGTCACAATAAAATATTAAGGAGGGTGGATGGAAACTTTTATTCTAAACACCCAAAATAAAAATATGATAGTGCATTTTTTTTCTTGCAATTGCGAGTTCTAAAGTCTGAATTGCGGGATATAAACTTGCAATTCTGAGAAATAAAGTCAGATAAAATTGCATTTTTTTTTTTTTTATGGCAGAAACATGGAATAAAATCAGTTAAATGTATAAAATCAGACTCACCTCAAGTGTGACCTCTTGCTTGGCCATGGCTCTTTCCACGGCTTCGTACATCTGTGTGTTCTGGATGCCCAGTCCACAAAAGATCGCGAAGGCCTCGAGAAACTGCTCATCGTTCCTATTAAAGGCTTTGACTTCTCCTGAAGCGTCGTCCATCTTATTGACCAACTGGCACACACCTGCATTCAGAGGCCAAAACACGTATATGTGAATATTTAACATAAAAGAAATACATTTTTGTATATATATTGTTGTTTTTGACCTACTCTATAAGCCTTTCCTTTTTCCATGGAACACAAAAGGGGATTTTCTAAAGAATAAACTTGAAATATGGCGAATATGGGCGGCTTTTGAGATACTTTCATGGTATTTTTGAGTAATTTTATACAGGTCTCCGTTTACTTTTATTACGTGTAAAAAGGTGCCAGCACTTTATGAATTTTTGTGATGCATGAAAGAAAGAAGTTCATACAGGTTTGGAATAAATGAGGCCCGAATAAATGACCATTTTAATGTTCCATTATTCTTTAAGGCTGAGATCATTAGTGGTTTATCAGCTGTCAGCAACTTAATTAACCTCTATTGTAAGTCTAGATGAAAGGAGATAAAGCAATCAATTAAAAAAAGATTTATTTTCATCACGATTGGCTCAATGAGACTATACAAAATAAGACATAAACCCTTAAGAAGATGACATGCTAAATTATTCGAACCAATTCAGACTTTAATTTTTATATAGTTTATAATGCGCTTGAATTCGACCAGCATCACAATGGTGATCATTGTTTAGAAACTTAATGACGTCAGTTAGAAATGCATGAGAAATGGTGCGGACTGAAAGCCAATTATAAACTATATTTTTATGCATTCAGAAGAAAATATGAGAGGTGTCTAAGGTGCAAATACAAAAAAACAGCATCAGATGATATTCTGGTCCCTCCGTCCATGTAAATCTATGAGATTTTGTTTTCACTAATTTTCTTTTCTTCTACACTTTCATCTAGTTTCACAATTTGAGGTGTAATCACGTCATATGAGCAATCGTAATATCAATATTTGTCTTAGTAGCACCACTAATAAATGCTTTTGATCATTTTAGGAACGATGTTGACTAACAGCTCAGATTGTGGAAATATTGAAAACACACATACCTATCACTTTATCCTTCTTCCCATTCCTGATTGGCGTGCAGAGAAGACTTTTGATTTGACCGTTCGAGGACTCTAGATTTTCACTCTTCCGAAAAGAAATGAGGGGGGAAAAAAACAAATGCAATTGCAAAGTTTAAAATTCAAGCAGCTTAGGGGAAACGAGGCAGTTTATAGTGTGGGAAGTGAATGTTTGAATGAATAAGAGCTCTGTTAAATCCCAGAAACATCCAACCCGATCTCACGGCAATTCTTACGAATTTTACGAGGTGGCTAATTCATACGAATTCATACGACCTCACTCGTATGAATTCGTAAGATTTTTGCTAAATCGTGCATATTTTACGAGTTGCCCAATTTGTATGAATTCGTACCAATGACCCACCCTTGACCCCGCCCCTAGACAAATCGTACGAATTTGTACGAATTAGCCACCTTTTACTCACTCGTACGAATTCGCTCGTACGAATTAGCCACCTTTTACTCGCTCGTACGAATTAGCCACCTTTTACTCGCTCGTACGAATTAGCCACCTTTTACTCGCTCGTACGAATTAGCCACCTTTTACTCGTTCGAATTAGCCACCTTATACACGCTCGTACGAATTAGCCACCTTTTACTCGCTCGTACGAATTAGCCACCTTTTACTCGCTCGTACGAATTAGCCACCTTTTACTCGCTCGTACGAATTAGCCACCTTTTACTCGTTCGAATTAGCCACCTTATACACGCTCGTACGAATTAGCCACCTTTTACTCGCTCGTACGAATTAGCCACCTTTTACTTGCTCGTACAAATTAGCAACCTTTTACTCACTCGTTCGAATTAGCCACCTTTTACTCGCTCGTACGAATTAGCCACCTTTTACTCACTCGTACGAATTAGCCCCCTTTTACTCGCTCGTACGAGTTAACCACCTTTTACTCACTCGTACGAATTAGCCACCTTTTACTGGCTCGTACGAATTAGCCACCTTTTACTGACTCGTACGAATTAGCCACCTTTTACTCGCTCGTACGAGTTAACCACCTTTTACTCGCTCGTACGAATTAGCCACCTTTTACTCACTCGTACGAATTAGCCACCTTTTACTCGCTCGTACGAGTTAACCACCTTTTACTCACTTGTACGAATTAGCCACCTTTTACTGGCTCGTACGAATTAGCCACCTTTTACTGACTCGTACGAATTAGCCACCTTTTACTCGCTCGTACGAATTAGCCACCTTTTACTGACTCGTACGAATTAGCCACCTTTTACTCGCTCATTCGAATTAGCCACCTTTTACTCGCTCGTACGAATTAGCCACCTTTTACTCGCTCGTACGAATTAGCCACCTTTTACTGACTCGTACGAATTAGCCACCTTTTACTCGCTCGTTCGAATTAGCCACCTTTTCCTCGCCCGTACGAATTAGCCACCTTTTACTCGCTCATACGAGTTAACCACCTTTTACTCACTCGTACGAATTAGCCACCTTTTACTCGCTCGTACGAATTAGCCACCTTTTACTGACTCGTACGAATTAGCCACCTTTTACTCGCTCATTCGAATTAGCCACCTTTTACTGACTCGTACGAATTAGCCACCTTTTACTCGCTCGTTCGAATTAGCCACCTTTTCCTCGCCCGTACGAATTAGCCACCTTTTACTCGCTCATACGAGTTAACCACCTTTTACTCACTCGTACGAATTAGCCACCTTTTACTCGCTCGTACGAATTAGCCACCTTTTACTGACTCGTACGAATTAGCCACCTTTTACTCGCTCATTCGAATTAGCCACCTTTTACTCGCTCGTACGAATTAGCCACCTTTTACTCGCTCGTACGAATTAGCCACCTTTTACTCGCTCATTCGAATTAGCCACCTTTTACTCGCTCGTACGAATTAGCCACCTTTTACTCGCTCATTCGAATTAGCCACCTTATACACGCTCGTACGAATTAGCCACCTTTTACTCACTCGTACGAATCAGCCACCTTTTACTCACTCGTACGAGTGAGTACGAATTGGTCGTGAGATAGCGTTGAAACATCGGGATGATCCCATCCCAATGTTTGAATGAATAAGCATT
This sequence comes from Rutilus rutilus, assembly GCF_951802725.1. Classification (NCBI taxonomy): domain Eukaryota; kingdom Metazoa; phylum Chordata; class Actinopteri; order Cypriniformes; family Leuciscidae; genus Rutilus; species Rutilus rutilus. The sequence goes on along the minus strand of NC_140211.1, from coordinate 58,883,899 downwards.
TATGAGCACTTACAGTCCATGGAAATCGCTGGTCCTTGGTGACATCGGTGATGTTCAGCGACTCCATACTGTTCTTGACATAATGAGCGTACATGTAGTTAATCTTGTTGACGTCACATTCCCTGTAAAAGACATCCACAAATGATGAAGCGCTCCTGCTTATAACTACACATCATCACAATCAATCTCATAGATGTGCAACACTGCTAATACTAGCAATGCAGAAAATGGTTTTAGACACAAAAACCACACTACTCTGTAAAAAGTGATCAGCTGCCTTAACTTTTAAAAAAAGTGAGGAAATATGTTGCCTTAAAATTACTAAGAAAATAAACTTCATGTGTAATTGCCAAAAATCCCCAAAATGAAAATTCTGTTGCTGTTTACTCATCCTAATGTTCCTTTCTTTCTTCTGTGGAACATAAAGCTGAACTGACACTCTTTTCTAATTATAATGAGAGTGTAAATGAAGAGGATGAGGATGTGAAGCTCCAAAATGACCAAAAAAAGCCCCATAAAAGTGTTCTTGTAAGTTATATTGCAAGTCTTTTAGGGTGTGTTCACACTTGTAGTTTGGGTTCTTTTGGTCCAGATCAAAAAACAAAATAATACATTTTAGTCCTGGTTTCTTTTTTAAGGCCGAACCTAAAGATGCAAACCCCCCCCCCCCCCCCCCCCCCCCCCAAAAAAAGGCTTTTATGACATATATTTAGCGACGAAACGTACCAAACATCCAAAACAAGACTGTGTGCTAAACATGCTCCTTGGGGGGGGGATTGGGATGTGCACCGTATAAGTATCACAGAAGTGGTCTTGCTTGTTATATTGCAAAGTCCTTTAGGGTGTGTTCACACTTTTAGTTCGAAGCGGTATTTATGATGTATATTTTGCGATAGAACTGGACAAACATCCAAAACAGTGCTGCATTCTGGGCTAAACATGCTCGCTGTATGTTTGTACATATGGTATTTTGACCAGTTGAGAACTCGTGAAAAGGTGATAAAATGTGCAAAGGAGTCAAAATTAGCATCAGGAATCCCTCCGTTGAACACAAATGAAGATCTGCTGCGAGGAGACGCGGTTCTGACGCCTGTACCGAACTGTCATGTGCTCCAAAATGACCAAAAATAAATCTGCATAAAAGTGGTCTTAAACGTTATATTGCAAGTCTTTTATTACATACATCCTGTTTTGGGTTGGTTTAGATGTCTTTGGTCCGTGTTGCGTCAGAGTTTGTTTTGGAAGCGAAGCGAGATCCATCTTTTCAGAGTCTCGGCTTGTTTGGTTCAGATGGCGGCGTTCACACTTACTGAAATGAGCCGCACTTACAGTTCGCTTTAATCCAACCAATCCTGCCACGTGTGAACACACCCTTGAGCTTTGTGTGAGGAAGAGAATATGAAAATCACTGAAAATCTTGACGTCTAGCTTAAAGCTCCTTGTCGTTTCATGAAATATACCAGGATGTCTGATTCTTGAATCGTTTAAAGTCCCCCTGTGGTCAATAAATGTATCCTCTCAAACTCATTTTTGATTTTTTTCAATGTTTTTTCTCCATGCTTTAAAATATCTTGAATGTAACTCGACATCCTTGCCTCATTTAGTATGCGCGGTTCTATGAATATGCAAATGAGCCCCGCCTCCACTCACTCACTCACTCAGCTCAGAGATCCACTGGTTGACGATCACACGTTGATCTCATTGGTTACAAGGTAGTTTGTGACGTCAGAAACACCAGCGATTTCAAAGCGTGTTTTTGAGACTGTCTTTGGTTCACTGCAGTTTTAAGGAGGAAATACTCAGCAATGGTGTCGACTTATGAACTTACACATGCTTTGTCTTAAAGCAGATTAAAAACACCACATAGATTGATGGATTTTCAGCACAGGGGGACTTTAAAGGGTTCGTTGCATGAGTGTGAGTTGATTTACCTATAAGAGACCAGTATAAGTGAACCTCAAGCATCATATTCAAATAGCAAAAAAGATATTACACTAGACACTTCAAGGCAGGTGTATTGAAGCTAAAGTCTATAGTCTAAACTCCATATAGCTTAACTTATATTGAACATTCCTGCCACTTTGCCTTGCATTACATAATAGTAATTTCTATGATAACCCCACCTGTTCGGGAAGTCCACGGATCCTGCAAGCTCCTCATATTCCATGTGAAACACACTGGAGAATGTGTTCTGTAACACAAGCAGAACAGCAATTACTTACACTGCAACTTTAGAGAGGTTTACCAGAGAAGTAGGCCCGTATTTCTGTGGCTTTTTTAATGCTATTAGAGTCTGGCTTGCCTGTGTAAACTCAACGGCAGTCACATGGTTTAATGTGCCCGTGTTTGTGCATTTCTGGAAGGGTTAGAATGTCCCGCTCATGACGAATGAAGCACAGTTCAGTACGAAGTGCATTAAAAAAAAAGTTTGAAACAAACATGCACTAAATTATGAGTTCCATTTCCACATTCCCGACCACATAACAAACACTGAATATGGGTTTGTTGGCAGACTTCGCTTTCCCCAAACCTAAAGACACTTGGAGGATTGCTTATCTGTGATGTGATCGTACATGTTTTTCACAATGTTAATCTGTTTCCATAACACTCAACGTGACTTCGACCTGGAGAAGGAATTCACAGAATTAACAAGCTTTCTTTTTTCACTTTACAGCTGAACTTTAGTGCAAAGTCCGAGGACTATAAACACTGTGTAAAGTTGCGGAAACCCAGAGCAGAACTAGGTTTCCAGGTTAACACATGACATCTATGAATTATGATACACAGAACTCCCTCATAAAGATAGCCTTGATCCCCTTCACAACAGCTAACCTAGACATCTAAATGTAGAAGACAGTTCCTTCCTATACGCATAACCGACGTTTAGATGAATATGTAAATATGTGCTGAACGCTTTTCTCTCAATAACAAAATAAAATAAAATATGGAAATGTTTGGTCTTATTTATTTGCTTACTGAATTGTGATTGGTGTTCTCCTCCTTGCATCTTTACACTGCAAATGCAGCGTCATTTATATGTTGATTCTTGCTGACAGAAAACAAGAGCTGATTTGCTGTTTCCATCCTGTTTTTATGCGCATTTTGGGATATCGCATAAAAAAAGATGGATGGAAAAGCCAAGATGTGCATAAATTCTTTGTAATTAAGTGCATAAGAAACATATATGCTCAACTAACGCGAATGCACGTTTATCCGATGCACATAAACTATGATGGAAACACATTTACAGGATAAATCCCTCGATGCTCAACAATAAACTCATGTGACTTTGGCTCAGCGTCAGCTGTGATTGGATAACTGCAGTAACCAGCGGACCAATGGCATCGCAGCATCTCTAACGTTGGTTTGGTGTTTCTGAAACGCCGGAGTCGAAGTGTGTGATCAGAATGATTTGGTTTAATTCCCTCCAGAAGCGTCTCACACACACGAGTGTGTTCCCGAACACCAGCATCCCAACACAATTTATGATGGAGGAAAAAAGCTTCCATTTTTAGTTCTGATATTTTGCACCAATTTCCTAAGTCGTGACTATTTTGTTCTCTTGAACACATGGGATGGAAATGCTGCTTTATTAGCTTTTTCCAATTTTGATCCAATTTTGAGGTAAATTTGCACATCTAAGTTTAAGACTGTGACGCAGCACAGAAAGCCTGAAGCCTAAGATTACCTACTGTAAAACTGATTAAACACCATTGTTTTGCTGCTTTGCAAGCACTGGTATTTCCTTCAGGAAATGCAGATGTAATTTTAAAATGTTTGGTATTTTGGGAACATCAGGTAAATGTCAGTGGCAAATAAGGAAGCAATTCAGTCTGCTATAAAGGACGCAAGTGTGTCTTAACTCTCTCACTCGGTTCTGGAAATATCCAACACAGCCTCTCTTTTATAATGCCTAAATGCTGAGAATTAGCAGTGGCGAACTATTGCCAAAACATAATATTATTGGGGGGAAAATATACAAGAAAGGGTTGCTCTGTGGAGACTAGTCATGCACCATTACATTTCTGGAATTAATCGAAATAAAAGAGATTTTGTATTTTATATATTTTAATCTTCTAAACAACCCCATAGTTCAGTTGTTCTCAATGTTTTTTGGCCCAAGATTCAGAAAAGCTCAGCTCGTCGTCTCCTCGTGAATCTTCGGTGTTTTAAGCATCCTAAATTTTGGATAGCCAATGTCTTCTAAAGAAATGCAAAACACGCTTGATATTCCCATGTTTTATGAAAGTTTAAGCTTTTTGGAAGTAAATGTGATGCAATATGTTGGTCTTACAGCCGTTTCTCTGTCGGTAATGAAGACGGTGCATTCTTGAGCCTGCATGAAAGACAAGATGGTGGCCACAGTTTTCCTCAGTAAAACCTCCAATGACTGCTGCTCCTCAAAGATCAGACTCGCCAGATCCAGCAACACCTACAACACAAGCCCAAACACGCCAAGTCACGGTTTATCTGCATCTATACAAACTGATTTCTTACTAAAATGTGGGGAAATCAGCATACCTGGTTTCGCCTGTTCTCCAGCTGCGATGTCTCGTAGAGTTGTGCGTTGTGTAGCACTATACCAGAGAAAGCCAGGTACGAAGAAAAGTCCTTTTGAGATTAAAAATAAAGCCATTGTTATAGAGCCAGAACGAGACAGATCCAATAAACTGACTATGATATAGAAAGTGCAGAAGTGTTCACCCTCTCGTCCTGCTCTGTGAAGGGGCTGTTCTCTCCACACCTTTTATTGATCGCTTGTGCGACACCAACAACCTTTAAGCATTACATCAGACTCAGCACTCAAGTTTTGATGGTAAATGTTACATATATAGTGTAACAGGTCAAGAGTTTTGATCTCTTACCTCATCTCGGTGGTTTTTGATGGGCAAACACAAGATGCTCTGCGTCTTATATCCCGTAATTTGGTCGACTTCTGCATTAAAGCGTGGATCCTGATGCAGGAAAAACAGTGGGAAAAATCAACCACAAATCCATTAAAAAAAATCAGCTACCCATTTAATAAGACAATGCATTTTTTAATTATTCAATTTAAAGTGGCCCTATTGTGCTTTTTCCAATATTACCTTTTGTGAATGTAAAAGGTCTGCAAAGCTTTAAAGATCAAAGTGAAAGATCATACATTTATTTTCTCCTAAAAGAAAGAAGCGAATCTGAACTGAAACGAGTCGTCAGTAACTCCAGCCTCACTTCCTGCTGAATCCACGTAGGTTTGTATCTAATTTGCATAATTCCAGTCTATGGTCTTGATTGGCTGAACAGCTTTCTAAATCTCTAAGCCCCGCCCTCTTTTCCCCCTGGTCTCTTAGCTCCGCCCTCAAACACTGTCATTTATCTGAGACTGGAAGAGTTTGGTTCGTGTTGTTCGTGTCGAGAAGACGCTGTTTTCTGCTGTGTATCAAGAGCTGAGATTCAGAAATGATAATGAGCGTTTGGAGTCATCTGACCAATCAGAGCAGAGCAGCTCTCAGAGAGGCGGGGTTTAGAGAGACTGAATCTTCGAACTAAGTGTTTCAGACACTGAGAGAAAAGAGATTATGCTGCAATGTAAATTATGAGGAAATGAAAGTGTTTTTTTGACCTTGGATGAATGTAAACCTGTTATAGGAGACGCCAAAACACATCTAGGAGACTTTAAAAAAGCATAATAGGGTCACTTTAATATTGAGTTTCTACCCCAAAAATAATTTTCACTGCCTTGTTTGATCTCCAATGTAATGTTTAGCTCAAACCGAGGACTATGATGTGTCTGGTTAGCATGGCCTTGGGACCGTGTGTCGGTTCTCCTATCAACATTGTCATGATTTCATTTTCTTCTTCATATCTTGTGGCTCCAGTGATTTATTTACTCATGACATTTACAGATTTAGTAGGTCCTGCAACACCAGAGCAACTGCAGTTCTGTTTGGCACAGAAATCACATACTTCACCTTTAAGTAATCAAGACAAATTAAGACAAATAACTTGATTTCTTGATTTCATCATGTTCTAATATTCTAAAACCTCATCATGAAGTTTGTCGCCTTATATCTTCATAAGACACAGTGTCTCGCAGGCAAACATGGTTCAGGATTTGCGTTCACCGTAATCAGACACATCCTGTTTTTCACTTTAATCTTTCATTCTTTCTCTCTCATTCCCTGTGTCTGGGAGAAGCGCAATTAAACTAAATTACAAAGAGCTAAAAATACCTGCTATCATTATACAAACTGTTGGTTAGCAACTGAATTGCGTAACATTTAAATCTAATCAAAGGCCTTAAGAGATAGCCTAAAATGCGTTTCTAAGGAGACTTTTAAAGCAGCAAATGTTATTTAAGTCTCTCAAACTGAAGGGTTTTCTTATATGCACATGACAAAATAATATAGAAGTATCAGATTAAGACATTAATCTGTTAAAATATGACTCATTATCAGTGCAAACAATTCTGTCTGAGATTACCGAGATAAAAGTACATTTTAAATTTTAACAACTTTGTCTTAATAGTGCGACATTTTCTTTTTCTTAAGTAACTAGACCATCTCCTTAAGACACAAATGTCTTAAAATACAAGCAAGAGTGTGTTTATACTATTTTTAGTACCGGATAATTGGCAATTTTCATTGTGAGCACATAAAGAAGAAAACTAGCATTGTTACTAGAATAGCTTTGCTGTGTTCATGATATTGTTGCTGATGTAGCCACCAATCATTTATATTTATTTTATGCAATTTGTAATTCATTCTCATTTAAAGTCCCCCTGTGTTGAAAATCCAGCTTTTAATGTTGTTTATGTGTCTATGTGGTGTTTTTAATAAGCTTTAAGACAAAGCATGTGTAAGTTCATAAGTCGACACCATTGCTGAGTATTTCCTCCTTAAAACTGCAGTGAACCAAAGACAGTCTCAAAAACACGCTTTGAAATCGCTGGTGTTTCTGACGTCACAAACTACCTTGTAACCAATCAGATCAACGTGTAATCGTCAACCAGTGGATCTATGAGCTGAGTGAGTGAGTGGAGGCGGGGCTCATTTGCATATTCATAGAACCGCGAATACTAAATGAGGCAAGGGTGTCGAGTTACATTCAAGATATTTTAAGGCATTTTCCAAGGAAAAAACTTTTAAATATGTAATTTTGCTGATCAAAGATGAGCTTTAAGGGCTAAAATAATTGACTACAGGGGGATTTTAAAATGTCAAATGATGTTCAGCACAGAGATGAATTTAGCTTGTCTCATTTATAGTCAGCACTTAAATGGTAAACCGCAGGTGAAATGACATTCTCACCTCATATGCGTTCTTGATGTTCAGAGGCTGTCCAGTGGCTGCCACATATCCCACAATTCCTTTGTTCCATTCGAGGCGAATGCCGCTGTTTGAAGCCTCTTCAAGAGTGGATCCTTCCGCGACATCAAAGAGCCGGCTAACCAGGAACTTTCTGTTTGAGCTGTCCTCTCCAACCAAGAAGAGCGAGTAGCGATCGGCAGCGATCAACTCGTGAGTGTGTAAGAAGATCTTGTGGCAGAGGGCAGTAAGATCCAAGTGACTTGAAACATCGCGTACGAGGTCCAACAAACGAGCACAGCGATCACCATTTTGGCGATCTCCTGAATTCATAATCCCGCCGCCGCCGCCCACATCTGCGCGCTGGGAAGGAGGAAGAGGCATCTGAACCCGTTCTGTGTCGCTTAGGAAAGTGAGCGAACCCTCGGCGTCTTTCACCACAATGGGGCGAAGCGGCCTGTCGAACTCAGACGCTGAGATCTTACGTGTTGGAGTGGATGGAGCCGGACTCGGGGCATCGGCTGGATGAAGGACCGTTAAAGATTCCTGCGGGGCTTTTGATGCTTCCCTAGACGGTTGAATGGAGTGGACACGCTCAGCAAACCAAGCGTTGACCATTTCCCTTCAAAAGAAATGCAATCAAAAACATTAGCTCAGAAGTCTCTTGCCCCTAGATCTGCACGATTAATCGTTAAAAGATGCCAATCTTGATTCAAACATCCATGCGATCTTATGACAACGATTCATCTATGTCTATTAAACCATTGACAAGTACGATCAACAACGATTCAGATCTGCGTTCTGATCCAGAGAACCGTTGTCATCAAACAGCTTTTTAGCCACACGGTCTCATTATTTCAGATAATCATCCAAATTATCACAGAAGTACTGGGATAAAAGTAAATTGTTCGGATATAAACACTGAAGTCTACGGTAGAGATCAAAATAGAGGGAACTAACTTTTGGAAGTAACTTGATGCTTCAAATGAGGATTGTATCAATTTCATCGTTACACCAGTAGGTGGCGCCAAGTGACTGTTAAAAAATGTGTTTGTCATTTAATCATTCATTCAAGAGATTTGTTCCAAAACGCTGATTCATCCAGTAATGAGAGTCTTTATGAGTGAGTCATTGAATCATTCACTCAACCTGATTTTTTTTAATATTTCAAATTGATTAAGCATTTTTTTAAGACTGCATTTTGTCAGAACCTAAAACTTGTTATTTAGTTTAATTGTCCATTCAGAATCGTGGGAGAATCATGATTTTAACAAACAAAATAATGTATCCTCAATTTATCCAGACTCGTGCAGCTACCCAGCATGAGAATAACAACTGAATGCATTTTATATGTGGTGTGTACTTCGCTAGTGACAAAGTCCTTAAAGACAAGTCAGGTCATTTGGCGCCATCTTGGTAAAGCAACTAGATAAAAATCATTAATGCTTGCATTGTTATGTTACTGTAGCTTAATAAAAGCCACTACATAGTGTTTTGTTTTGACAGATTTGGACGTAATCCACCAGCAAATGTTTACTGTTAAAAACAGTACATTTTCTGAAATCATGCTAAAGTACTGTAATGTGCATAACAGCAAATAAACTCAATGAAAAAGGCTCTTGTAACTGAAAGGTGGCACTTCCATTCCTCCTGTTATCTGTTTCAAATCTTCTATAGTTGACCTACGTAAAGCAAGATAAAACAGCTCAGTCATTTCAAGGTTTTATTGCCAGATAAGTGGACCTACAGTATCTATATGAACCGTTACAAAGGCTCTATGTTAAATTCTCTACGCTTTCATTAGAGGTTGAATGGGACCTTGAGATTAACTGGAAAACCTTGGAGTCTATAAGACCCCACAATCATAACATTAGCTGGTGGATTACATCCAATATCTGTTAAAACAACACTATGCTTGGCTTTTGTTAAGATAACATTACAATGCAAGCATTAGAATAGACAATAACAAATGCTTCCAATGAAATGTTTATTATCCGGAGAGGATATTCAAACTCCACCACGGTCTCCATGGACTCAACCTAAATTGTCCTTGGCTAGAATAGTTTAAATAAATAACATGAGACACCATCCAACCATTTAATAAACGTCTAAGTTACTCGTGCTAAGCGAGGATATCCTACCCAATCAAATAATTAGGATTTGCATGGGCTGTTTTTTCAGTGGTCCAGAATAAATAACAGTTGTCCAGACGTGAGAGTTAAATGACTGAAGCATAACACAGACAGGTTCACAAAACTATTGACTTCTAACAATAACTCTGGCGACTTTCTCCATATGTCGGGATTCTCGGAGTGCGGAGCGGTAGGCGCTACACACTGACAGAAGCAGAACAAACGTTTTTTAACTCAAATCTCAAATCAAGATCTCAAATCTGATGACGCATCTATAATCTGGTTTGTTGAAAATAACAACGCGTAAAACTGACAGTTCCGCTAATGTATGTTCCTGTCGATGGATGCACATGCTGGCTCCCCAATAATACATTACAACAGCGATAATCAAGAAACCGCAAACAAAACGGTCACTCTTTGTAAACTTTGTTCAATGCGAGCGCCGTTTGCTCGGACATGACCGGTCATTTACCCTGAACGGCACACGTCGCTCTCTGTGTTTAATCTAAACTCATTTAAAGGGGTCATATAATGGTACATGCACTTTTACAAGCTGATTGTACTGAAATGTGTGTTGGCGGTGCCTGTACACAACCATCATAAAATGATAAAAATCCATCCAGTGTTTTTTTTACATTTTCTTATATGTGTTCCCCTGTCTCAAATCAAGCCGTTCGATCTTGTGACGTCACACGGTCGGACGCCCCTCCCACGACTGTTGACTGACAGCAGCGTTTCAACACAGACCCGCCCTCGCTCGTGAGCAAGCTGTCAATCATAGCCCGCGCGTCATTGTTGATACGCTGGAGCACTGCATCATCTTGATGTTCCTGCGGTAATCCGTACCGCTGAAGACGCAGTGGCTGAGTTTTGTTTTCGAAGGGAATATTCCCCACGATCAACAGCAATGCTTTCATGTTTGCGCGTATCATTTCACCAGACTGCTTTACAAACGAGAACATTGAAAAAGGTATTAGCTCCTGTCTGAGTATGTGCTGTTTATGTGCCTAATGACTGTCATAGTCTCACAGACTGCTTATTTTTTAAACAGATCAGTAAAATGTTAGTGCTTCAGCCCTGACAGCTGTACCGAACACTGCATAGAGAACGTTACGCATCACGGACAAGCCTACATTTACCGGAAAAAAGTTTTTCATGACCATTAGCTGTAACATCAATCTGTCAATGAACTAACGTATACATCAGTAAACACATAGCGTTCGTAGCGTTTCTGACCAGGTAAAATGAGTGTTTTCTTACAATACTAATGAGAATTTTTAATTAAAGTATATTACAAACTTTTAATTTAGACCCTAAAGAATCATATTAGCTTGTACAAAAATGGCATTATATGACCCCTTTAAGCTTTGCCAATTTAAACATTCAAGAGCAAGACTCGAAAGAGAACTCGCGTGCGTGTGTATTGGATCCGTGCATTATGTCTTAAAGTGACAGCAGCCTAATATTCCTGCTGTCTGTGTTTTTAATGTTAATCAAACATTAAAAGACAAGAAAATCACTCACAGCTCTGGACTGAATAGCTTTTGTAACTTTAATAAGGATTAATCTTTCATTTATACAGTCGAATATGCCAAGTTATTTTACATTTGATTACTTCTGTACTTCAATTTCTAAAAAGCACTGTTTATTTTATTAGTATCGTTTCTCTATTGTATTTATTTGTGCTGTTGCTAGTAGTTTGATTATTTGTTCTTATTTTCTTTATTTGTATTTGACAGTAAGTGTCATAAGTTTTTAGATGATCTGCCTTCGTCCCACTAAGAGGAGATCCTTCATGCTGTTTTCATAAGTTCTTATATATTGTTTTTCTTCATTACTTCGCCTTTACTGGACAGACCAAATTTCTAACACACAATCGTCGTCACCTGGACATGCGAATTCAGGTGTGTTAATTCATCTAACATCACAGTTATGGCAACTTATTTGTTTAAGCTCTGCATTAAAGTGCATTTATAACATCAAATCAATATGTCAATCACATCAGTATTTAAAGGTACACACATTTGTTTGTTTGTTGGTTAAACAGTGTGTGAGTGGTGAGTATAGGCTAAAGTCATTACAGTAGCTGTGTGTATATCAACTCTACAAAACTGATTATGTTAATAAAGAAAAGCATTAAACAATCTTACAATGTGAATGAAAGGCTACACACAGAACCTCAGATTTGATTCCTCTTATAAATCAAGTTTCACATTATGTAACATAGGAAATATGCAGGAGCCTATATACTGACCCTTTTCTTTACGCAGTACAAAGGTAAAACAGTTCAACTGTAGATGTGTCCATAATGATAAAGAATAAGCAGCTGCAGCGAGTATTGCTCTACATTCACTCTCATTATCCCAGAACTGCCTCGTCTTTAAACTGATCCAATAGTTGCCAATCTGCGCCTTTAAACTCACCGAGAAGCCTTTCGTACAAAGTAAGAATATGCGAACTCTCGGTGGTCGTCGAGCCAAGCCTCCATCATCCCTTCAGTGTCTGGAGGATAGACCTCCATTCCGCAGATACACACACACACTCACACACGCAGACACACAGATCAGATCAACCGGAGAATCTCATCCGCGCTCTCTCTCTCTCTCTCTCTCTCTCTCTCTCTCTCTCTCTCGATCTTCAGTCACACACACACCGCAACCAACCAGCGTCTTCTCTCTCTCTCTCTCTCTCTCTCTCTCTCTCTCTCTCTCTCTCTCTCTCTCTCTCTGTCACACTCACACACACCACATCCAGTCTCTCTCTCTCTTTCTCTCTGTCACACACACACACCACAACCAGCCAGCGTCTTCTCTCTCTCTCTCTCTCTGTATCACACACACCACAACCAGCCACACCGTCTCTCTCTCTCTCTCTCTCTCTCTCTCTCTCTCTCTCTCTCTCTCTCTCTCTCTCACACACACACACACACACACACACACACAGAACACAATTAAACAAACTTCTTAAATCTTGTTACAGTCTTTGAAGCTATCTGTATACCTTCATCCCCGCTAACAAAAATATGTTCTAAGAGAGTTATGAAAACGTTATTTTTGAATGTTGTCTAAACGCTCAAAACTTTTTTTTTCTTTTTTTTTTAAAGTTCACATGTTAAAGGAAACGTTCCATTTTTATCATTCTTCAAACATTATGGGAAATGTTACTTTTGAATGTTCTCTGAACGTTCTGAAACAAGTAACAGTATATGTATGCAGTATATTCTACATCACATCACATTTTTGGCCCTCTTTTGTGCTTCTTTAATGTAAAATGATAATTTATACACTTTTCACTGCCATTTGATATTTAGAAATAAACTCCTCACAACCATTTCATCAAATAAATCAATATCCGTAAGAGACCATACGGGAAGTTTGCATGTCAGTTAGTGTCTGCGGTGTCAGTCCCTCCTGCTATTCAATCAACATTTTACAAATATTACCATTAACTATCATCATATACAGATTTTTATGAGCTCAGATTATAAATGCAGCATGGAATGTCTCAATGCAATATTAAAAGTTTAGACAAAATGCATTGCTTTATAGCCTACATGTAGCCTATATGCAGTCAAACACAAAATATTAAAAAGAATATATTAAAAAAAAGTGTTTACCCAAACACCATTAGACTTTATTATTAAAAGAACAACATTAAGAACCCTTACCAGACATTGATCCCTTTGATTTTGTTAGCTAACCTATTGCCTATTATTGACCTGCAGCTCGACCCAGCCCTACTCCAGCCATACTCCAGCTGTACTCGTGGTGTAGTTTTACCAGCAGATGGTGCCGGCTCTTCTCCCGGGACACACACACACACCACTGAAGGCATATGTGCTCTCCTGGGAGCAAACGTGATTCTGCTGTGAACACGGTGGCCTGGATGAGCTAATGACAGTCTCTGGAGACACGTCATGTCAGAGAGAGTCAACTGTATTGGAAAATGTTTCAAGAAAACATTTTTGCCGTTCATTCATCAATGACTTGCACCTCCAAGCACTTCCGAATCCGACTATCTTCAACAGAAGATGGGAATAATCAGGACATGTTGGGATTCCTGTTTGCACCGCATGCAACTTTCACCAGTGTTGGTGCATAAATGCATAAACATGTGTTTTATTTAATATATTTATGTGGAGTTTTGCATAGAATTCTGATTCAGCATTTCACTGATTTTATTCATTTTGAGGAATATTTAATCTTTTTTTGTGTGCATGTGAGATGAGCAAATGCACGCTCACATTTAGTCTAGAACCACAATAACCATCATGCTCAGACACACACACACCTCGGCACTTCGATTTGTCTCAGCATGAGGACAGGAGAGCTGTCAGTCAATAAATGTTCAAACAGTCACTTGCGTTACTTATTTGAAACAGTAACTCAGATATTTTGTTGTAAATTTTAAAAGTAATGCATTACTAGTTACTCGAAAAAGTAATCTGATTACATAACTCAAGCTACTTGTAATGAGTTACACACAACGCTGCATCCGACTCTCTTCAACAGGAGATGGGAATCATCACGCAACGTTCACAACCTTCTCCCCAAACGAGATGTGCACGAACACTCGAGTCCGCTCGCCGAAACACTGTCCAGATGTGGTCACTCAACTCACCCTAAGCTAAACTTCTCGCTTCGCCTTTCAGTCATAAGTCAAACAACACTCTGTTCCACCACATCACTCCCTACGCTACATTAAACAGCTCAGCCGCTATTGTAAACGCTAGAGTCGGAGTCGCGGACGAGAGACTCGGATGGAGAGACGTCCTCCAGTGGAAACAATTCTGAGGGCTTAGTTTGCTCAACACAAATATGGCAGTAAAATCATTTATTAACAGTCGCTTTAATGGAGACGGAGAGACTGGGAATGAAACTCTTATGATGTTTGAGGCCTTTAGAGAGAACGAGGGACTGGAAGTGAAGATTCCCACTGAACACAAACGTCTGCCTTTATACCATGGTCTGGGTGAATACTCGATTCTGATTGGCTGCAGGGTGTCCATTAAAAAGTGATAGAGGACACCTAGTAAAGGAGTTTCGAACTGTTTACCGTTCGAAATTAATAAATAAATGCGCTGGCTACATCAGCTGTGAGTAACCATAGCAACAGGCAGTCAAAGTATCCTTTTACAATTTATTGTATCAAAACAAACATCTAGTTAGCCGTTATACCTACCTGTGTGTTTTAATTATAGGTTAAAAAAACGAAAGTGTAACGCCCATGGCTAGACAAGCCTAACTTACATAAAAAATAAAAATAAAAAAAACGTTAACTTTCTGGCTCGTAAGTTAGCTAAACTGAAGGGTTCTACGAGCTGAGCGGACTATAAATATCTCCGGTTGCTAAATAAACCGTCAGGCGTAACCAGGGAAACCAAGTTATTGTTTGTAAAAACTTTAGATTTCGATTGTAAAACGAATTAAAATATAAACTAATGTTTTAAAAATGTGTTATTTGGCAAGTGACCATGGTATAAGTGGGTTAATGCCCGACGAGGTGTCCATTGTCAGGTATTAATGGATACCCGCGCGTCGGACGGTTCACGCCTGACCGTCGTCCATTAATACCTGACAATGGACACCTCGTCGGGCATTAACCCTTACTTGGATGACACCACGAGATCGGTTATTCTACACTATCCTTATTCCTGTCACGATGTTCCTCCCTGTGAAGACCTCCTTCCCTTCACCTCTGTACAGATAAAACTAGACTAAACTCGTATCTATAGAAACACGTAATGCGCATTTGCACGTCGTCAGCGTTTCCACAGATTCGCGTTTTTGAAGTTTACGCGGAGATGATAACGTTTTACACAATTTTTCAACACTTGCAGCTTGGAACGCATTTCAAGGTTTGCGTTCTCGAGCACCAAACATTGTTGTGTGAATTAAGGGTTTTCTGTTAGAACGGTGTCGTGTTAGCGGCCTGAAAGTTAATAACTAATGATCTTTGCTACGGAAGTGAATCAATCAAAACTAACTTTAGCTGGACAATAACTTTATTCTAGATCTGCTGTAAAGCCTAAACAATCTCTGTTACTGTAATCTCCTATTATCACTGTAAAGAAACAGTCGCTATTGCTAAAAGCGCTGTATAAATGAAGGTGACTTGAGATCTGGCTCTTTAAAGCAGGGTGGATTCTGATTGGCTGTTAATGTGTTCATCAGCTGGATAAAATCGTTCTGAAAGTGATTCCAGCGATATTGTTTCTCTGTGCTTTTATCTTTATTGTTTTGGTGTGAACTTTGCTATTATTTTATATTTATAATAATGATTTTTTGAGCAATATATATATTTTTATCGTTAGTTATCGTCCTTGGCGTGAACGGGCCTTAACTCTGCTGTTGCATTGCTGTGTTGGCATTGCATTCTGGCCATTTGCATTATATTGTGCCTACTGTAAAAGAAAATAAAGTTGAGCACTTAAAGTGAACGACGAAGGAGAGATCTTCAGGAGACTTTTAATAGAACAATCCAAACAATAAACAGGAGAATCAACAAGGAGAAAAATACCACACACATACCCATAATGTTAACTAAAGCTTGACCAAAGATAGACAGAAACTGAGTGCTTATATAAACTAGGGGAGCTAACGAGACTGATTAACAACACACAGCTGAGCCAAATTAACTAATGAAGACGTGGTCATGGAAACGAGGAGTGGCGGGAAACTGAACACATGAACAGAAGGAAGTCCAAAAACAAACAGACATGTCACAATTCCTGATGATTTTGAATCATGGGTGGCACTTCCAGATTGAGGAACGTCCATTCATAAAGACTGAAACGAATCATTTCAAATCATAAGGTTGCCCTACAAATAAAGCTTGACTGGATGAGCTGTCAATTTTCCTTCATGATTTATCATGAGAATAACGTATCACTTGGTATTTTAACATGACAAGAATGTCTATGGCAAGAGCTCTTTTCAGTCGCCGCGTTCTTTTCCTCATGATGATTCTTTTCTTTTTACCCTTTGCATTAATAATTCACTGGAATTCACGAAGATTCTCTAGTTTTCCTCCTCAAATCCTCACGTCTCTTTCCAGGTTTGTTTTCATGTGTAAATACAATTTATTATCTGTCAAAATTACGGATATCACTTTGAAATAGTATCACGCAATGCTGAAGTTAATGAACATTTTTGATTAAGGCTCAAAATATAACATAGATCATAGATTACATGTTTCTGTCTTATAAAGCCCTTCTATGCAGAATCTCATTTTTTACTGATATCCGAGCCCGATCTCACGGGAAAACGTACAAATTCTACGAGGTGGCTTATTCGTACGAATTCATACGACCTGACTCGTACGAATTAGTACGATTTTTGCAAAATCGTACATATTTTACGAATTGGCCAATTCGTATGAATTCATACGAATGACCTACCCCTGACCCCGCCCCTAAACCTACCCATCACGTGGGTTTAGACAAATCGTACAAATTCGTACGAGTGAGGTCGTACGAATTAGTACGAATTAGCCAACTTTTTATCATTCGTACGAATTCGTACGAATTGGTCGTGAGATAGCGTTGGATATCCAGATGAAGTGCATGCAAAAAAAAAAAAAAAAAAACATAAACACAGGAAATCTAAGAAAAGTCCCAGTTTGAAGACATTTTCTGTGTTGACCATTCACAGGTGTGTTATCCGTGTTTTAAATTATGCATTACTGTTACGGTTAAACAGGGATGATCAGAGGTGAGTATCTAATAGCAGCAGTTTATCAAACTAACACATACTCAAAAATAATAATTACAGGAACGCAACAGCTTTACAAAACACATGAAAGGACAACAACTGACCTAAGACAAGTGAAACACTGGGATATATAGGAAAACAAGAGGCTAACAAGACACAGGTGTGGGTAATCAATAACAAGGGTAACTATAGAAACAAAGGCTGTGTGTGAAATCATCTATGATGAAACATGATCTCTACACTTTTAAATAGGGCACAGCCATTCGCAGTGGTGTCCGAAACCATAGTGGACGTTATTGAGTGCACTCATTCAATCCCACAATGCACCACCGCAATAAAGTGTACAACCAATGTATACCCAATGGCTAGAGAATACCCATAATGCACTGTGAGAGCTGAATGCTGAATGAATTCCCGCGTCTGACCAGAAGATGGCGCTGCATCTGAATCATCATCATCATCTGACGACTGCTGGTCCAATGTGGGTACAGCGTAATATCAAACAGGTATACATGCCTTTTTATTGATTATTAATTAAGGTTTATACATGCTAGTTTCCATGACAGAGTTCAAGATAAATCCTTTAAGAACAGCACAAACCAACAGCGACGGCTCTTCCAACGCACCAGTGTCCGAAATCACTCACTCGTTTTCATTCACTTCTTCAAGTGAACTGTATTAGTGGAGTAATGTAGGGAACACTGAACGATTTCGGACACTGCTGAAGTAAACCAGGCACTAAACACAGGACGAGAATCAGCAGAACGAACGGAACAGAAAATACACTTCAAAATAAAAGTCCTAGAACACACAAAAAACACTGGGTACATCTTGACCGTTACATTGTGTTGTGTTTTAGAGTTGACAGAAATGTCCGTAAACGTAACAGGAAAGGTAATGGTGATTTTCTTCCAGTGCCACATAATTCAACATATTTATTGGACAATTAATCTAATTAGACTGCAAATTATGGGGGGATCTGACAACCTAATCAAGGTGTGAGTAACAATAGGACGATTTGGGAGCATTTTTCATCTATTTCAGTGACCACAAATAGTTAGATTACAAGTGATTAATGGTGCGTATTTTCTTCTGGCCGCAACATTCAAGCAAGTATTGTTATCCGACAAAACATAAATACTGTTACTATTGATCCCTTTAGATTTGGATATATCACAAAAAGTTTCATTATTTTGTCTTTAAGTTCAAAAAGATGAACATCTGCGTGAGATAAACATCATCAGATTGTGATTTGAACATTTCTTATTATAGAAGTTCCCTAAAACACACACTGAACACACCACCTATTTCCTTTTTGATTCAATACACACGACCAAATATCTCGACAGTTAGAGGGATAGTTCACTCAAAAATGAAAATGTCAATCCAAACCTCTATCACATACAGCAGAACATAAAATAATCTTTTTGAACTGTGTTTTGAACTGTTTTTATCCGTATACGTTGAAAGGTCCTCGGGGGAAATGATTTTGGGTGAACTATTCCTTTAACAGCTCCTATTATAAACGCATGCACTGTTTATGCCATGACATGCACATCAAGACCTGCATTAGGCATATTTACCTCCAGCATGCACAGGGTTCTCCTGAATATCACATCTCCTCTAGGACCATGAAGGGTCACGAGTAGAGCAAAGCTTCCGAGTGAACAGATCTGAGCTCCGGCTGAATATTGTTAATATTGTTGGAGGTTGTGAGTGTGTGGGGGGGTGTTTCAGGGGGTTGAGTCTTTCTTTCTGAGCTTGACGAAACACAGAGCTTCCCCTGGTAAACATCACCAAGGTCTAGCAAGACTTGGAATAAACACAGAGGAAAGTGTGCAAGGAGGAGGGTTCACCCGTATACAGTACATCCAGGCTGTTGTGTGAGACGAATATATACCAAGATGTCTGAGTTGAGCTGCAAAAGCATCTTTAATAATGCTTTAATAACGGGGCGAGCGAATCTCTTATGCTTCTGTAAATGAACTGGAATTTATTTGCATCATCAATTAACATTCAAAAAGACACGATGTAAATTACCATGCATAAATGAACTCATCTGGTGTAATAATATTGTGGTGAATGTCTGGATCATGCAAATGTTGAATATGAATTTTAAAATACATTTGTTTCCCATTAGTGCTGCTGCAAAACCTGCTATCATACGCTAGGGTTTTTATTTTTCGCCAGATTAATTGGTCAGAATAGTAAGTTTGGTGACTTAGAAAATAGGAAAAAAAGAAAACTTTTACATCAGTAGATTGTGAATATATAAGTTCCCTTTAAAGTCTATTTCCTTCTAAAGCAAAAGGCCTGTTTCACACCAAGAGTAATTAGCTGGTTTACATATTGTGGAGTTAACAAAAGTTATCATGAGCATTGTAATGTTTGAAACGGAAGTCATATGTACGATTTTTTCATTCATAAATCTGTAAGATCTTACTTTCATGCTGTGGAAATACAAAAGGGGCGGGGCTACATGAGCTCTATTGTGCTGATGCTATTCTTTTACATTTACGAGGATTTTTATAACTTTATCTTTAACATTATAGTTATCGTCGTTGGTGTGAACCAGAGGGGTTACCAGGATGTCATGTTTGGGGGGGCAACATAAACAATTGAAAAAAATCGGCGCAAAATTAAGCTATACTACACACAATCTGTTTTAGTGCATGTCTTTTTCTAAGCCAGGAACCCAGAGATAGGCACAGGGCCCCTATTAGACTATAGGGCTATCACATAAAAGTTAGTTAAACCAGGTCAACATTAATAATTTGATGATTTTTTTAAATGAATCTGAAGTCACGTTTGTATAGACAAGAGGTAAATTAATTTGTTTCTTCTTCTAAGCTGTTCCAGACGTAGGTGCTGCTTTAGGGCTAGAATGCTTCGTGAATTACTCTTAGTAAAACACATTAGGAGTCTAAAGTTATGAGTGACACGCACATTATTTTTAGGAGTTTCTCTTAAATTCGCCAGTTAGGAGCTACACCTGTAGCCTCTTATAAGATTCTTTGTGAATGCGGCCCCAGGTAAAAAAAATTGATATGCTCACTTGAACAGTATGAGAACAGTGTTTGAATGTTATTCTCTGGTTGTAAGTGGCTTTGGATAAAAGTGTCTGCTAAATAATTAAATGTAAATGTAAACATGTAGGCCTAGATAAAAGGAAACATATTAGGCTACAGGGGGTCAGGAGACCTAGAGAGTTGAAATAAAAGCTATTTTTGTGAAACTATAAGAATTGAAATTATGATATGATTAGCAGAGGCAACATAACTTTTTTAAAATATATATATATATATTTTTTATTATTAGTGGTGCTTGCCATAGGCAAATATTATTATTATTTTACCCTTTTTGTGAACTATTGTAGTACTTATTCATGGATTTCATCAGGTCCCTGATACATCCAGTGTATCCTATCTACAGGACCAGTCTGCGGCTAGTCTTGGCAAATTCAGAAACAAATTGATTCATGTCACAGTCATCTTTTTACTTTAAGACCGGGGTAAAGCAAGGCAAATCTACAATTTACCTCAACAAGGCGGCATAATGAATGACACTCGTCTCATTCGTGGAGGTGGAAAAACAAGTTCTTTGTGAAATGCAAGATTTATTGTGCTAAAATTTAAATGCAAAAGAAAAGGCATGAGAGTCGGCTGTTTTTGTCAATTTTAAGTTTTAATTTAAAATGTTTGCGAATCAGATTTTAATATAAATACATGGTTAAATATTTTACCACTTGCTTGAGCAACTAAATATATAAATCTGTATAGAAGATTGAATAATACGTTGAATAATAATAATACGTTGAATATACGCATTGAATAATACGTTGATTAAATTGGGTTTAAACGTGAATACGTCTATTAAAGAGTATATGTGTAAAAAGAGAATCGCAATGCTGACAAAACCTTTTTTTTAAATAAAAATTGCTGATAACTTCTGGATTTGAAATAAAAAAATAGTGAGTATGTGTTTGTGGTCCAGCCGCGGATCAGTTACGCACTGTGAAATCACTATAGCGCATGCTGCTCCTGTACCGCATACACACTGCACACGGCTTTCTCGTCTTACACATCACACACTCCACTGTTATGGTGGCCATTTCAGTAGATTTACTCACTAACATTGTTGTGGAAACACATTAAGCATGTAAACTAAAAGATGGTAGTATCGGCTACAGCGCACATTCATCAGCTGCAGTTCTGGCGCCTCAATACTGTTACTCGACGTACATTCACATCACATGTTAATGCAATGCAGCGGTAGAGTTACACTCACAGGACAAAAGGTCATTATTTGCTCGTGCTTTAAAGCTCTGCCAGGTAAACATTTCATTGGCGTTCTGTTCTCACATGTTCTGAGCGCGGACGCCCGAAGCGCGCGCACACTGTCAAACAGCGCCAAACTGGATTTTTGTTGGGTCAGACCCATCTGCTAGCGATGGAAAAATATGCACAAAACAATCCACTTTTAAATTTTAATTTATCATCAGATGGACAGATCATTTCTCAGGGGAGGCGGGGCTTATCCTCCCCCTAGACACGCCCCTGGTGTGAACCTTTACTCTGCTTATAGAGCATTTATATTGTTTCCAGTGGGAACAACACACAGTAGACGGTCTTCTAGACTTCGCTGTCCGTCTGCTGTGTCTGGAAATACGTTCAACATCCAATCCATCTTGTATGAAAGATAATTGTCAAAACCCCAATTATCTCTGATTTATAACCATCTCCAGTTTAAACAGCTGTAAAATAGGGTCAAAAGTGCTAACAATAGAAGCACATCTGGAACACTTTCATCCGTCCTAACGCACTGCATTAGTGGTTACCTTTATGTGAACCCCCATTTCTAAAACTTTGATTAGATGTTGAATAATGCTAACCCCGTTCAAGCCGTTAATTCAGTGGAAAGTGTTGATGGAAAGAACAGAGGAGCTCGCTCGGCGTGTGAAAACACTCTTGATTTCCCTCAGGCGGTGTCCAACATTTTGTCACGCTTCTTTTCACACACAAATAAAAGCTAAGATCCCACGAGTGTTGTTTCATGCTGTTCTTGTTTTGAGCTGTGATGAGAAGCTTATAGTTTAATCAAACACATTACAAAACTATATTAAGCTGATGTAATTAAGCTGCTGATTGGATTAGGATTTGACAACAACAAAGGTATTGAACCTAGAAAAAAGTCTGGAAACATGAAGTATTGGTCATAATTATTGTGGTCTCTTCTTGCTGTGATGTGACATAACATAGAAATACATATGTGGGCATTTTAGCTGAATAGAAGAGTCAGTTTTGTCAGTCTGTTAATAGCCTTGTCAGTGGATAATGCGTGCTTATAGTGTGAAATATCACATTAAAATTGCTATTATATCGGCCATCGGCCACACTGATGCGCTGATGTCGATGTACCTTCTCTTAAAGTCCCCCTGTGGTGAAAATCCAGCTTTTAATGTAGTTTATGTGTCTATATGGTGTTTTTAATCTGCTTTAAGACAAAGCATGTGTAAGTTCATAAGTCGACACCATTGCTGAGTATTTCCTCCTTAAAACTGCAGTGAACCAAAGACAGTCTCAAAAACACGCTTTGAAATCGCTGGTGTTTCTGACGTCACAAACTACCTTGTAACCAATCAGATCAACGTGTGATCGTCAACCAGCGGATCTCTGAGCTGAGTGAGTGAGTGGAGGCGGGGCTCATTTGCATATTCATAGAACCGCGCATACTAAATGAGGCAAGGGTGTCGAGTTACATTCAAGATATTATAAGGCATGAAGACATTTTTTTTCAACGAAAAATTAGATATTATAAAAATTACATTCATTTTACATATTTAATATGTAAATTTGGTGTTTAAGGATGAGTTTCTAGGGATAGAATTATTGACTACAGGGAGACATTAAATAACAAGTTTTCTTCAGCTCTACTTCTAGAAAATGAAGATTGAAGAATCTGTTTTGCTTTTAATTAATTTATGAAACCACAGTAAACTTTAAAATGCTATTATATTTTGTGCAGGCAATATGCTTAGTTTGTTGTAAATAAAAAAGCCTGATGATGTCACTGCTAAATATGTGTAAGTATTGTGGGATTCTGCCACGTTTCTCACTGATGCCCCAAAACTCATAAACTCTGGGCTTACAGAAAATCCTGAGCTTCCCATTCGTAGTTACGAGTTTGTGAAGGCCATCATGTGCTTTCAACTCGTAAACATGATCTGTCTGACATGACTTGAACGCACCATTAGTCATTTCCGAGGAGATCGAAATGTGGAAAATTCACTCGAGTAGGATGAGCTCGTGCCGACAAGGTTTTGAAAAATCACCAAAATATTGAAAGTAAAAGCCAGATGGAGAAATAAAATATGAATAAATGTTATCAATACCAGACGTCATAAATCATATTCATTCTTGGCAGTGGCAGGAGTTTATTATGAGATTGATTGCTTTGCTAAGGTTCAGACGGGATAAGCGGAGATTCACTGTGTTATTTATTTCTTGCTTTATTACTTCAGCGTATACGGGAAGAAGATAAACCTTTCAACATGTGGAATGACCTGCTTAGTGTAATAGTGGCTATCTTAAAAATGTGCACAAGAATGCAAGACATTTTAAGTGTTCAGTATTGTTACAATTCATTTGAAGGAATTTTTTTAATCTAAGATGATAAACATAAAATAAAATACGCAGGCAACTGATCAAGTTGTTACTGAGCTCCCTTAAAGGGCCGGGTATCCTTAATGTGTCGACACCATTGCTGAGTATTTCCTCCTTAAAACTGCAGTGAACCAAAGACAGTCTCAAAAACACGCTTTGAAATCGCTGGTGTTTCTGACGTCACAAACTACCTTGTAACCAATCAGATCAACGTGTGATCATCAACCAGTGGATCTCTGAGCTGAGCGAGTGAGTGGAGGCGGGGCTCATTTGCATATTCATAGAACCGCGAATACTAAATGAGGCAAGGGTGTCGAGTTACATTCAAGATATTTTAAGGCATGAAGAATTTTTTTCAAAGAAAAAATGTCTAAATATGTAATTTTGGTGATCAAAGATGAGTTTTAAGGGATAAAATGATTGACTAGGGGGACTTAAATGTCAAATGATGGTCAGCACATGAATTCTCAATAAATTCAGGTTGTCTCATTTATAAAAGTAGCGGATAAGCCATTGAATGCAAAGTTTACAACAAGGAGCAAAACAATTAAGCAGACAGTCTAGTAATACTCTAATGACTGCTAGTTGACATGCAGTTGCAAAGTTACTTATATCTAAAGTGGGTCATCGAAATAAAGTGTTACCAAAGTACCCGAATAAAGCACTTAAATAACCCCCCCCCCCCAAAAAAGTGTGAAATGTTGGACAATTCATGCACTCGACAGTCGTAGTTTTAATTATGTAGAAGGAGGAGGGGCTTCAGACTCTGACGATGAATGACTAAATAACCTTATAAAGTTCATAAACTGCATTGTTCAGTACATTTATATTCATTTTTAATAAATATGGGGAACAAGACTTAAGTCAGGACTTAAACTTGGCTTGTCCATACTGTATCAAAAGGCTATGGCTTAACAGTGGAAGTTTTGTTAACAGAGAAACTGAAATTCAGGCAAAGAAGCATTAATACCGCACACAATTCATATTAAATATAAATATTTGGAAGTTCAGAATTCAATCATTTTTCTGGCTTCCATCAACAAATCTGCTCTCAGCAAAGCGTTTGCTCATCCCTTCACGGGTTTATTTTTAGTAAGAGGCCTTTGGAATAACTCTTGCCTTGAAATGGAAATTTAAGATCAACACAATGAGAACTTGGCTCTGCAGTTCTTTCCCCTGTGGGAATGTGTGACTTATACAAGTACTCAGAGTAAAAAAAAAAAAGCACTTCTTAAACATCCACACATCCACAAGGGGATCTCCAAATACTAACAGAGGAAACTGGATTTCCTCAGAAGGGATCTGTGATATGCATGATCCTCTTTTTCCTGACAGTTTTGTCTATGGGAACTTCAGAACGTGTTTTAAGGACTCAAAGCGAATAATGGGTGTGCTATACTACAAATGACTGATTTGAGAAGACGCATGCAATTATAATGCGTGTGCCATTGAAGATTTGGAAAGTCTCTGTAGGCATGTAACAAATGCTAATGCAAATCATATATCAAACATGTATTCAAAGCATTCAAAAGGATAGGAAATACTTACAAAGCTCTGAGTGAGTGTATGCTGTTTCTTTAACACCATTAACTTCATGCCTTTGCATAATAACACGTTCACTATAGCTAAACAAACCACCTAATCCACAATATTAAGAATAGTTCACCCAACATTTTTCACAGGTATACTGTAACTTTGACCTGTTGTATGGCGAGAACTGCCTAATGATTTAAAAAAATATTCTACTTTTCATGTTCCAATGAAAAAAATTACACCATAAGGTTTGGAACGACATGAGGGCGAGTGAATAGACTTAAAGGCATAGTTCACTAAATAATGAAAATTCTGTCATCATTTACTCATCCTCAAGTTGTGTGAGTCTTCTGTTGAACACAGAAGTATAGATATTTTGAAGAATGTCGGAAAAAACAACCTGGAAGTCAATGGTTACCAACATTCTTCAAAATATCTTCTTTTTAGTTCAGCAGAAGAAAGAAATGCATACAGATTTGAAACAACTTGAGGATGAGTAAATGATGGCAGAGTTTTCATTATTTAGTGACCTATGCCTTTAATAAAATGAAACTGTTGGTGGTGAGAAGGATGTTCACTTCTAAACTAGTTTAGACTGTAACAGCTGTTTTATGTTGGCTAATATTACTCATGACCCAGATCTTCTGAAGGGAGGTCAGGGCAGCACTGTGGCTTTTGTTTTATTTTAATGGGAAATTGTTACAAGAAAAGGACATTAAGTCTCATTTATGCACAAATTTGTGTGTGAAATCTGCATATGAATGTTTTCAAGAACAAATCACCGTTCACCAAAAACCTTCGTAGTGAAATAAAAAAAAAATATTTAAAAAAAAGCACTTTCTCTGTGCGGCCTTATAATCGTGAATATTTCATATAATTAAGACGAATATAATTACGAATATAATGAATATATTATATTATATTATATTAGATTTATATTAGATTATATTAGTATATTATATCATATTATAAAATGAATAAATAGTAATTTAATTTCATCTTAAATATATTTCATCTTATGCAGTGAAAGAGTAAGAAAAGCTGCGTTATAGCTTCAGCATCGCGGTTTCTCTGAATAATGCAGATTTATGCATATGTACAGCTGGCTGATGAGAAGTCTGTAATGTGGGTCTGTATAAAAGGTGTTTATTGTGTTTGAACTGGTTTTTGAGTGACTCGCTCGTCGTTGTTCGAGGATCTTGCGAGAGCGCGTCTGTTTGACGAGTGTGATGACAGGAAAGCGTGTGCGGAAAGCCCTTATATGGAGATGGTTTGGGCGTGGTTTATGTAAATAACTAACCTCGTGCACGCGGACGCTCATTTACAATACTCCATTTACTACGTTAGAACAAGATTTGAACACATTCATGTGGTCACGCTTTTTCGTGAGAAGTTCTCCTGTGTGTACAAATATTAAATAACCCACGCAAGTAGTGAATGAGGATCGTTGTCTAAAAGTAGCGTGTGGATTGGACAAACATAGACACTATTAGTGAAATATATGGACCAAATACCAGTGAACCAATAAAGGCAAGAAAATCCAAAAGATTACTCACACAGCATTAGGAGAGCATAAAGAAGAAGCAGAAACAAGCGATAAAAGCATTGCTGACGCACATGTAAAATAACACAATCATCAAACATGAAACAGCGTAGGCCTATCAATCAAATTAATACATGAAGCTAGAATAAAATTCATAACAATAAAATACCTAAATAGGAACATAGTAGTATACTTAAAGTTCAAAAGTAAACTATAAGTATGATGTTGAGTTCAATTAAAGAAAACATACAAGTAGCCTTTTCTTTTTGTTTCTGTTTGAGAGAGTTTAGCTCGTGTTTAATTCTGTTTCCTGTTTGAGTTTGTTTCCTTGGTTACTCATTGTTTGATTATCGTGTACACCTGTGATTCATTTCGTTGATTGGTTTGTTGGTTCAAGATTCTTTCAGTTACAGTAATTGTCAGTTCTCGTCGTGTTTTAATTGGTTGTTTTGTTGTTTCTAGTCCTGAGTTTTGTTAAATAAAGTCTTAAAGTGATGCGTTTAGATCCTTTCACTCATCTTTATTTCAACCAACAGTTTCTCTCTTCGGTCCATCAACTGTCTGGTTACAGACACTCTTCAAAATATTTTCTTTTGTGTTCAACAGAAGAAAGAAACTCATATAGGTTTGGATATAACTTGAGGGTGAGTAAATGATTACAGAATTTTCATTTTTGGGTGAAATATCCCTTTAAAAATATACTTTTATACACTAAAAAAAAGAGGCCCTAATGAGTCCCAAGCAGTATTAAAATAGGGCACTTACAAGTATACTAGCATATTAGATATTAGTATTGATATTAAGACCCAGAAAAAAAGAGCATAAGAAACAAATGGTAAAAAAACATTTTAGAATTTTTTTATTCATATGTTATGCTATGTCCTCTGTAATGGACACCAGGACTAAGTTGTTTAAAAAATAAAATAACATGAAATTATATGTATAGGCAAAACCAATGGGATTTTTTTTTTTCGATCACCAATACATTTTGGGGTTTCATTTATTTATTTTTAACCAAAAATAACTTAAAATGGTAAAATGGCCATAAATTAATATTCCCATTCAATACAATGTATCTAATGTGCACATTAATGTGTTCTTGGAGCAACATTTAATGAAAAAAGAAGTGTAATAATTGGAGTAATAATTGGCAACATTTTAATAATAATATCTAATATTTCATAGGAATATTGATGTATAATTTATTTCCATATTCTCTTGTTGTGTCTCCCAAAATGCCTGATAAACATGATTTAAGTCCTGATGTCCTCTACACAATAGAGTCTTCAGTGTTCTGTAACAGAAAGTACTTTTTTTATTTGAAACCCCATAATGTTTTCCTGAGATGTTGGTTTATGAAATACAATTTGAAAAGTAGTCAGATTTAAATTATAATTACAATATATTATCATATTTCCTACATTTGATCACTAAATTAATGTCAGGCATTTTTAAAGACCAAGGAGAAGTTGTTTTCATGGTGAAACCTCCAAACATTCGGTATCTCTGAAAAGTCCTGAATCTGCTCTTTACAGGACACCCAGGTGTGACATGTGACATGTATGGTGTCAGAGAAATTCACTAAAATATAATGACCACTACAGTGGACAAAAGTCCATTCCTGGGTCCCAGGAGGAACTTGAACTTTACAAGTGTACTTAATAAAATAAACTTTCTTTTTTTGTTTTGTAAGGGTTGTGTTGAAAAAAGACCAGTTGAGAGGTTTCATATCCTCCATATGATTCTAAGAAAATCGTAAACAGAATAAATTATATATTTGTTTCCTTATGTTGTTGCATAACCTCCAGCTCTGACAGAAGGCCTAGTGAAGTAATAAAGTGAGTAACACACACACACACACACACACACACACACACACACACACACACACACACACACACACACACTGATGTCGAGAGGTGTATCAATCACCTCACAGCGCTGGAGCTCATGCATGCTGAGATATTACTCACATTTACATAAACATGACTCAATTATGTTACAATTAGGTTTGAACACAATCACGCATGTTCAACTCACCCCATGTTGAATCTTCAGATGAAATATCTCCAGTGAAAACAGTGTCCTTTTCCTCGCTCTCCCTCTTCCAACTTTCTCTCTTGAACGGAGGCTTCAAGTAGAGCAGCTTTTATTTATGTCCTTTTTTGGGATTGAGTAAATGGAGAGAGCTTGCAGAACACTAGAGTACATTACTCCCTTGCTGTTTTACCCCGAGAAACTTTGCCTTCTCTCTCTCTCTCTCTCTCTCTCTCTCTCTCTCTCTCTCTCTCTCTCTCTCTCTCTCTCTCTCTCCCATGAATCTACTCCACCCAAGATATCCAATAGACAAACCAAAAATTATTCAGACACCAGATATCATTTTTTATTTTTTTTGAGTGTGTGCAGGACACTATAGTTCATTTATGTAAGTGAGGAGAGCAAAATAAAGTAAACTGTGACATATTATAACCAAAAATTATTCAGACTTTTGACCTGATCATGTTTTGCTGAAGTGTGTTTTCTTTAATTGCTAAAGAATTGTTCACAGACTGAACAAAATGAAGCATTGCTTGGTGATTGGTTGAGCTAAACTGGTATTATCTAATTGTGTAGTTAAATTTAACAGCTGACAGATATTCAACATAATTCATGTGTGAGACAGTCTAACAGAAGGACGGACAAAACCAGTCAAATATCAACTGATTCTTGTCATATTTTATTACCATTTTCTAAACTATAATGAATAAACTGTGTTAATGTGAGAATGTTGAAGGTGTCTGAGTAAATCTAGGTTTGACTGTATACATAACCGATCACATTCAGGTGTGTTTGTGTGAATGTTACCAGCCTGTGTTTGAGAGATTCACTGGCATTGATTTAATATGTTTATGAGCTATTGCGGTTTGTGTATGTCTCTCTGTTTGTCTTATGCCATTACACACTGGTGAAATATGGCAAGGAAAGGGTTCAAGTTCACTTGTCCAGGACACAAAAACATACCCGATCATTAAGCGCTCTCAGAGGCTTGGTAATTTGGAGCAACTGGGACCCAGAGAGGAACGGCTTTAACAGATCCAGGTAACTAGACTCTAGGGTCGAACAGCGCTGGTAAACATGTAGGAGATCAGGCCACGGTCTCTGGAGAGAAGAACATCTTCCTCATCATTATGAAGAGACTTTGTCATTCATTTTCCTTGGCATGGTTACATTACTGGTGCATTTATACACATAACTTTTACTTTTATGCGCACAATGTGTCATATCCCTTACACAAAATAAATGGGTAACACTTGACAATAAGGTTCATTAACATTAGTTAACTACCTTAGATAACATGAACTAAGAATGAACAATACTTCTTCAGCATTTATTAATCTTAGGTAATATTAATTTCAACATTTACAAATAGATTATTCAAATCAAAAGTTGTATTTGTTAACATTAGTTAATGCACTGTGAACAAACAATGAACAACTGTATTTGTATTAACAAATATGTATAAACACTGTAAAAAGTGTATTGCTCATTGTTAGTTTATGTTAGTCAATACATTAACTAATGTTAACTAATGAACCTTATTGTAAAGTTTTACCAATAAATGTATTCAAGTGTGCTATTAGTATGCTTCTTTTAAACAAAAAATAAGACACTTTCAGTCTACATTACGTACTAATTGCTACAGGTTAACTCCAGTCGAAGTGTAGAAACATCTCAACGATGATCCAGTGAAATGGGAACGCTCCCAAACTCAGTTTCAAATGTCAGAGAAAAGGGTATGAATATTTATGTAATGTAATTGTTTTAGTTTTTCAAGCTGTCACAAATCTGTGTCGTTATGGAGCGTGGAGTGATGAAGAAAAAAGTAAAAGTTTTCAGTAATTTTTTCATACACACACACATTGGGTTTTCATGTTTTGTGGGGACTCTGCACAAACAATGTTTTTTTTTATACTGAACAAACTATATTCTCTCTCCTTACAACTAACCCTTGCTTTATTTCTGCATTGTTACATTTTCAAAAAACATCAGTATGATTTATAATCTCTTTCCCTCAGGGAGCAAAAAGTTTGCCACACACAGACGAACGCACGCACGCACACACACACACACACACACACACACACACACACACACACACACACACACACAATAAATAAATAAAAAATCAACTTTTTTATGTTATACAAGACTCAACTATTTTTTTTAAGTCAGTTTAATATAATTCAAGTTTAAATGACTTAAACATCCAAGTTGATTGTACTGAGAAATTAAAGGTAGCAACTCCTTTTACCGTGTGGTTAACAGAGGCCTTACCATGATATAAACAAGGTTGAATCTATATGGATTTGTCAACTCCAAACCTACTCTGAAACTCAGAGTTTGTTCAACTATCTTCATGCAACAGGCCTCTGACCTAGGTCAACTCTTACCTCCATATTATTTCCCCAAGAAAAATGACAAGTCAGAGTCAATTGGTTATATTTTTACAGTACAGTAAATGGATTAACTGTGTAGAATACTCAATGAAATGTAATTGTCACACAGTTATGCCATCTGCAGTAGTAAAATATCTCCAGTAAGAGGTGGCTGTGGTGCAATGGTCAGGTTTAGGTGAAGGGATGAGGTGAGGACTAAAACACAGATTACTCAATGGGCTTTTATTAATTAAATAAAAGCTTCTTCATAGTGTAAAACAGACCTGGAAAAGGACTAGGCAGGACACAAACAGCAGGACATTAGGGATTCACTCGATAAGGAACTGGCACAGGACTGAGAACAGAAGGAGAATAATGACTCGTTTCCACCGAGCGGTACGATACATTACAGTACGGTACAGTACGGTACGCAATTATTTACGTTTCCACTGTCAAAAGTTGTGAATGGTACCAATATACCAAACCGTACCGTACCACTTTTTTGGTACCCTTCCGTTGGGGTACCTAGCAAAGTAGTCTGGTACCTAAAGGGTGGAGCTAGACTCATCGTTGAGTCACCGCTAGACAGAACCGTTGATTGGTTGACAGAGTATCATCACTTGCACGTGCTACAAGGGGAATGACAACATAAGAAGCGCCCTTTTTTACTATACAGTTGAAATATAATACTACTGTTACTGTGTACTGTACCGTACCATACCGCATGGTGGAAACGAGCCATTAATAGGAGAATGAGGAGGGAAACAAGGGAGAACAGGTGGGACGAATAAATCAATAATCAGGAAACAAGAAGGGCGAGTTAAGATAACAGCGGAGCGCATGGCACACAGAAACAAACAAAACAAAGCAATGTGCTCACACACACAAAACATGAATCCAATGAGTGTTCTCACAGATTGTGTGTCCACAGAAAATATGACAATGCAAAAGCATGCAGCCGATGACAAACATGAACGGCGTGCTACACAGAACACGACAACACAAGAACGCCTGGCCAATGAAAACATAAATAAGGTGCTCAAAAAAAAAAAAAAAAAACACAAGAAAAGAGCCCATGATGAGTGAATGAACACTCAACACATGCGCTCAACACTTGCATCATTTGAATTTTAATTAACTCATTGCTAAAAGTACTAATCTGAAAGAATTGCAACTCAAACAGTGCAAGAGACAGTACATGCTTTAAATCAGCCTTGTGTTTGAAATAAAGTTGGTACAGTAATACAGGCTAATGTTTATAATTTCATCTTTCTAACATTTCATTTTAACACTGTGGTTATCATCTGAGATAAATTGCTTATACTTGTTACGTAACGTGTAGTAAAAACAGCATGAAGACGAAGGAGAACAATTATAATAGTGTCTAATGAATACACTCGGAATCGGGAACAGGAAACTTACACTAACACATCAGACATTAACGAGAACGGACGAAGACTGAGGGCACGTTTACAAGACAACGATAACAATATAAAAGGGAGAAGTTCAACCTTTGAGTTTTTCATGTACAGACGACGCCATTGTCAAAATGATCCCCATTCACACGGATCTGTAAAAACGACTTAAAATGCTGTATTCTGCTGCCAGTCCACTAGATGGCAATGAAACACTATAGACTGAACACCTTATACGCATGTGCATGACATCATCGTCTTCAGAGATTCATGTTTTTGTTGTTTACACGGAGACTGTTTTCAAAAACTTTGAAACCCAAACACGCACTTTGAAACCCGTTTTCAAAACTTGGCATTTTCAGGTACCCAAAACGTCGACCGAAACGCATAAAAAGTTTTACGTTTTAGTTGGTGAAAAAATGGTGTCATGTAAACAGCCCCTGAGGGAGAACACTGGGTCTAAATACACAGAGCATACAAAGGAACTTAATTAGATAATGAACAGGACACAGGTGAAAGAAATGGCTAATCAAACAGATTGGGGAAAATTAGGTCACAAGGAAACACGACACAGAGCATACATGTTACAGTACGCCCCCTCCAAATAAGGCGGGTCCTCGCACCGTAAATAGTCCAACTGAGAAGGGAGGGAGGGGGCTCTGGAGGAGGGCATGGAGCAGGCAAAAAACAAAAAGCCAAACTAAGCCGAAGGTGCAGGCAGGTCGAAGGCTGATCAAGGCAGAGCTGGAGGGACGAGGGAGCCTAGAGAAGCCGTATGGCCAATGGTTTCCGATGGAGCCGAGGGAGGGAGGAGCCAGGGTGGAGCCGGTTGGGTTGACAGGCCGAGGTGGAGCGATGGGCCCGGAGACTGGAGGCGGAGACAGGGGATCCCCCTGTGCTGGATGGAGCTGGTGGCCTGAAGACACTGGGCAGGTCTTCACAATATGTAGGAGATGCCAAGGGGATGAAGGACAGCAGCAGAGGAAGGGCTGAGGAACTGGCTGATTGAGAAGGTGGGAGAGGGAGGTTGGGTGGGTATTCTGGAGATACGGGGAAACTGGGAATTATGTCACCAAAAAAAGTCATACTCATATTCTAGTCAGATTCTGTGATTAAGGAGCGTGTTTCAACCGAACCAGGACGGAAAATGCCTCTGCACTCAATCGGATAGACCTACAACCAATCAGAGCAACGGAGTAAGTGACGTATGTTCTTCATTCATATTTCCGATCGACAAATGCCTTGATCGCGGTTCTCTGTTCCTCTGTTCAAATTAATGCGCTGTCGATATCTTCTATAACAGACGTTATGTGTATATCTACACATGATGTTTCATAAACAAAGTTCGGGAGGAGCACGTTCAAATAATCAATCCAATCAACTTGTCATCAAACAATTACCATGTCTACCCTATCAGCATGAGAGGAAGCATATATTTATTCACTCTGTCAACTCACCTAACATTCCTTGACAGTTGTCAGCATCCCTCCACTCACTCTTGGCCTGTTCTTCCACAGCCTGGAATACGGGGGGAGTACTTTGGGTTCGGGCCGAATACCGAGCCCGGAGCCTCTCCTTGTCACGGTTTACGAATTCACTGTCTCTCTCTCGTCTAGCGTGCTGTTGTGTGTGTGTGTATGTGTGTCTGTGGGCGTGGTCACTGATTATCAGTGTTCGTCGTCGGATTCTCTGCACTCTGCACTGGATCACCGAGCACCATCACGAGGGATTACTCACTGGACCTGAGCACCATCACGAGGGATCATCATTGGACTTGAGCACCAGCACCTGTTGTCCACCGAGGTCCCTGCATCACTGTTCCACCAGCGTTTGTGTCCGCCCGCCTGTCCTGCTGTGTTGAAGACCATCTGTGTTCTGTGTTCTGACCAGGGTGCTTATTCTAATAAAGAGCGTTGTTGCAATTACATCCTGTTCTGTCATCTGTTACAGAACGATCTGACCACATTATGGATGTAGCAGGCGCCACGACTTGGGAAGAGTTTGCGACTCGAAGCATCGCGAGAATGGACACCCAAGAGGAGAGCATCTCCAACACAGGACGGGCGGTTCAAGCGCTTGTGACGCAGGTGTCCGAGCTCACCCAACAACTTCAACAGCTAAGAGTTCCCACTGCGCCGCCCACACCGCCCGTTCAGCCCACTCCACCAGAGTCGCACCAGCAGCGTGAACCGAGACTGCCGACACCAGAGGGATATGCAGGTGAACCGGAGTTTTGCAGAGCATTTTTGACCCGATGTTCTATGCACTTTTCATTACAGCCACTGACGTTCAATCAAGAACAGACCAAGGTGGCATTTGTTCTGACGCTGCTGTCAGGCAAAGCGGCTCTCTGGGGAACGGCGGTGTGGGAGAATCAAAACCCATGCTGCGCCTTGTTCCAGGCACTCTCCGAGGAGATGAGAAGGGTTTTCAATCGTGCGGTGGCGGGTAGGGAGGCGGCCAGACTACTCGCCGATCTCCGCCAAGGTAACGGCTCGGTGTCGGAATATTCTATCCAGTTCCGCACCCTGGCTGCAGAGTGCCGATGGAACGAGGAGGCGCAGTGGGATAGATTCCTGCATGGGTTGGCTGACCGTGTCCAGAGGGAGATTTATATGCTGGACCTTCCTCGCAATCTGAATGGACTTATTGAGCTGGCGTTACGAGTTGATGCTCGGCTGAGCAGAATGGGTCGCTTCCAACAGAACTTTCCGTTTCGCGACACGGAGACCCTGCGCTCCGACAACCTGGACACGGTCAGTCCCGTTTGCGATCCCGAGCCCATGCAGGTGGGTAGAGCTCGGCTTTTCCGGGAGGAGAGAGAACGGCGGAGATCCCTAGGACTGTGCCTATACTGCGGGAAGGCGGGCCACTTCATCCACTCATGCCCGTTAAAAGATCAAGACCGGTAGTAACAATGAGGCTACTATCGGGTGGGATCTCCGCCGAGAAGACCTCATCATCACCATCATCATCTACTCTCCTTCCGGTAAGACTAAGGTGGGCAACCCACACACACGACACCAAGGCTTTACTAGATTTGGGGGCAGAAGGTAATTTTATGGACTCAGAAGTTGGCTCACCGTCTTCACATCCCTGTTTCCCCTCTCTCGTACAAGATTTCTGTCAAGGCTCTAAATGGACAACAACTTCCTAACATTTCACACACTATTGAACCCATCACTCTCATCACTTCTGGCAACCACACAGAGACATTAACATTCCTCCTCATGAACTCACCCCTCGCACCTGTCGTACTCGGTCATCCTTGGCTTACACAACATAATCCCAGAGTCGATTGGGGTCACAATTCAGTATCCATGTGGCTGGTGCTAAAAAAATTTGGGGGGGCGCAACAAACTGAATTATTAATCCAGGACTGAATGTAGGCTAATTGTTAAATAACAATTTAACAGTGATAATGTAGCTATCATTAGCCTAAAGTTTAGCTAAAACTTCAGCCGGTAGGGTTGGGAAATAGCCAATTGCCAAATAAATCTGAATTTTTGGGCTAAATGGCGATGTATGGTATAATCTGAGTATTTAATTCTTATTTTTCTATTTGAATAAAAAAAAAACTGTATTTATTTTATTTTTTTATATATTTAATATCCTGATCAATATTGTCCTACAAACAATGTTCATATTGAAGGTTATAAAAACAAACATAGTGAACCCTTGCTGTCTGCAGTCTATCCAAAAAAGGGGTCAAATCACATTACATTCTAACATTTCAACATTACAATCTAAAAACAAAATAATGCTTTTTAAAGAAGTAGTTGAATTTACTAAACTTAAAAAAAATAAAAAAAAATAAAAACAAAGCTAATATCATAAAAATACACATGTAGGTTTGAAATTCTCTAGCACATTTTTGTTCACCAACAACAACAAATATTCAACAACAAATATTTTAGCTAAATATATTTATAATTTAGTGCTAATGTATATTTTAGTCAGAATAATTGCGCTCCTATTCTATTGCGCTCCGTCTGTTCGGCGCGCATGCACGCGGCGGCGCTCGTTCACGGACGTTTAGCTCACGACAGCAAGCTGGAAATATTGACTTTCTAACATTTACAGATGGAGAATATGTCCGTGAAATGTAAGTTATGCACTGTGGAAATTATTGGATGTCACTTCAGCTTATGGCTAAATATTATTAGAGGTATATTTGTTTCAACCAATCGCTGCACTGCTGCCTGCAGTTTGGAAAAAAAAAATCTTTGAATGTAAGTCTATGGGAACACTCTTGGCGATTTTCGGTCATAGTGAAATCGCCCAAAAAGAGGCGGTTCTCCACAGAACGTGACTTGGCGCTGATTGGACTATATCCAGAGGCAGAACAACAGTGAGTGACTGCTAGCGTAACTCTGTGGTTGAATGAGATTGTGATTGAAAAAGTCCCTTTCACACTTTGGTGGTGCGTCGCCCAATCGCCCTAATGAAGAAACCGCCGCTGATGTGGAGTAATACGTGTCATGAGTCATGTCTAGTGTCTGCGTGTTCGTCTGTACCTGTGTCTGTGTTCCAGGAGGAGGCGGTGAATTTGTCTAACGTGCCCGAGGAGTACCAGGACCTGAGAGAAGTGTTCAGTAAGTCTCGTGCTGCTTCTCTTCCTCCACATCGTCCCTATGACTGTGCCATAGACTTAGTGCCAGGTGAGTCTCCACCTAAAGGCAAATTATATTTACTTTCTGTTCCAGAGAGGGAGGCTATGGAGAAATATATTTCTGATTCTCTAGCATCCAAATTCATCAGACCTTTCTCATCTCCAGCGGGGGCGGGGTTCTTTTTTGTGGGGAAGAAGGATGGGTCTCTGCGACCGTGTATTGATTACCGAGGGTTGAACAACATCACGGTAAAGAATACTTATCCTTTGCCGTTGATGTCTTCAGCCTTCGAGCGATTACAGGGAGCATCCATCTTCACAAAATTGGATTTACGTAACGCTTATCATTTGGTTTGCATAAGGAAGGGTGATGAATGGAAGACCGCGTTCAATACCTCTAGGGGGCACTTTGAATACTTGGTCATGCCGTTCGGGCTGTCCAACTCCCCAGCGGTCTTCCAGGCACTCGTCAATGACGTGCTGAGAGATATGGTTGACCAATTCATATATGTCTACCTGGATGACATATTGATTTTTTCATCTTCTCTCCAGGAACACGTGCAGCACGTCAGACGAGTGCTTCAGAGGTTGCTAGAGAATGGGATTTTTGTCAAGGCGGAGAAATGCGTTTTTCATGCACAGTCTGTTCCTTTTCTAGGGTACATCATCTCGTCTGAGGGAGTGCGTATGGATCCTGACAAGGGTTAAGGCTGTGATAGATTGGCCAAGTCCGGATTCCCGTAAGGCCCTACAGAGGTTTCTGGGGTTTGCCAATTTTCATCTGCGTTTTATTCGCAACTTCAGCCAACTAGCTGCACCTCTGACTGCCTTGACCTCCACCAGAACGACGTTCAGGTGGTCCGATACAGCGGAGGCTGTATTTGCCAAACTCAAAAGCCGCTTCGTTTCGGCTCCCATCCTCGTTG
Organism: Rutilus rutilus; assembly: GCF_951802725.1. NCBI lineage: Eukaryota > Metazoa > Chordata > Actinopteri > Cypriniformes > Leuciscidae > Rutilus > Rutilus rutilus. The sequence goes on along the minus strand of NC_140211.1, from coordinate 58,845,663 downwards.
CCCCTGATCCATCACGTCAGTTCGTGGTGGAGGTCGATGCGTCAGAGGTTGGGGTAGGAGCAGTTCTTTCTCAACGTTCTTCCACAGACGACAAGATGCATCCTTGCGCGTTTTTGTCTCATCGTTTATCACCTGCCGGCGTAATTATGACATTGGTAACAGAGAATTTTTGGCAGTCAAGTTAGCGCTGGAGGAATGGCGTCACTGGTTAGAAGGGTCAGGGGTACCTTTTATTGTATGGACCGATCATAAGAATCTAGAATATATCAGAACCGCCAAAAGACTCAACTCTAGGCAAGCTCGGTGGGCACTTTTTTTCGGACGTTTTGACTTTTCTCTTTCGTACCGCCCGGGTTCCAAGAACATCAAACCCGATTCTTTATCTCGTATTTTTGACCAATCCGAACGCCATTAGTGCGACATTAGTGGTCTCCACTCTCAGATGGGAGGTCGAATCGAAGGCCTTAGAAGGGGTAACGCCTCCGCCCTATTGCCCACCGAATCGTTTGTTTGTGCCAGAGGAGTATCGGTCCAACGTCATTCAGTGGGGGCATTGTTCCAGCATAGCGTGTCATCCAGGAGTTAATCGCACCAGTTTTTTGGTGAAGCAACGATTCTGGTGGCCATTAATGGCTCGCGACATCCGCAGTTTTGTTTTGGCTTGCTCGGTTTGTGCCACTGGTAAGACTTCCAATCGACCCCCAGATGGGTTACTTCAACCGCTGTCTGTCCCTTCGAGACCCTGGTCCCACATTGCGCTAGATTTTATTACCGCCCTCCCGCCCTCCCAGGGCAAGACGGTCGTTTTGACCGTCATGGGCCGGTTCTCGAAGGTGGCTCATTTTATTCCCTTGCCCAAATTACCCTCTGCCAAGGCGACAGCGGTAACTGTCGTAGATCACGTCTTTCGCTTACATGGCCTCCCGACGGACGTGGTTTCCGACAGGGGACCCCAATTTGTGTCCAAATTTTGGCAAGAGTTTTGTAAGTTACTGGGGGCAACTGTCAGTCTCTCTTCGGGGTTTCATCCCCAAAGCAATGGTCAAATGGAGAGAGCCAACCAAGATCAGGAGAGAGTGTTGCGATGTTTGGTTTCCAAGAATCCTTCCTCCTGGAGTCAACAACTTTCTATGGTGGAGTACGCCCACAATTCGTTACCAGTGTCATCCACTCCGTTTGAATTTAGTTTAGGTTACCAGCCACCAGTTTTTGCCAGTACGGAATCCGAAGTCCCGGTCTCCTCCGCTCACGCCTTCGTCCAGAGGTGTCGCCACACTTGGAGTAGAGCCCGTGAGACTCTTCTCCAAGTGGGGGCGCGCACCAAGGCTAAGGCCGATCGTCACCGGTCGAAGCCTCCCGTATACGTCGTTGGTCAAAAAGTGTGGCTTTCTACCAAGAATATTCCTCTCCGATCCGTATCTAACAAGCTTGCTCCCAAATTCATCGGCCCGTTTTCTGTCACCAAGATCATTAGTCCGGTGGCAGTCCGACTCAAACTTCCTCCTGCGTACAGGAGAATTCATCCCGCCTTCCATGTGTCTAAAATTAAACCTGTGTTTTATGCACGCATTAATCCGCCAGTCCCGGTTCCCCCCCCCCGTCGCGCCTTGTAGATGGGGAACCTACTTATTCGGTTAACCGTATTATGGACTCGAGAAGGAGGGGACGCGGATTTCAGTACCTGGTGGACTGGGAAGGTTACAGTCTGGAGGAGAGAAGTTGGGTTCCTGCTAGAGACATTCTGGATCACTCCCTTATCGATGATTACAATCGACAGGTAAGTCTGTCGGGGAACGCCAGGAGGCGTTCCTAGGGGAGGGGGTACTGTCACGGTTTACGAATTCACTGTCTCTCTCTCGTCTAGCGTGCTGTTGTGTGTGTGTATGTGTATCTCTGTGCGTGGTCACTGATTATCGGTGATCAGTAGCGCCATCTGGTTTCAATTGTTTGTCCTTTTATATGCTCAGTAACTGGTGTCTCATGTTGTCAGATCGTTGTGGTTTCCCGGTGTGTTTCCCGTGCCTGTTCCTGTGTTCTTCGTGTTGGTTTGGATTCCCCGTGTCTTCGTCGTGTTCGTCGTCAGATTCTCTGCACTCTGCACTGGTTTACCGAGCACCGTCACGAGGGATTACTCACTGGACCTGAGCACCATCACGAGGGATCATCGGACTTGAGCACCAGCGCCTGTTGTCCACCGAGGTCCCTGCGTCACTGTTCCACCAGCGTTTGTGTCCGCCCGCCTGTCCCGCTGTGTTGAAGAACATCTGTGTTCTGTGTTCTGACCAGGGTGCTTATTCTAATAAAGAGCGTTATTGCAATTACATCCTGTTCTGTCATCAGTTACACTCCTCGGACAGCACACCAAATATGCATTTATTCTATCTGACTTATTTGCAAGTGTGAAATCTAAATTCTCCAGCAGCAGTCATCTTTGTTGTAAACGAAGTCAACCCAAGCGCTCGTTGGTGACGTGGATGATTACGTTACTGTTGATCATCTGTCCATCATCGTATAAAGCCGCCCTGACAATTTGATTGATCCGAACAGCTTTGGTTCGGCCATAATAGCTCCACAACAGATCAAGTCCAGACCGAACTTCCCGACCTAAAAATGTTGTGGGCGGGGCTAAGTTCGGCTGGCATCCAGGCTAATGAGAAATATCAGCTGTGCTGAAGAAGTAAAAGTGTCTTCTATTTATGGTATGAAATCATATTAAGTGTAATGGCTTTTTCAGAACTTCCCTAAACAAGCTTTCTGAATATAAGATATTTGAAATAAACCTGAATTTACACATATAATTGTATAACCTTTAGAATGAAAAACACTAAGGGCCCTATTTTAAGGATCTGAAACACAAGTGTCAAGCGCAAAGCTCAAGTAACTTTGTGGGCGGGTCTTGGGCGCTGTTGCTATTTTCCCAGCAGGATAAATGACTCTTGCGCCCGGCGCAAATCTAAAAGGGGTTGGTCTGAAGTAGCTTCATTAATCATAGGTGTGGTTTGGGCGTAACGTGAAAGAGCGACATCTCACATTCCCTTTAAGAGCAGGCGCGCTTGTTCTAAAGCGGATTCCTATTATAACGGTGGATTTGCCAGGCGCACGCCAGGAGCGGTTAACAGCCGAGGAGACCGATGTTCTCATCAGGGATGTTGGGGATGGAGAAACACACCCAAATTAACTTCGGTTAAACAGGCATATGATAATTTGGGTAAATGTGTAAGCTAGATGTATGCTTTTATAATAAAATGTCTATCTATCTATCTATCTATCGTAATAATGTATGATTTGCAAAAATGAAAACTGCTGCTTCTGTGTAGATGAGAGAATCAAAGTGTATGCGCGTTGTGCACACGCTACATTGATTAAGGCCAAGCATGCGCCCTTAAAATAGCATATGAATAACATGCGCAACGCGCCACTGACTTTAAGCAGTTTTTTTTCGGTCAGTGGCGCAATTGTTTTCTAAACCTGTAAAATAGCACGAGGGAACGTTTGCGCCGGAACACGCCTCCTCTTTGCGCTGAACCGCCCCGGGGAGCGCAAGTGTATTTCTTAGTTAACCGACATGCGTCTGTGGAGGGAAAAGTCAGCTTTGCGCGGGTGCAAAATAGGAATGATACATGCATCGGTGTACAAAGTCAATTGCGCTGGGTGCAAGATAGGGCCCTATGACTGACTCAGTCAAATGTAGGCTGCTGGGTGTTGTATTTAAAGTTAAGTCTGCCCTCTTCTGGTAGTTTTGTAGAATTATACCAAACACACATTGGTATTCCTATCAATAACAGCAGCAGCAAAACAGCATTAGCATCAATAACAGCAGCAACAATAACATCAGCAGCAGCAATAATAACAGTGGCAGCAGCAGCAACAATAACAGCAGCAGCAACAATAACAATGTCAGCAGCAGCAACAATAACAGCAGCAGCAGCAGCAGCAATAACTGTGTAACAGTAACAACAACAGTGGCAGCAGCAGCAGCAGCAACAATAACAGCAGCAGCAACAATAACAATGTCAGCAACAGTAGCAATAACAGCAGCAGCAGCAACAATAACAGCAGCAGCAATAACAGTGTCAGTAGCAGCAACAATAACAGCAGCAGCAATAAAAGCAGCAGCAAAACAGCATCAGCAGCAATAACAGCAGCAACAATAACATCAGCAGCAGCAACAATAACAGTGTCAGCAACAATAACAGCAGCAGCAGCAATAACAGTGTCAGCAGCAGCAGCAGCAGCAATAACAGTGTCAGCAGCAACAATAACAGTATCAGCAGCAGCAGCGGCAATAATAACAGTGTCAGCAGCAGCAGCAGCAACAATAACAGCAGCAACAATAACAGTGGCAGCAGCAGCAGCAATAATAACAGTGGCAGCAGCAGCAGCAGCAGCAACAATAACAATGTCAGCAGCAGCAACAATAACAGCAGCAGCAGCAGCAATAACAATGTCAGCAGCAGCAACAATAACAGCAGCAGCAGCAGCAATAACAGTGTCAGCAGCAGCAGCAGCAGCAGCAACAATAACAGTGGCAGCAGCATCAGCAATAATAACAGTGGCAGCAGCAGCAGCAGCAACAATAACAATGTCAGCAGCAGCAACAATAGCAGCAGCAGCAGCAGCAATAACTGTGTCAGCAGCAGCAGCAACAATAACAGTGTCAGCAGCAGCAACAATAACTGTGTCAGCAGCAGCAACAATAACAGTGTCAGCAGCAGCAGCAACAATAACAGAGTCAGCAGCAGCAACAACAATAACAGTGTCAGCAGCAGCAACAATAACAGTGTCAGCAGCAGCAGCAGCAGCAGCAGCAGCAGAAGCAACAATAACAGTGTCAGCAGCAGCAACAACAATAACAGTGTCAGCAGCAGCAGCAGCAGCAGCAGCAGAAACAACAATAACAGTGTCAGCAGCAGCAACAATAACAGTGTAAGCAGCAGCAGCAGCAGCAGCAGAAGCAACAATAACAGTGTCAGCAGCAGCAGCAACAATAACAGTGTCAGCAGCAGCAGCAGAAGCAACAGTAAAAGTGTCAGCAGCAGCAACAACAATAACAGTGTCAGCAGCAGCAGCAGCAGCAGCAGCAGAAGCAACAATAACAGTGTCAGCAGCAGCAGCAGCAACAATAACAATGTCAGCAGCAGCAGCAATAACAGCAGCAGCAGAAATATCAGTGTCAGCAGCAGCAGCAGCAGCAGCAATAACAGCAGCAACAATAACAGCAGCAGCAATAACAGTGTCAGCAGCAGCAACAATAACAATGTCAGCAGCAGCAGCATCAATAATAACAATGTCAGCAGCAGCAGCAATATCAGTGTCAGCAGCAACAATAACAGCAGCAATATCAGTGTCAGCAGCAGCAACAGTAATAACAGCAGCAGCAACAGTAATAACAGCAGCAGCAACAGTAACAGCAGCAACAATAACAGTGTCAGCAGCAGCGACAATAGCAGCAGCAGCAGCATCAGCAATAACAGCAGCAGCAATAACAGTGTCAGCAGCAGCAGCAGCAACAATAACAATGTCAGCAGCAGCAGCAATAACAGCAGCAGCAGAAATATCAGTGTCAGCAGCAGCAGCAGCAGCAGCAGCAGCAATAACAGCAGCAACAATAACAGCAGCAGCAATAACAGTGTCAGCAGCAGCAACAATAACAATGTCAGCAGCAGCAGCATCAATAATAACAATGTCAGCAGCAGCAGCAATATCAGTGTCAGCAGCAACAATAACAGCAGCAATATCAGTGTCAGCAGCAGCAACAGTAATAACAGCAGCAGCAACAGTAATAACAGCAGCAGCAACAGTAACAGCAGCAACAATAACAGTGTCAGCAGCAGCGACAATAGCAGCAGCAGCAGCATCAGCAATAACAGCAGCAGCAATAACAGTGTCAGCAGCAGCAGCAATAACAGCAGCAGCAATAACAGTGTCAGCAGCAGCAATAACAGCAGCAGCAATAACAGCAGTAGTAGATTTATTCTGCCAGACCAAATATATCAACATTGTCATGTCCATTACATGCCAAACACTCAGAGAGTTGTCATGACAGAAATTTGGTTATCTGTTTCAGAAATTACAATTCAGTATTCAATTCAGTATTACAAATACAATTCAAGAAATAAACTACTACTACTACTACTACTACTACTAAATATACTAAATGAGTTACTGATTAAATGTTAAGATCACTTGGATTAAAGCTAGGGTAGGTAATATTTTTCTAAAAAAAAAAAATTCCAAATTTGTTTAAACTGTCTTTATATACCAATACACAATTAAAATATAAGTACTCTGAAAAAGAGAATATAAAAATCGAGTGACTGTAGACCTTTTAATCTGCAATAAACACAGCTCATTATTTCCATTCACTCCACCCCCTCCCTTCTGAGCTCCTTCCAAAGCCACGCCCCCAAAACACATGAACGCGCGAAACGCCAAACGCTCAGGCTCAGCTGGAAGACGCATTTATTACCTGAGACGAGTGGAGAGGAAGGAGCGCAGTACATACAGTGACATCATGTCAGAATCACATGTAATAAAATACCTAACTTTATCACTATGAATATAAACAAATAAGATTTCTTTTAGTACTCACTATCAAGCAAGCATATCGATACTGGTAAAGTTTGATTCGGTAACGAGCTATATTTATAGGTAAGGAGCTATATAAGGCAAAACTAAAAACAGGTTGCATTGATACACGTTTTTCCATTACCATCAGTTACACTGTGATGAAGGTGAATTTCGTGTAAGATTCATAACATATACGGTGTTTTGCATGTAAGAGTTTCCATGATGAAAACATTGTTGACTCTAATGAAGACTAACGTACACTCCGAGTCCGGAGACAAGTACCGCATCGTCGGTTCGAGGACAGGTCCGGGGTTGAGGGCGAACTAGAGGAGGTCGTTCAAGAGTGCGGGCAGGGTCCGAGGAAGTAGTTTTTGCCTTGTTTGCCCTCGCTGACTGCATATGCAGGTGCTTTGAGCTGAATATTTCCGGGAACGGTGACATGTGATGAGTGCACGCCGGGCAGCGCGCGCAGTGGGGCTCGGGCACGAGACATGAAGGCATCTGATTGGTTCTTTACACTCGGACCGAGTGGCAGTGATTGGTCAGAGTTTTTACTGTCCTGCAGCTGCTACAGAGGTCTGATTGTTTTCATTCCTTTTTCTGAACACATAATGTATTGACTACTATCAGGATGGAAGGACCATTTCACCCAGTATAAAAAAAAGTGTTTCTGAACAGGATTACCTACCCTACCTTTAATTGTTGGTCAAATATATTCAAATGATAAACAACAGATGCAAATTTGAAAGTTTAATGTTCATAATATTATGAAAGCAATTGCAATTGCTTTATAAGAAAGGTAAATAAAGATTAATCTTGTAAAAAATAGTTAAAGAGTTACGTTGTCATTTTAAATCTGGTAATACGTCAACAGAAAATATTCTTAAATGTTTGAAAACCAATTGTAAAACAGTAGAAAAGCCATTAAGAAAACTATATTATAAACCATCTGGCTGTATTATCCTTTAGATAACAATGATTACAGCAATATTAAGACGACAGATATAATACATGTAAAATGATGTTAAGCAAATGTAAAAAAATAAATAATTATTTATGAATAAATGATTAATGACTTATAAAGTAATTATATTCATTCATTCATTAATTACATTTATATTACATTATAAATGTAATGAATGAATGAATTATTGATAAACATCATCAGGGAGTCCTGTCATTTATGTCCTCTAATTCAATTATAAAATAAACTTCTCTTTTGGATTAAACCTTGTTTACTTCTTCACAGTAGAAATGGGCGAAGGGTTTATGAATGTATCATTGCAGACAGAATGTATTGCTTATTAGGCAAGAAGTGTTGTCACAGTCAGTACATTGCACTTCTTCTCCTTCGCAGTCACACACAGTTGCTTGAATGGTGCTTTCCTGATCCATCCCACCCTGATCAATAACTTTCAGGACAACATTGTAGTCACCCTGCTCCAATGCAGACTTTGGGGTCAGAAAGACACCGGCTGCTAAAATGGACACATTATAATAGTTAGACATGTATACCAAGCCAGACAGATATTTCAATGTGTAACATATGAAAAATAAGGTTAATATCTCTTTAAAACATTAGTAATTGCTCACATGTGCCATTCATCGAGGTGGACCAATATTTACTGGTTTCTCTGTAGGTCTCAACTCTAAAGGGACCAGCGAAAGGAGGTCCATCTTTGTCCGTTATAGAGAGAAGCACTGGGACTGAACCACGATTGCATATTCTTATATTCCTTTCACTGATGACAGGAGCGTTGTCATTTACATCCTCCAATTCAATAACCAGGGTTCCTGTGCCAGTTGCTGGAGCTTCACCTGCACACAAGCACAGACATCAGAAAAAGGCCAGCCATAATTCTCCTCTTAAAAAAGGAAACACAAATTACCATCATTATCCAACGCCAAAATGACAGCTCTGTATTTGCCATCTTTGACATGGGTAGATTCTCTATCCATGAGGCTCCTGACTTTAATAACTCCAGTGTCTGGAGTAACACTCAGCCAGCCGGCAGGATCAGTGCCAATTTTATACCTGGAAGGAACCAAACATACAGGTTAAAACTAGAAATGTTCAGCAAGAACAACTTAAGTCTTGCCTGGTGGTTTAAAAACATTTGAAGTTCAAAGGATATACAGGCATGCTATGATTTGAATTCTGCATATGAGAGATTTGACATTGGAAGGGATATAGGCCTTGACAGGTAGACAGTTGCTAAGGTGGTTCTCAGTGGTTACTATTGTGCTAGTGAGGCTGTTTGACCACAAAAAAAAGACCTTAAAAAGTCTATCACTGGAAGACTATGTGATTTTTATTGTTCTACAAGATCTGAATCTCTAGAGAAATCAGTCAGGATTTTCAAATGAAATAATGATATTTTAGTGGTTTGATTTGATTGTCTCAGAGGGGAAAATGATTTGCAAAATTTCTTACGTTATCTTCTGTGATTTTCCAGTGTCTGGATCAGTGGCTTTATAAGTAACTAATTCACTATCAACTGGTGAATCTTCAGGTTTGAAGATAACCTTCTCCTTTGGATTAAACTCCGGAGAATCATTCACATCTTCTACATTCACAGTGACTGTGGCAGTGGAAGTGGCCAAAGAACCGACAAATGGATCATCGTTCTCAACAATCACAGACAGAATGAATTGCTTGTTCTTCTCAAAGTCCAGGGGCTGAATGGAAAAGAAAGTGTCTTTTATTAAAGGTAATCCGAACAGCCATTGTGGAAACACATGAGCAACACACAGTACCTTTACAGTGGTGATGATGCCCTCTAGCTGGCTGGGTCCAGTACTGACACTGAAAAACCCACTCTTGTCACCGCTAATAATCTTATATTTGGTTGACCAGGCAGGAGATCCAGGCTCATCTCCATCAGTAACTGCAAGTCTGGCCACTTCAGCCCCTACTTTATTCTCTGGGACAGATACAGTGTGCTAAAACAAAGAGATGTATGGCGTACATAAGTATTAATAAAGTTAAAATGAAATAATTTGTTTATAAAATGCTTATTATAGCTTTCTGAATTTATTAATATACATTACCGTGGTTTGCTCAAACTGAGGTGCGTTATCATTGCTGTCAGTCACAGTAATAACAGCTGTGCCAGTGGTTGAATAACCGCCTCCATTCATGTCAGTAGCCGTAATTAACACAGTATATCTGGAAAATGTCTGAAAAGAAAAATGTTTTCTGGTGAGTTTGTCTACATGAAATTATTCTTCCACAATGTGAGATCCATTCATCATTTCTCACCTCTTTGTCCAAGCCTAAAGCATTCACACGAATTCCTCCAGTAACAGGGTTGATTGTAAACAGGTTTGGTTTTGGCAATTCTGGATCTTGCTTGACGATTGAGTAACTGACAAAACCATTGTTAGTATTTGGATCATCTGCATCAGTGGCTGTGACTGTCATAAACTCATGACCTTCAGTGAGAGAAGAAGAAAGACTGATGTGGTGAAACTGAAGAGGCATTTGTAAAAGAAAAAAAAAAACTGCTAAAAACCATTTTATTAAGAAACTGCATCATACACCTACCTATATCAGCAGCTTCAGGAACATTTCCATTGAATGGATTTTGTGTAAAAACAGGCTTATTATCATTTTGGTCCAGCACATATACAATAATTTCCATTGGCGCTTCTACAATATTTCCATCAACTCCAGTCGCATGAGCTACAAGCTAAAGACAGGAGAAGAGATACAGGCATGTTAAGAGACAAATATCTGAGGTTGTTTGAAAACACCAAAAAATTAAGAGTAATATATTTTAGTCCATTGTCTGTTAGCTTTGAGAAGTCAATATAAAAGTGCAGTTGAAGAAAACTGACTTAATTTTTAATAGATATACAAATAACAAAAAATTTGCTGTGCTATCAGCAAACAAATTAAAAGAAAACGTTTTATCTGATTAACTGATGACAGGTTTCATAGAATTAAGAATGATCAGAAAATCCAACGCTAAAATACACAAAGAACTAAAAGCTGATTTTAAAAGTTAGAGAATAAAAAAAAAAAAAAAAAAAAAAAAACGTACTCTGTATGAAGCTTTTTTTTCTCTGTCGAGTGGTCGAGTCACAAACAGATTCCCTGATAATCTTTCTATAGTAAAAGTCCCCTTAGGCTCCAGATCCGCTCCTTCACCTGTGATCCTGTATTCCATCTGAAGTTCCTTAGAAAAGTCCGACTGTATCTAAATACAACAACAAGATACAATAAAATAATATGTTAATAAGAAACAATAACAAAAGATGTAGATAACAGACAAAACTCTTTCTTGTCCATCTAATTTTTAACTTTCCCTTCATGACTTTCTCTCACCTGGTGCAGTTTCTCTGGGAAAGGACCTCTGCTATCCTCAGGTATATTTAATGGAGGAATAATCCAACCTCTCTTTGCTCTCTTCAGACCCGTTGAAGACTTTGGAAACATCAGAACCAGATCATCAGAGGGAGATTCCATCTGAAAATGTTAGTAAAAGAAAGTGAGCAACAAAACATGTTTGAGACTGATCAGAGAGAGCTGAGACAAATTACATTCATCAGCAGGGATTGGAAACATCATCAGTTTAACACAGACCTCCAATAATTAGTCCTAAACATGTACAGAAATTGAATTGTGCATTTACCATAAACCACACATAAAAACTGAAGTGTCCAATAGAGGTCAGGCTTGTACTGTACTGACAGCAGTTTCTGGAAGGAACTTGTTTGTACCTGTGGAGAGGAGATGTTCATGACCGTGTCCATGTGATGGTCCTCATGATGATGATGGACACACTCAACTCTGACAGATACCGTGTGCTTCTTGCCACTGGAGTCCCAAGCGTCCACAGAAAACACCTTGTGGCCTTCATGAAGAGTCACTTGTCTCTTCAGCGTTACAGTCCCATCCGTGTCCACATCAAACCGCCTGTCAGAGGACTGGAAGAGCGTTCTTGTTCTTCCATCGCATGCATTAAAAATGACTGTCAGAAAAAGAGATTCAACTGGCTCATTAAAACATCTTGTCACATGTAAACCTGGTTCCCTGAGTTTTAAGGCTACATGCTAATCTTCTCATTTATTATTTACTTATAAATATTTTTAAAATTCTCAATCGATTTTACACACGTCTGTGTTCAGAGTGGAAGGCAATGGTATTAGTGGAAAGAGCAAGATAAGCAAATATAATAAGACATGGACAGAGGGGAAGGGAGGAGCAAGGTGTAAGACGAGGGGGGTTTTCAGGAAATTCGAAAAAGAAATATTTCGCAAAACTGGGATGCAAACAGTTTTTGCGCATTTACAGTCGCCTGACGTAGAAGACGCGGTGTGTTTGGACAGAATACGAGACAGAGTTCTTTATTAAATTCATAAAAGACAGAAGAATTACAGGAATAATGGATTCTAAACCTCAAATAAATGCCACAATCAAGACCTCGAAGCAGAAATGAGTGAGAAACACCCAGAAACACCTCATATGTGCCGCTCACAAGTATAAGGGTCTTTCCTTGCCATTAATGCTTGGATAACACATATACGTCTCCTTTGATTTATAATAATGGCCAGTGCGGTGGCTGAGATACATAAACCTGCCAACGATTTTTGGAATGACTTATCGCGCGAAAAAAAAAAAAAAAAAGTTTTAGTCGCATAACATCGGTTAATGGAAACGCCAACATTTCACAATAGTTTTTTGTCGACATTTAGAAAAAATAAAATAAAAATAATCGCAAGAGTTTTGCGCAAATCTGTAATGGAAACGCGCCTACTGTCTTGGGTCTGCACAACACAGAAAGGCTTCTAATTTTTTTAAACTCCCTCAATGAAATCCACTTTCCTCAGGGTGATAAGGAGAAAATTGAGGGAAATTGTGTAGTTATTTGGGACAATTTCCAATTTCCAATTTCACCATTCAGCACAAGTGCAAGAGTGGTTTGAGCATCACTCACATTTCAGAATGGCGTTCCTTCCAGCATATTCTCCTCATGGAGATGGAAGATACAGTGCATTCTGAAGGTATTCACAGCGCTTCACTTTTTCCACATTTTGTTATGTTACAGCTTTATTCCAAAATGGATTAAATTAATTATTTTCCTCAAAATTCTACAAACAGTACCCCATGACATCGTGAAAGAAGTTTGTTTGAAATCTTTGCAAATTTATTAAAAAGTTAGTAAAGACATCGTTAAAATAGTCCAAGTGACTGCAGTGGCTCAACCTTAAGTTTATCAAGCGACGAAAATACTTTTTGAGCACAACAAACAAACAAAAATAACAGCTTTATTCAACTATTCATTTTCTTCTGTGTGGGCCTCTGACGTGAGTTCATGAAAGCAACACGACGCTTGCGTGAGAACTGAGAAGATGACGCAGATGGGTCTCGATGTTTAAAATGTTTCTAAAATGTGCATTTCCTGGATGTCCGAATCGTGAGAAACCAACAAGAAAATGTAAAAGTGCCTTACCAATGCCGCAAAATGAATGGCTTACCTTTCACACTTTCCCATTAAATGATCGTTAGTGTCATCTTCTCAGTTCTCACGCAAGCGTCGTGTTGCTTTCATGAACTCACGTCAGAGGCCCACACGGAAGAAAATGAATAGTTTTTATTTTTGTTTGTTTTTTGCGTACAAAAAGTATTTTCGTCGCTTGATAAACTTAAGGTTGAGCCACTGTAGTCACTTGGACTATTTTAACGATGTCTTTACTAACTTTCTGGGCCGGCAGATGCAATTACCTTGCAGCCTATGGAGGAGTGAGACAGCTCTCAGATTTCATCAAAAATATCTTAATTTGTATTCCGATGATGAACGAAAGTCTTACGGGGTTGGAACAACATGAGGGAGAGTAATTACTGAAAGAATTTTTTTTGGGGGGGGTGAACTAACCCTTTGAGCTCCACCAGGTTGGATGGGGAGCATCAGTGCTCAGCACAGCCATTTTCAGATCTCTCTGTAGGGATGGTATTGGCCAGGTGATGAGCGGTGCCTGGTTTCCTCCAGACATGACGCTTGCCATTCAGGCCAAAGAGTTCAATCTTTGTTTCTCATGGTCTGAGAGTCCTTCAGGTGGCTTTTGGCAAACTCCAGGCGGGCTGTCATGTGCCTTTTACTGAGGAGTGGCTTCCATCTGGCCACTCTACCATGCAGGCCTGATTGGTGGAGTGCTGCAGAGATGGTTGTTCTCCTGGAAGGTTCTCCTCTCTCCACAGAGAAACGCTGGAGCTCTGTCAGAGTGACCACCGGGTTCTTGGTCACCTCCCTAAATTAGGCCCTTCTCCACTGATCGCCCAGTTTGGCCGGGCGGCCAGCTCTAGGAAGAGTCCTGGTGGTTCCTAACTTCTTTTATTTACGGATGATGGAGGCCACTGTGCTCATTGGGACCTTCAATGCTGCAGAAATTTTTCTGTACCCTTCCCCAGATCTGTGCATCTATACAATCCTGTCTCGGAGGCCTACAAACAATTCCTTGGACTTCATGGCTTGGTTTGTGCTCTGACATGCACTGTTAACTGTGGGACCTTATATAGACAGGTGTGTGCCTTTCTAAATCATGTCCTATCAACTGAATTTACCACAGGTGGACTCCAATCAAGTTGTAGAAACATCTCCTGGATGATCACTGAAAACAGGATGCACCTGAGCTCATGGACATCACCAATTCTCTTAAGAGAATTGCACGAAAGCACTTACTGCGCAATACACTGGAAAAACAACATTGATGTTGAATTTTGCGGACCCTCCTGCACTTGCGCACGTGGAAAGTATAACACAACCTTTAGTTCACGAGTTCACACTTACAAATAAGTCAGAATAAAAGCGTATTTGGCGTGCTGTCCGAGGAGATGCTCCGGGCTCGGTATTCGGCCCGAACCCAGAGTACTCCCCCGTATTCCTGGCTGTGAAAGAATAAGCCAAGAGTGAGGACTCGGGGTGGTGGAGGGATGCTGGAAAACTGTCAAGGAATGTTAGGTGAGTTGACAGAGTGAATAAATATATGCTTCCTCTCATGCTGATAGGGTAGACATGGTAATTGTTTGATGACGAGTTGATTGGATTGATTATTTGAACGTGCTCCTCCCAAACTTTGTTTATAAAACATCATTTATCAGCCTCAGGTCTGTGCACTTTAGAGGGTGCAAATGCTTAATCGAGTGAGGCCGGTGACCCCAGCACTTCTTGGGGGAGTCAGGACTACTTCACTGCTTCTCTGCTCCCCTGATGGGTGCTGATGAGAGCTGAAGAGGGATCGGCTCACAAGCATGACAGATTCTCGAGCACAATTACACTTTTTTCATGTGTCCTCACAGAGACACAGAGACACACACTTTATGAAAAAACTGAGAAAATGAGAACACTATGAGAACACTATGTCGCTGGAAATTCTAACAAAATATGGGCAGATAAATTGCTTCCAGAATAAGAAACACATGAAGAGCAATGGCATGTCCTGTTGAGGCACGGGTGATGGCCCTCGGAGAGTGGTGTTAGCACCATCAGCCAATGAATTGGTGTGATTCTATACAGGATTCTATGTTTTCATAGCATCAGCTACTGATGAGACATTGATACTGATTAATACATCATTAATCAACACTTACAGTATTTGTGAGCTACAATATTTTTTTATAGTCCTCAGTTTAACCATGGTTAAAAAGATTGCATTTCGTAAAGAGAGATTATTTAGCCAAACACTAAAAATATTTTACTATTTTCAGATGCTTCAGTGTTTTGTATAAAGAGATCAGCTTACCTCTTCCTAGTCTTTCTCCTTGGTGAAGGTCATCTCTTTGCACTTTAAAAACCAGCAACTCCGACTCAAAGCCTGGAGAACATGAAGACTCCTCCGCAAATTCACACAAGAGGACCTAATTTGACGAATATTAAATCTCTTTATGTAACACATATACACTTAAAATGTATGCTATTTTGATTATGTAATCACTTCCAGCACAACAGCAGTCCATGTGAGCAAAACTGTGGATCATTTATCATTGCTTTGGCAAAAAAATTCATTCAACTACTAGCTCTCAACTTCATTAAACCTCTTAAAAACACACACATTTAAAATGTCAAATAAAATCAGATTCTCAAAAAATAAAACAATTCTCTGAACATGATGAGTACAATCAAACTCTAAAGAGATCCAAAGTTTTTGGAAAGTGCCCTGAATAAAATCCTACCTTACAGAGGAAAATAAGAACTCCCAATCGCACAATCTGCATTGTCTCAATTTGAAGCTAAATGTCTCGAAAGGTCCTTTAGGTAATACTTTCTTGTTGGTCTTTAAGATTGCACAGCTGTTTAATTTCCTGAGTTGGACATTTATTATCTTTTTTTGGGGGGGGGGGGGGGGGGGGGGGTCGCCTAAGGGAGTGGCATTAGAGATGTAAATTTGCAAGAAAATAAATAAATAAAATTATTCTCAAATTAACTCAAAATGAAGACAACAGTATATCAGCATTTCACAATTTAGGACAGTATTTTTATGACTTGACTGGATCTAAGGGGGTCTATGATATCGGAAGCTGTATCTGTTAGCATTTTAAATAACCTCAAGGGCCGTTTCTGGACTCACATGTTTTTCAGAAACCTGGTGAAACAAGTGTTTGGGAACACAACAAGTAACACAACCAGAAAAAGTTTAAAAGTACTTTTTAACAGTGTTGTACTAATGGTAACAAAGTGGGGCAGAAGTAAAACTTTTACACTTTTATACATTATTTACCATTATTTGCCTACACAAAACATTCTGGTCAAATTATTATTATTATTATTATTTTATTTTTTTTGCCTTTATCTTTCAATACTGAAGTCACTTTGCACAAAAATCTTTATACAGTCTGCATTACCATCATGATATGAATCTTAGCCCAAACTGTTATTCTCATCTTTTTTTCCATTGCTAACACGCATCGGTCAAACCTGAAGCCACAGTCTCAACTCTTCTCACAGTCAGCAAACAGAAGACTGTCACTAAACAGTGAATCATTTAACATTTTTATTTAAATACTGCGTCTTTCAAAATCCACAAACTCTTTTCTCCATCATCTTCTATGCAGTTTGTTTTTAATTCACTTTGGTACTATTTTTAAGTAAAGTGTACAAAAACAAATACAAAGAGCTAGTCACTCTTTTACTCGATCCAGCTCTGTGTTCACAAAATGCAAATGTCTCACACATACAAACACACATACTTTATTTCATTATGTAGACATAATGGTTTTATACTAAGCTGATGACATTTTATTTTATTTTAACAGAAAAAAATTACACTAGAGTATTTTATTTTGATTAATTTGATGAGCAAGTAGTGGTAATTTGTAACAAGAAGTTTTTGATTTACTTTTTCCCTTATGTTTCATTGTAACATATAATGAGAACATTTGGTTTAATCACTAGAACACAAATATGATCTTCTTTCAAATCAGTACTTTTAACAAAACGTTTATTCAACAGCAAACAATGTCAAGTCATGTCACCTTTACTTATATAGCGCTTTATACATTACAACGTGTTTCAAAAAAAAACTTTACATGGATAAACAGGAAAATAATGATTCGAGGCAAACACAGTTCAATTATGTAAAAAGTAAATAGTGTCACTGTTCAACTAATATATATATATATATATATATATATATATATATATATATATATTCATATATACTTTTATGATATTGACAAAATTGACTGTTTCAAAACTTTTGAAAAACTATAAAAATACATGCAATGCACATTACAATGCAAGACTTGATATGAAGTGATATAAAATTAATTGATTATAAATGTGTCGTTCCAGTGTGTTAGCAAATGTTTTAAGATATACTGTAACCATGGGCTTTTATGCTATAACAGATGTTCTTAATGAGAAATGTTCAAATCAGAAATGAAAAAGTATATTTTGATGATCTGTTGTGAGATTAGTAGCCTTTAAAGAGTTTGAGATTGTTCCACTTGCTTAGCAAAGCGATTAAAAACTGTAGACAGGAAGAAAGTGGCTGAACATCATGTCAGACGATCGACCACATGCTCTGTGGTGTTATCTAAAATAGATCAGCATGAAGTCAAATAGTGATGCAGCAGTCGCAGTAAACCACTGACTTGCACCATAAAATTAGCAGAAAATGTATATAGAATTTCTGTCCATCCAATAATAATAAACACTAATTATTTTACAAACATATCTCAGGCACCAAAGCAGAATTTCCAGGTATGAAACAGTTAAAAGAGAAGGTAATGAAGACTGCGCTCTGAGGACATAAGCTCTGAATTTTTGAAGACTAATATTTTAGCAAGAAGATCAATGAAGACTGAATTGCAATGGTGCGTAAGTACACAAAGGCATGTACAACAGCTTCTGCACACTTAACGCTGAGAGAGGTGAAGAATTTCTGCCTTAACAAATTAAAATGCAAATCAAATGTGAGGGAGAAGTCAAAGTTTACTACTTACTGTAAAAATGACAAAAAAAATCAGGCATCATTCTGGGTTCCTCAGGTCAGCACGAAGAGCCCTCTTCTGATCCAGAGGAGAGCATGTTGTTTGCGGCGTCTAGCTCAGGGGATGTAGTTGGAGAGGACAAAGAGAGAATCAGTTGAGCGCTCTCCTTCTGTCAGCCCCACATCCAGGAAATTATTGGGTGTAATGGTCATGCCATGGCCAAGCTAAACTTAACCTGGTCACGTGAGAAACAGACTCGACAAGTGATTTCTGGTGTGCCATGACCATCCCATGAGCCTTCTGTTTCTTTGTGATCTAGTCCAAAAAAAAGTCCTGAAGAAAGCCGTATTCAGCCTGCATCTTTCCTTTCCCACATTCGAGTCCTTCTTTATGCTCCTGTTTTGCCCTCTGGACTCCTCAGTACCTCCGTTGAGACCGTTGAGACCTCCGTCATGGGAAGGTTTGGAGATGTGAAGGGGCAGTTGGCGGCATTCAAGAGATACATCCCGGTCCAATCCAATTCTTCCTCCTTCAACCTACAATCATCCTGACCCGTCAACAGATAACTGGAGACAGGGTCAGAAGGGAAGTGTGGCCACTCATACACCCCACCCCCTCGCTATGCTATGCTTTCCCGGGCTGCTGAGAGGATCGGGCTCGAGTAGAACCCACCACCGTGTCCTGAGCCCTCAAGGCTGGACGATTGGTTTCTCGGGGTGGCTCGTGCTGGTTCTCAGCGTCCCACCCCGGTACCTTTCTTTCCAGAGGTGCATGAGGAGCTCACTAGGTCGTGGACACAACCTTTTACTGCCCGAAACTGTCTTGGTGGTTCCTCCCCCCTCGCCACCCTTGATGGCAGGGTGGGTAAGGGTTGCTATGCAACTCTGCACTAACTCCACCTGGCGGGGGAATCCCTGTCTCCCTTCCCAGATCTGTAAGCACTCGTCGGATTTAACCTACAAGGCTTACCAGGCCTATGGGGAAGCCGCCTCTGCCATACACGCCATGGTGTTGTTGCAGGTCCATAAGGCCTGCACAAGGGTGGTCATGACACAGAAGTTCTGCAAGAACTTCGCACCGTGACGGACATCACGCTTCATGCGACAAAGGTAATTGTGCGGTCTGTGTCTGGCTGACATGAGGGAAACTGACAAGGTCAGGTTTCTTAATTCCTCCTTGTTCCAGTGGCCTCTTCGGTGACCCAGTTGAGAGCTTTGCCCAGCAGTTCTGATCTCACACATCCTGCCCCGGCGGTCCGCTGCTACTTCCCCGTCATCCGGCCGTACCTCAGTCTGCTCGGCGCCAAGCAGCAACAGCCTCCACCTAAGCAGCGTAGAGGCGCCGGCCACAGACAGGGCCTCAACCAGCCGTGAAGCGCAAGGGTAAGAGACTCTAGGACGGGCGACCCAGAGATGGAGGGGATTGCTCTTCGGAAGATGGTGACCGCACCGCACTTTCCCCCAGAGGAGGTCCGGGTGGAGAATCCTGTGTTCCATTTTGTTTCTGTTCCGCCGCTGGCCCCACAGTCAGCAGCACCCAAATGTTTAATACAAATTCCTCTATCTCCGGGTCCCCGGAGGGCTCGGAGGGCAGTGGAAGGGGCAGCAGAAGGCAGTTCGAGGATGCCACCAAGCCTTCCCTCGTACCCTCTGCCCAACCATGGGACCAGGGAAGTGTTGCACAGCATAATCAGACCCCGCCTCAAAGAGAGAGTTGTGGGAACACAGGGACCTGGTGCTCAGTCACCTCAGTCAGTTGGGGCTTCAGGTCAACTGGGAAAAGAGCATGCTCTCCCGCATGCAGAGAATCTCTTTTCTCGGTATGGAGTTGGGTTCGGTCCAACAGTCAGCAGACCTCACAGAACATGCTCCATTCCCAAGTCGGTCACTCTCAACATCAACATCATAAAAGAGTAGGCAAAAAAGTACCCGGATGACCTTCTTCTTCCGTTGAGATTCTGAAGTGTGTATACGATGGACACTTTACTGTCCCATGGGGCCACGGGAGAATCGCGTAACAATGGTGAAGTCAATTAGAAGTTTCCTCACATATTCCTAGATGTGTTGAAAACCCTCTGTGAAACTTCTGGTGATTTTTACATCTTTTTAAGTTTTATTAAAGAATACATTAGTGTCCTGAATTCTCTATTCACTGTAAAAATAATAATAATTGAATTATAATAGGGTCAGTTTAAGTGCTGCAATTGGCTGGCAACCCAGCTGCCAGTGTACTGTGTTTTCCTTCTATAGTCCATAATTGGTTACTGTGATTTTTTACAGGACATTGCTGCTCACACACACACACACACACACACACACACACACACACACACACACACACACACACACACACAATCTGTAGCAATAATTAGCCGCGTTTCCACTGTCGGGCCAGGGCCGGGCCGTGCTAGTGCGTGCCAGGGCCAGTCGCATTTCCACTGTCACTTCCGGGGCTTGATCGGGGCTTACTCGGGGCCAACGGCCAGGATTTCTGGCCCGTCGAATACCTTAGGCCAAAGCGGGCCAGCTCGGGCTAGAGGAGTGGTTACCAACAGAGGAGGAGTTTACCATTGGGAGACGGCAGCGCCGGATGATTCTGTCAGCATTTAAGACTTAAAAATAAAATAATTTAAATCGCGTTCATGTTTGAAAGCCTTCTGTTTGTGATGCAAAAGACTATGCGCGCTAGCCGTTACCATAGTAAACATAGTAAACGCTTGAAGATACGCATAGTAAAAAAAAAAAAAACATAGCGAACGCTTGAAGAAATCAGACCAATCTTAAAGGCTATCACAGTCATGTTTTTATTTGATCTGTCATAGCCTACGTCTCGTCTCTTTAAAACGGACTATCAAAAAATAAAGTAACTTTTTTTTCGGGAGCTTCCTCTGTTTCTCTGACTGAAAATATCTGTATGGGAGTCGAGAGAGTGCTAAAGCTCCTCAGGTCGTATGGCATATATTTGTAGAAATTATCATTTTTTTCTAAATGTGATGTAAATATGTCCTGTAACTAAGTTACCAGACAAAGAAACAGACGCGACTGAAAAAGTAAGTGTGTCCTCTTTCTTTTGTGAAATAGACCTAACGGTAATTTATTTCTGAGTGACTAATGTGCAATTTTTACATAAATTAATTCATTATGATCAATGTATCACTTTTTATTGTAAACCTGTGGTAAAACATCGATGCTTGGGTTTTTAAATATTCAAGTAACGTTAGCTGCAAAAAAATTAATAAATAAATAAAATAAAAAAAAGCTAGCAAACGGCCGCTTTTATTGTGTTTGTTTTCAACGCTGTTTTCAGTGAAATCTGATTAGTTTTCTGATAAAACTTCCATTTGTTGGTGAAATGATGGTTTAGTGTGACGTTGTCCCAGAGAGGCGTGTTACGGGCGTGTTTTAGTGAAGCGCTGTGGAGCTTCTGGCCCGACAGTGGAAACGCATGCCCGGTGCTATTGGCCCGAGGCTATTAGCCCGGCACGGCCCGTTTAAAGCCCTGGCCCGGCCCTGGCCCGACAGTGGAAACGCGGCTATTGATAGTCAAATGTATTCAAATGAACAACAACAGATGCAAATTAGAAAGTTTAATGTTCATAACATAACGAAAGGTAATTGCTTTATAAGAAAGGTAAATAAAGAATAAACTTATGAAAACGGAGGTAAAAAGTTACAGAAAGAAAATGAATACATTAAAGAAAATATTATGAAATGTTTAAAAAACAGTACATTTATGATAATTTGTTGTGCGATTAATAGAAAAAAGTTTTTAAAATGTGAAAACCAATTGTGAAAATAGTACAAAAACAATAAAAAAATTTATACATAAACCATCTGGCTGTACATTATCCTTTAGATAACAATGATTAGCCTAAAGCAATATTAAGATGATATAATAAATGTAAAGTAATGGTCAGCAAATGTAAAAAAAAAAGAAAAAAAAGAATGATTACTTATGAATAAATGATTAATTATAAAGATGTGAAAGACAAACACAACATGAGCGATGCTAGCAACAGACAGAATGTATTGCTTGCTAGGTCAGAAGCGTTGTCACGGTCACTAAATTGCACTGGTTCTCCTTCACAGTCACACACAGTTGCTTGAATGGTGTTTTCCTGATCCATCCCACCCTGATCAATAACTTTCAGGACAACACTGTAGTCACCCTTCTCCAATGCAGACTTTGGGGTCAGAAAGACACCGGCTGCTAAAATGGGCACATTATAATAGTTAGACATGTATACCAAGCCAGACAGATATTTCAATGTGTAACATATGAAAAATAAGATTAATATCTCTTTAAAACATTAGTAATTGCTCACATGTGCCATTCATCGAGGTGGACCAATATTTACTGGTTTCTCTGTAGGTCTCAACTCTAAAGGGACCAGCGAAAGGAGGTCCATCTTTGTCCGTTATAGAGAGAAGCACTGGGACTGAACCACGATTGCATATTCTTATATTCCTTTCACTAATGACAGGAGCGTTGTCATTTACATCCTCCAATTCAATTACCAGGGTTCCTGTGCCAGTTGCTGGAGCTTCACCTGCACACAAGCACAGACATCAGAAAAAGGCCAGCCATAATTCTCCTCTTAAAAAAGGAAACACAAATTACCATCATCATCCAACGCCCAAATGATAGCTCTGTATTTGCCATCTTTGACAAAGGAAGATTCTCTATCCATGAGGCTCCTGACTTTAATAACTCCAGTGTCTGGAGTAACACTCAGCCAGCCGGCAGGATCACTGCCAATTTTATACCTGGAAGGAACCAAACATACAGGTTAAAACTAGAAATGTTCAGCAAGAACAACTTGAGTCTTGCCTGGTGGTTTAAAAACATTTGAAGTTCAAAGGATATGCAGGCATGCTATGACTTGAATTCTGCGTATAGAGATTTGACATTGGAAGGGAAATAGGCATTAATAGGTAGACATTTGCTAAGGTGGTTCTCAGACAGCAACACAGTGTCGGCACAGACCCGGCTCACATCTGTGGAATCCTCATGTACTAGATGAGGGCCGGATCGGGGCAGACACTATCTTGCTGTCTGGATTCTTAGTGGCTACTAGTGCTAGAGAGGCTGTTTGACAAGAAAAAAAATAAAATAATAATTTTATAAAGTCCATCAATGGAAGACTATGGGATTGTTATTGTTTTACAAGATCTAAATCTCTAGAGAAATCAGTGAAAATTTTCAAATGGAATAATTAAAATGGTTTGATTGTCTTGGAGGGGAAAAAATATTTCTTACGTTATCTTCTGTGCTTTTCCAGTGTCTGGATCAGTGGCTTTATAAGTAACTAATTCACTATCAACTGGTGAATCTTCAGGTTTGAAGATAACCTTCTCCTTTGGATTAAACTCCGGAGGCTCATCAACATCTTCTACATTCACCGTGACTGTGGCAGTGGAAGTGGCCAAAGAACCGACAAATGGATCATCGTTCTCAACAATCACAGACAGAATGAATTGCTTGTTCTTCTCAAAGTCCAGGGGCTGAATTAGAAAAGAAAGCGTCTTTTACTAAAGGTAATCAGAACAACCATTGTGGAAACACATGAGCAACACACAGTACCTTTACAGTGGTGATGATGCCCTCTAGCTGGCTGGGTCCAGTACTGACACTGAAAAACCCACTCTTGTCACCGCTAATAATCTTATATTTGGTTGACCAAGCAGGAGATCCAGGTTCATCTCCATCAGTAACTGTAAGTCTGGCCACTTCAGCCCCTACTTTATTCTCTGGGACAGATACAGTGTGCTAAAACAAAGAGATGTATGGTGTAAATAAGTATTAATAAAGATGTAACACATATTATAATATTCTGAATTTATTAATATATATTACCGTGGTTTGCTCAAACTGAGGTGCGTTATCATTGCTGTCAGTCACAGTAATAACAGCTGTGCCAGTGGTTGAATAACCGCCTCCATTCATGTCAGTAGCCGTAATTAACACAGTATATCTGGAATATGTCTGAAAAGAAAGATGTTTGTTTACATGAAATTATTCTTCCACAATGTGAGATCCATTCATCATTTCTCACCTCTCTGTCCAAGCCTAAAGCATTCACACGAATTCCTCCAGTAACAGGGTTGATTGTAAACAGGTTTGGTTTTGGCACTTCTGGATCTTGCTTGACGATTGAGTAACTGACAATACCATTGTTAGTATTTGGATCATCTGCATCAGTGGCTGTGACTGTCATAAACTCATGACCTTCAGTGAGAGAAGAAGAAAGACTGATTTGGTGAAACTGAAGAGGCATTTGGGGGAAAAAACTGCTAAAAACCATTTCATTGAGAAACTGCATCATACACCTACCTATATCAGCAGCTTCAGGAACATTTCCATTGAATGGATTTTGAGTAAAAACAGGCTTATTATCATTTTGATCCAGCACATTTACAATAATTTCCATTGGCACTTCTGCTACATTAGGAACATCAACTGCAATCGCATGAGCTATAAGCTAAAGACAGGAGAAGAGATACAGGCATGTTAAGAGACAAATATCTGAGTTTGTCTCTTTTAGTCCATGTCTGTTAGCTTTGACACATCAATATGCAAGTGTAGTTTAAGAAAACATTTTAGTAAATATACAAATAAAAAAAATAAAAAAAGTATGCTCTGCAAAACACACGAAAAGTCATTTCAAGGGGCCTTTTTAATATTAACTGATGACAGCTTCAAAACAATTAAGAATGAGCAAAAGATCTAACATTAAAAATACACCAAAAACTATCTGCTGATTTTAAAAGTTAGACCTAAAATCAACTTACTCTGTATGAAGCTTTTTTCTCTCTGTCGAGTGGCCGAGTCAAAAACAGATTCCCTGATAATCTTTCTATAGTAAAAGTCCCCTTAGGCTCCTGATCCGCTCCTTCACCTGTGATGCTGTATGCCAACTGAGCTTCCTTAGAAAGGTCCGACTTTATCTAAACACAGAAAGCAAAAAAAAAAAAAAAACTAAGTCAATAACAGACAAACCTTTTTCTTGTTTTGAACTTTCCCTTCATGACTTTCTCTCACCTGGACCAGTCTCTCTGGGAAAGGACCTCTGCTATCCTCGGGTACATTGAATGGAGGAATAACCCAACCTCTCTTTTGTCTCTTCAGACCCGTTGAAGACTTTGGAAACATCAGAACCAGATCATCAGCGGGAGATTCCATCTGAAATTTAGTAAATGACAATGAGCGACATTGTTTCTTGGCTCGCTGTAGATTGTATATTTCAGGGCTCCAGGCTGCGACTAAATGGTGGTATTTTGCGACCTTTTTTCCCCACCAGTTCGACTCAGTTTTGTTAGAGGTCGCACTGGTACCACCACCATGTTGCCCAACTAATAAAAGCTGCAGTTTATGTTGCATATGAGAAACAAATGAAACCAGAAAGAAACCGGTTATCAACTCAGACCAATAATAGACAAAATTGCTAAACAGGTTTACTCGTGGGCCGATCTCGATCATGTGACACCGTTAGTACACAGCGCTGGGAGATCCAGTGAGAAAGTGCTTGAATTCACCACAGTATCAATATATGATTTTATAAATCATACCAGATCAAAAAGTGTGGACATGGAAAGCAGGAGAAACATTGTGCCATGAATGAACAAGTTATAGATGGCTTTTCAATCCACGAATCACCATGGATTCACTATTGTAGTAACGCTAACTGTAACCATGGTATTGTGGCAGAAATAGTCAAATGTTTTTAATCTGAGGGTTCTTACTACTGTTTGAGAGTGAACTTGAAGCACTTAAAGTGCTTCACAACTTTTTCCAGCACGTCAAAGCTCTAAATATCATCCGATTTAAATGTTATTTTTAATGAGATCACTAAAAACATCATTTCTTCATCCTTTGACGATCGTCCCCATTTATAACACTAAAAGTTTCAAGATGTAGGAAAACTAACACTCGATGGCAAATTCTCATGTTTTGCTTTTGAATTTATATTTAGACATTACGAAATAACTACTTTAACATATCAAATCAAGAAATAAAGGTCATATGTTTGGCACTACTTTTTTTGTACTGTAGTCTCTATAAATAAAAACTAAAATAAAAATATAAATGCAGCTCATGGCCCCTTTAAAGATGTGTTTTTAAAGTCCACATATCAAGATTACTACATCAAAAAACATCCTAATTTAGATGTAAATCCATTTTCTATCCTGTGTTTGACCATCTTTTGAACACTTTTTATAGGAGTCACATTAAAGACTTGAGGTAAACGCCCACTGCCATGATTGCCTATCATATTAAAATTTGCGTGCATATTAAAATGTTCAATGTCCCCGCCATTTCACATGTGAATTGGTTTTAAAAACTCCCGATGTTGGAATCTCCTTACATAGTTGAAACATATGTAATGCACATAAATGTTTCACATTGTTAGCATATGCTTTTATAAGTCTTGTCTGTGGCAAACAAAGTTTAAGAACTGAGTTTCCTTCGTTTTAGTTGGCAAAGGATGGCTGCAGCACTACAGTCTTTCGTCACACTATAATGACAAAATCAGAAAGAGTCATTTTCTGAGCTTGGTTTCAATAAAAGCTGTTTTTGGACTAATGAGGAAGTTGAGTTCTGCAACTTACAGGATATTTTATAGTATAATGCCCTCTCATGTCAAAAGATGAAAAAATTATCGCTCTCAATTCATGACCCCTTTACACTGCAACTGAATTGCGCAGAAAACAAGTAAAACTTGTATACCTGCTCCTTATATAATCACCAAAGCGTTTAACCCTGTTCATTTTTTTTTTTTTGCTTTTTGCATGTTACTGTTGTTAATAAAAGTACATTTTAACTGGATTTTAACAGAAATGTTTAACTCCAAGAAATAAACATGCATTATTATTAGTAAACCGCACTTGATGCAAAACAATAGTAATTTTGTGATTAAATTTCCTTTAAGATTAAGAATATAGAACTATATTCAATCTTTAATGATTGTCTTGGAAAATCATGAATTTAACACAGGCCTCCAATAATAATTTGTAAAAACACATAATTTGGTAGTTGAATATGCCCATTTAAAGTGTGATAGTAAAGTAGCACACATAAAAACAGAAGTGTCCAATAGAGGTCAGGCTTGTACTGTACTGACAGCGGTTTCTGGAAGGAACTTGTTTGTACCTGTGGAGAGGAGATGTTCATGACCGTGTCCATGTGATGGTCCTCATGATGATGATGATGATGGACACGCTCAACTCTGACAGATACCGTGTGCTTCTTGCCACTGGAGTCCCAAGCGTCCACAGAAAACACCTTGTGGCCTTCATGAAGAGTCACTTGTCTCTTCAGCGTTACAGTCCCATCCGTGTCCACATCAAAACCCTTGTCAGAGGACTGGAAGAGCGTTCTTGTTCTTCCATCGCATGCATTAAAAATGACTGTCAGAAAAAGAGATTCAACTGGCTCATTAAAACATCTTGTCACATGTAAACCTGGTTCCCTGAGTTTTAAGGCTACATGCTAATCTTCTCATTTATTATTGACTTTTTTACTTTAAATTTATTATTATTTACTTTAAAAATTCTCAATCGATTTTACACACGTCTGTGTTCAGAGTGGAAGGCAATGGTATTAGTGGAAAGAGCAAGATAAGCAAATATAATAAGACATGGACGGAGGGGAAGGGAGGAGCAAGGTGTAAGACGAGGGAGGAGAGGTAGAAGGATAGGGAACAGACGGGTTTCATATTAAATCAGAGCCGCCCTAATTGACCATGTCATAAATTATAATTTATAATACTCTCTCCTTGAGAGAAGCTGGAGAGAGAGCCCATCCCAATAAAAACATTGTGCCACAGCTAATGTCCCTGGACAACAACTTCTGCAATCTCCTGGTGTTGTGGCACACAACACTAGCCGCGTTTCCATTACCCTTCAAACTGCGCAAATTGAAATTGTGAATTTTCTCGAGCACTTTCAAAAGAACTGACAGAAAAATTGCCCATTGGCCACGCATGAGCCAAAGCATCTGTCATGATATGAGGCAAGACACGGGTCGTGGTCTTCATTAAAGAGGGTTTATTTGGCTACAGCACGGAGTAGCTTAAGCCATGCGTTGGACTCAAACAATAACAGTAAAACAGTCCCCTAGTGGTTAGCATACCCAAACTACGGTAGCTTAACATGGACAAAAGACAATCTCACAACAGCATCTATCGTCAGAGGCAATGGAAGAGGCAGAGTGGACAAGGGGCGCACTGGGCTGTCTCGCTCAAAGCGATCAGATCCACCTCTGCCAAATGTCTCAGCCCTTACCTTGAGAGAAGATTTTGACATCACGCGGACCCTCCTGCACTCGCGCACGTGGAAAGTATAACACAGCTTTAGTTATCAGCCTCAGATCTGTGCACTTTAGAGGGTGCAAATGCTTAATCGAGTGAGACCGGTGACCCCAGCACTTCTTGGGGGAGTCAGGACTACTTCACTGCTTCTCTGCTCCCCTGATGGGTGCTGATGAGAGCTGAAGAGGAATCGGCTCACAAGCATGACAGATTCTCGAGCACAATTACACTTTTTTCATGTGTGTCCTCACAGAGACACAGAGACACACACTTTATGAAAAAACTGAGAAAATTATGAGAACACTATGTCGCTGGAAATTTTAACAAAATATGGGCAGATAAATTGCTTCCAGAATAAGAAACATATGAGGAGCAATGGCATGTCCTGTTGAGGCACGGGTGATGCCCTCGGAGAGTGGTGTTTGCACCATCAGCCAATGAATTGGTGTGATTCTATACAGACTTCAGACAATTGTCGCACCTGCAGGCTGTTTGATGAGACATTAGCCGCGTTTCCATTACCCTTCAAATTGCGCAAATTGAAATTGCGAATTGAAAATACGCCCAATGGAAACACGTCTATTGCACAAAAACTCCCATTTATCGTAAAAAAAAAAATTATGCTTGCATGAGGGGGTTTTTCAGGCAATTCGCAAAAGAAATATTTCGCAAAACTGCAATGGAAACAGTTTTTGCGCATTTACAGTCACCTGACGTAGACGAGGCGGTGTGTTTGGACAGAATACGAGACAGAGTTCTTTATTAAATTCATATAAGAATTACAGGAATAATGGATTCTAAACCTCAAATAAATGCCACAATCAAGACCTTAAAGCAGAAATGAGGGAGAAACACCCAGAAACACCTCATATGTGCCGCTCACAAGTATAATGGTAAAAAAAATATTGTTTATCATAATAATAAAAGGGTCGTTCCTTATCATTAATGCTTGGAAAACACACATACATCTCCTTCAATTAATAATAATGGCCAGTGCAGTGGCTGGGATATAGTACATAAACCTACCAAAGTTCATTGTCATGGTTTTTTGAATGATTTTACTTATCGCGAGAGGAAAAAATTAAGTTTTAGTCGCATAACATCGTTTAATGGAAATTTAGAAAAGAAAAAAAGAAAATTCGCGAAAGTTTTGCGCAAATCTGTAATGGAAACGCGCCTACAGATAGCATACATCATTAATCAACACTTACAGTATTTGTGAGCTACATTTTTTTTATAGTACTCAGTTAAACAATGGTTAAAAAGATTGCATTTCGTAGAGAGATTATTTAGCCAAATACTAAAAATATTTTACTATTTTCAGATGCTTCAGTGTTTTGTATAAAGAGATCAGCTTACCTCTTCCTAGTCTTTCTCCTTGGTGAAGGTCATCTCTTTGCACTTTAAAAACCAGCAACTCCGACTCAAAGCCTGGAGAACATGAAGACTCCTCCGCAAATTCACACAAAAGGACCTAAATTGAAGCAATCTCTGTATGTAACACATATACACTTAAAATTACGTATTTCCAGCACAACAGCAGTCCATGTGAGCTAAACTGCGGATCATTTATCATTGCTTTGGCACAAAATGCATTAAACTACTAGCTCTCAACTTCATTAAACTCTTAAAAACACACATTAATAATGTCAAATAAATTCTGATTCTCAAAAAAATAAAACAATTCTCTGAACATGATGAGTACAATCAAACACTAAAGAGATTCAAAGTTTTTGGAAAGTGCCCTGAATAAAATCCTACCTTACAGAGGAAAATAAGAACTCCCAATCGCACAATCTGCATTGTCTCAATTCGAAGCTAAATGTCTTAAAAAAGTGTTTTAGGTCATACTTCCTTGTTGGTCTTTAAGATTGTACAGCTGTTTAATTTCTTGAGTTGCACATTTATTATCTTTTAAGCGGGGCGGGGTCGCCTAAAGGAGGGGCATGAAGTGATGTAAATTTGATAGAAAATAAAAAATAAAATGATTCAACTAAATACCTGCATTTTTCAGTGAATGAAGACTACAGTATATCAGCATTTCACAATTTAGGACAGTATTTTTATGACTTGACTGGATCTAAGGGGGTCTATGATATCGAAAGCTGTATCTGTTAGCATTTTAAATAACCTCAAGGGCCGTTTCTGGACTCACATGTTTTTCAGAAACCTGGTGAAACAAGTGTTTGGGAACACAACAAGGATTTCCACAGAGAAATGAAGTCCAGGAAAAGTTTAAGTGTACAGTAGAAGTACAACTTTTACACAATTATATATTATTTACCATTATTTGCCTACACAAAACATTCTGGCCAAAACAGCAGTTTATTTTTTTATTTTTTTATTTGCAAACAATATTTCAATACTGAAGTCACTTCGTACAAAAATCTTTATACAGTCTGCATTACCATCATGATATGAATCTTTGCTAACACGCATCGGTCAAACCTGAAACCACAGTCACAACTCTTCTCACAGTCAGCGAAACAGAAACAGTGTCTGTCACTTCACTGGCACTAAACAGTGAATCATTTTTCATTTCATTGAATGACTGCATCTTTGTCAGTGATAACAGAGGACCCAAGGGCAGAGGCTGATAGAGAAACAAAGTTTATTGAAAAGGTAACACAGGAGTCTGCCATCACGCGGACGCAGTACTGGAGAAAACAAAAGTCAAAAACTTGGCTGGTCAACAGCGGTGGTCCCAGGGTAGGAAATGGTAGGCAGTGAGGGAGACTCAATCCCCAGACCAGTAGCGGAGACTCACAGGTGTGATAAGGCGAAGATCATCAAGGTGTGGCCTGTGGGGGCAGATTTCACACTCCAGGAAAGGTTTCTACACACAGACTGGAGTATGTTTGCTTCTCAAGCCACCAGTGGCTCTCACACGGACATTGACTGCTACTCCTCCTCTGTACTGGATTATATCAATACCACCATTGACAGTGTTACAACCCAGAAGCAGATCACCACATACCCAAATCAGAAGCCATGGATGAACAGGGAAGTGCGACTCCTGCTGAAGACACGCAATACACGAAAACCGCCCAGCGCATCACTGGGACTCCACTACCTGCCATCGAGCACATCCAGAGGAAACGCTGTCTGCATCGAGCTCGCAGCATCCTTAAGGACTCCTCTCACCCAGCCCACAGACTGTTTTCTCTCCTGCCTTCCGGCAGGCGTTTCAGGTGCCTCCGGACCAGGACCAGCAGACTAAAGAACAGTTTTTTCCCCAGAGCTGTCTCTTTATTAAACTCTAACCCTCATTGATCCCACTCCCCTCATATACTGATTGACTCTCCTCTCCCTCCTCACACCTGCCTCCATTTTGTTATTTGCAATACTATAATGTTCATTTGCACTGCTGACTGTTATTACAGTAACAACTGTTTACATATGCATCTTGCACTACTACCTTGACTGGAATATGCTCATTTGCACTGCCGACTGTTTATTTACAGTACCGACTGTTATATATACATTGCAATATCGTACCTTAACTGTAATATGCAATTACTTTCCACTGCACTCACTCGGATAGCTTCTGTCCAAACTTTATTTGCACTACTTTAAATCCATTGTTATACTGCTCATTAGCCTAACTTATACATATATCTATTTGTAAAATTCTGTTTATAGTAATATCCATCTGTATATTATGCTCACATTCTGTTTATAGTAACAGCCATCTGTATATATATTCATAGTACATATCTATCTGTAAAATTATGTTTATAGTAACAGCCATCTGTATATTATATTCAGTACATATCTATCTGTAAACATTCTGTTTATAGTAATAGCCATCTGTATATTATTATATTCAGTACATATCTAGCTGTAAATTCTGTTCACAGTAATAGTTATCTGTATATTATATTCATAGGACAATCTATCTGTAAATTTTTGTTTATAATAGTATTCAACTCTATATTTATTCAGTACATATCCATGTTCTGCACTTATGAACCACTGTATATCCTGCACTTGCTGCTATTGCACTTCTGGTTAGACCTAAACTGCATTTCGTTGCCTTGTACCTGTACTTGTGTAATGACAATAAAGTTGAATCTAATCTAATCTAATCTAATAATGCCTTCAGATCAGGAGATGCACAAGCCTATAGCACATCCAGAGCAAATCTGAAGAGGGGCATCAAAGAGGCCAAGCACTGCTACAAGCAGGGACGTGCACAGACATTTTGAGGGTCAGGGGCTCAAGTGAAATAAAGGGCACTTCTCATAATTACGTATTTTTTTTTCTTTTTTTAAACAAAAAAGTATATATATTAACGCAACTCTGACTTCCTTTAAAAAAAATTAATTTAAAAAGTTAATTAATTTTATCTTCCTCAAACTCACGCAATTGTTTCATTTTCAAAAGTTGTCTACAAAATAATCAGTTCACACAGAAACCATGGTCTCCTTAGTATTCACTAGGTTTATAGAGCAGCAAAGGAAACCATTCCACAATGTGCGCGTTTTGAAAACATTTTCTATACTACTAGTTTCAAGTATATATTTAGAATAACCTAAATAACTGCATCAAGCAGAGGGGCGTGTTTTACTAATAATTTGTTTATTTTTGCACAAGGCACTACATCATTCTAATTATTTTGGTGTTATCAGAATACATAACACTTTAAAATCAACACAAATATTCACTCTAAACTGAAGAGGGTTGTTGCTGCTATTTTGTTAATTTTACTGAAAAAATCACTGCAAAAATGATTGATAAAATACAAAAATACAGCAACTTAATAAAATTATTACAAAAAAAAGGTCTTCTACTTCAAAATAAAATCTGTTATATCAGCGTATAACAGACCGTTGCCATGAAAAACAGAGCGTTGCTATGGACTCACAGGATTCTAACCGTAGAGACGGAGCGTACTATTTTCTTTAGCGGAAGCAATACAATTGGGTTTAAATCAATAAACTCCCTTTTAAATCAATATTTTGTGTCAAATTAATGATTTATTTGGTAGGTAGCCATGTAATAAGCGGGATAATGTATAGCGATTATCCCTTACCAGTGTTTGGAATAACGCCGTTTAAAAGAACGACGTTATTTTTTCAGTAACGGGGTAATCTAACTAATTACTTTTCCCATCGTTACAACGCCGTTAACATTACTGGACGTTAAATGCGGTGCGTTACTATGCATTGATTGAATAAACTCTATAGACATTCTCTGATAAACTGTGTAATCCGAACGCACCCCTCCCTGGCTCGCACAGCTAGTGAGGAGGTGGGTTAATAACGAGGTAAGCGATTATGATTGGCTAAGGCAGAGTCATGTCTTTCATGGTAGCCAATCAGAGCCAGTGTTTTTACACACATGCCAGCACACGCGCCACACACACACAAGCTAAACAGAGATTTGATGAAGCAGCAGGGATGGCGAGTCAGGAGAAATCCGATGAAAAGTTGGCATTTTCAAGGTGGAGATACTACTTCAAATTCATTGATGTCAAACAAAGGCAAGAACTAGGGGTGGAACGGTAGCCTACATGTATTCGTATTGAACCGAAACGGTACGGGCGTCACGGTTCGGTGCATACATTTACACGGAGAATACACGGTATAAAAATAAATAAAACTCGCGTGCAAATTATTTAATGTAATGCGGAACTACTGTTAGATACGCGGGTTCTTTATCTGTAGCCCCGCCTGAACATGGCTCTGGAGCAGACTGCGATTTAAAGATTGGAATGCTGGAATGTGGTGTGTGTGTGTGTGAGAGAGAGAGAGAGAGAGAGAGAGAGAGAGAGAGAGAGAGAGAGAGAGAGAGAGAGAGAGAGGGAGAGGGAGAGAGGCGCGGGCGCGATTTGTGTGTGCGCGCGTGTGTGTGTGAGAGGTGCGGGCGCGATTTGTGTGTGCGCGTGTGTGTGTGTGTGAAGCGCGGAAGCGATCGAACAGTGAAAACATAAAACATAGGCTACTCAGTAATTTTGTTTATACAGGACATTCAAACTGCAAAGTGTTTCCAAATTCTTTGACATATAGCAACTTTTTAACAGTAACGCAAATAGTTACTTTCCCTGGTAACGAGTTACTTTTATTATAGAGTAATTCAGTTACTAACTCAGTTACTTTTTGGAACAAGTAGTGAGTAACTATAACTAATTACTTTTTTAAAGTAACGTTCCCAACACTGTCCCTTACACATTAGCTAGTCTAGTAGCTCATGAGGCATGCATGCTAGCAAAACACAGGTTAACTATATTTGTCTTTGGCTAATCAGCAGTAAATTCGAGCCTCGACCAGTGCCTCGGGTAGTTTAATCTTTTGTTCATCGCCAGCGCCACTCACCTCAGCACAAGCCAAGAAAAACACTGCTGGGAGGGGCTGCTGCTGCCTTCAGGTGTGTGTGTGTATGATGTGTGCCGATGTGCGCCGCTGCGCAGAGACGCGGGGGGGGGGAAGAGAGAGAGAGAGAGAGAGAGAGAGAGAGAGAGAGAGAGAGAGAGAGAGAGAGAGGGAGCGCTTCAGAACTCCTGACCTGATATTTAGATATACTATTCTTCAATACATATATTTGTTTGACAGGGAAGCTGTGCGCAAACAGGAATATATATTATTTTTCAAAAATAAAAAAAAAGCACTCCAGAAAAAAGGGCACTTTCTCTCCAGGAATAAAAAGGGCAGGTGCTCAAGCCCCCTTTGATGTCTATGTGTGCACGTGCCTGGCTACAAGCTAAAGATAGAGGGACACTTTTCCAACTCTGATCCTCGACGCATGTGGCAGGGCATTCAGGCCATCGGTGACTACAAACCCCCTCACTCCACCCCCGCAGCCACTGATGTCAACTTCCTGAACGAGCTAAATGACTTTTATGCTCGCTTTGAAAGAGACAACAGAGAAACTGCCACCAAGCTCAAACCCTCAGCTGACCACCCGCCAATCACACTCTCCTCCACAGATGTCTGCAATGCACTGAGCCGGATCAGCGCGCACAAGGCTGCTGGACCAGACAACATCCCTGGACGCGTACTCAGGGCATGTGCGGAGCAGCTCGCTGGGGTTTTTACAGACATTTTCAACCTGTCTCTTGCCCAAGCAGCTGTACCAACATGCTTTAAATGCACTTCCATTGTGCCAGTGCCAAAACACTCCAGCCCGATGTGCCTTAACGACTACCGCCCTGTAGCACTCACACCCATCGTAATGAAGTGCTTTGAGCGGCTGGTCCTGGCACACCTAAAATACTCTCTACCATCCACATTGGACTCACACCAGTTTGCCTACCATAGCAATAGGAGCACAGAGGATGCAGTCTCCATGGCACTGCACTCTGTACTCACACATCTGGACAATAAGAACACTTATGCACGTATGCTGTTTGTTGACTTCAGCTCAGCATTCAGCACTGTCATCCCAACCAAATTAGTAGCCAAACTTGTAGACCTAGGTATCAACACCTCCATGTGCAACTGGATTTTCCTGACCAACAGAAACCAGAATGTTCGATCTGGCTCCACCTGCTCCACGTCCATCACACTCAACACTGGTGTACCACAGGGCTGTGTGCTAAGCCGTTTCTCTACTCCCTCTTCACCTCCGACTGCAAGCCTGTGTACGGATCTAATTCCATCGTCAAGTTTGCGGACGACATTACGGTGATTGGTCTCATCGGCAACAATGATGAGACTGCCTATAGGGAGGAGATCAAGCACCTGGCCACATGGTGCACTGAAAATAACCAGCTCCTCAACACCACCAAAACGAAGGAGCTCATCGTGGACTTCAGGAAAGAGTCAAGAGGCACACACGACACCATCCACATCAATGGAATGGCTGTTGAGCCTGTCTCTAGTTTCAAGTTCCTGGGGATCCACATCTCGGCGGACATGTCCTGGACAACCAACACCTCCTGCCTGGTCAAGAAGGCTCACCAGCGCCTTTTCTTCCTGAGGACACTGAGGAAGAATCAGCTCTGCTCGACTATCCTGGTGAACTTCTATCGCTGCGCAATAGAAAGCATCCTGACCAACTGTGCTACAGTGTGGAATGGGAGCTGCTCTGTTGCAGAGCGCAAGGCACTGCAGCGGGTGATGAAAACCGCCCAGCGCATCACTGGGACTCCACTACCTGCCATCGAGCACATCCAGAGGAAACGCTGTCTGCATCGAGCTCGCAGCATCCTTAAGGACTCCTCTCACCCAGCCCACAGACTGTTTTCTCTCCTGCCCTCCGGCAGGCGTTTCAGGTGCCTCTGGACCAGGACCAGCAGACTAAAGAACAGTTGGTAACCCTTCCTTTTACAGTCCCCTAATTACTAGGTATTACCTGGTAAATATATGGTAAGTTATAGTTGGTTATTGGTAATTACCACAGGTAACAAGAATGTAAATGCAGAGAAACTACAAACTAATTACTAGGTATTTACCGGGTAAGCATATGGTAAATTATAGTATTTTAGTGTGTAATTACTTAAGGTGATTAGTATGCAATTACAGAGAAACTACCAGGGAAAAAAACACCACTGTTAAATATCAACTCAACAAAGTACTGTGTACTTGTTACCTGTTTAGGTTTGTAATAACTCCGATTTAATTGTGTACTTCCTCAGAATGTAGGCAGACTATTTTTAGAAACACCTCCAGTATTACCCATCAATTCAAGTTAGGTTTGTAGTTATCCTAGGGTTATGTTGGTAACAGTCCATGTTTATTTATTACTATCTTGAAAATAAGACGGTAGTTTCCAATAAAGTACCTTGTTTTACATAGTTGTTGTTCATTGCTACACCCATTTATAGAGGGTTTATCAAATAATTGACCTTACACTTACCTGGTAACTACCCCGCAGGAACAGTTTTTCATAATGTCATGTGTAACCCAGGTTGAAATCTGGTAATATATTATTAGTTCTGCTGCCCCTTTAAGAAGTGATCTCATGCCACCCCAGTCGTGTGACTGTGCTTGGCCAATCGCGCAGTAGAGCACGAGTTTAATTAGGCTGCAGCTTCTTCCTCATTCAGAGGTGTGGGGAAGCTGATCGGCAGCTGTGGACAGGTTTGTGTTCAACAAACAATTCACTCTTTTACTTGATTTATTCTTTTAAGTTAAACACATCATTGTAACTTTTAGAATAACTTAGTGGCTGCAGGGGATTGCCACCGTCACCAGATTGCCATATGTTTACTTAGAGGAACTGGTGAGTACTCTGAATGAATGAACTACATGCTGAAAGCTAACATATTAGCCAAATATTCACCAACTGGTTTTGATTAATTTTATGCTTTTGTGACATTTGCATTTGTGGGTTACAAATATATTTGTTTTCAGTAAGTGTGTTTATATGTAGTAAGGAAATCTGATTATAGTACTGTTGAATTTATTTGAACTTTGTGCAGCCAATACAACTTTAACATTGTACTGTTTATTGTGTTGTCATGCCCTTAATGTTTATTATTTGTAGTTTGTACATTTATTGATTCATTTTGTAATAATTTAGAATTGTGTGCACATGAAAATGATATCTGAGTGTGGAATGAGCTGATGCTTAGTTTCAACTTTGCCCTGTTATTTACTGGTCCTGTTGTTGTACTACAGGCCAGGTTTTTTCTCTCTGTCTGGAGATGAATGATGGCGAGCCGAATTTCTATTGCTGGGAGCCTACCATCCGTGTAGCATCCACTGAATAGCCATCCTACTGGTCTGGTAGGAAGGTTGTCCACAGCCTGTCCCCCACACACTTCTCCATAGACTAGTGCTTCAACCCCACATACACATCCTTCACATGATGAACAATAACTTACGGACTTATCACTACAAACTTCCATAAAACCCTTGTGGGTTGTCGCGCTGGTCTTGTATACCATCTATTGCTGGGACAGTTCTTTTTCTTTTTGGTTTTTGTGTGTGTGTATTTGCTGTAATTTATATTAGTATATACTTGAACAACAACTATCAAGTGCACTTAACTACAAACCGGTTCAACTGCAGTCTGTAAATATTTTGGGATTCTTTTCTTTTTCTTTTCTTTCATTATTTCTATTTGTAAATATTTTGTTTAATTATTTTGCAATATATGGTACCTGCACTAAATTTAAACTTATGTTTCTGTGTTGTTACTGACCACCAGCTCCTGTAGACGAATTTAGACTTCTGTTATTTTACTAGCCTAAGACATATTAATATCTGTTAACCGTCTCAAACACCCGTTACATCTTGGCGAGCCAGCCAGGAGCTGGTTTGTACAGTAATTAACATTTTTTTTTACAGAAACCGTTTATTCAGACTCACCAGTTCGTTTTTGCGATGGAAGTTTTCGAAACACTCGGGATAAAAATTCCTAATGCCGTCTTAGTGGATGGGCCGGTTGAAGAGAGTTCCTCTGAAGTTATAGATTTTCTTGATCAATATGGCGACATTAATCGCGATGACATTATTGATGATAGCGAATCCGAATTTCATCATATGCTCATTGTTGAATTTGTGTCAGGAGTGTCCGTAGCAAAACTGTCTTCACGACTGCCGTATACATTTATTTCTGATGAAAATAACGAATTCCATATTAGGAATTTATCCCAAATTTACACTTCAAAGTTGGGTGGTTCAAAGACTGACACTTATTTATCTGACTTGAAAGGAATTGCTAAAATGTCTGGAAAAGATTATTCGATGGTTCTTGGTGAAATGATGTCCCAGATACAACAAGCTATAGCACAACTTCCTCCCGCTGCTGTAAATGTCCCTAAAATTGAACAAAAGATAGCTGACCAACCAAAAAACCCTCCAGAGCCATTTGTACCTCCTTCTGTACCAAGTCGAACTTTTGGTCCAGTGTATGCTCCCTTACAAACCTCTCTCACTCCACCTGCTTCTGCTTTTAACAGTGCCGGTATGAACAGCGCCGGGGGACGACCGATTGCACCTGGTGACCTTAACCCTCCTGAGGTGCAGCGTTACGTCGTGGAGCATGTGGTTCGGAGCGGTGATACATCCATGCATGCCACCCACCGGCTGAGACCGTTCTCTGGTAAAGTGCCCAGGCCAAACCATGAAATGGACTACGACACCTGGCGGTCTGGCGTCGAATTAGTGCTGCGTGATCCAGCCATATCTGATCTCCAACGCGCCAGACTAATTCGTGACAGCCTGCTGCCCCCTGCCTGTGACATGGTGAAACATCTAAGCCATGATGCGCTGCCTGATGTGTATCTGCAGCAGCTGGAGTCAGCGTATGGCACTGTCCAGGATGGTGAAGAACTTTACGCCAAGTTCATGGACACTTACCAAAATCATGGAGAGAAGCCGTCTGAGTACCTGCAGAGACTCCAGGTGGCACTGCAACATGCTGTGAGGAGAGGAGGAGTATCTGAGAGAGATATGGATAAACGTTTATTGGCTCAATTCTGCAGAGGGTGTTGGGACAATGGACTGATTTCAGAACTCCAACTCAAACAAAGGAAATCCAGTCCACCATCTTTTGCTGAACTTTTACTACTCCTGCGAACAGAGGAGGACAGAGAAGCAGCAAAGGAGCGAAGAATGAAACAGCACCTTGGAGGAACCAAACAAAAGGTAACCACTCATGCTCAATTTGTAAACAGGCCGGATGAAGAATCAAATCTGTGCACTGCGATAACAAAGTTCACCAAGGAGCTTTCACACCAGATGACAGCCATTCAACAACAGCTTGCCGCTCTCAACGCCGGTCAAACCAACAGACATCAGCCAGCAGCTATGTATTCTGCCTCAAAGCAGTCTGAAACCGGGAAGACGGGGAGAAATGCCAAACTAGCTTCTTCCTATCCAAAACCTGGGTTTTGCTTTCGCTGTGGGGAGGATGGCCACATTAAGCCTCAGTGTGATTCTGATCCGAACCCAGCACTGGTTAGCGCCAAGCGAAAGCAGTTTCAAGACAGGCAGCAGAAGTGGCAGGGACAAAATCCATCTGCAAAGAAGCATTTAAACTAGCTTCAGTTCCTGGTGTGGGACACCCAGGGGCTGAGCAGGACCAAATTTGTCCCGCCAAGAGTAAGCTTCCTGTCAACTGTTCTGAGCTGCAGTCTACATCAAGGAGAGTACCAAAAGGACTTATAGGATCCAGATGTACTGCTGATGTCAAAGTCGCCGGTCACCAAGGTTCCTGTCTTTTGGATACCGGGTCCCAAGTTACGACCATTCCGGTTTCCTTTTACAATGAACGTCTCTCCAATCAACCAGTTCAACCCCTGCATGAGCTACTCCACGTTGAAGGAGCAGCAGGCCAAACTGTTCCATATCTTGGCTACGTTGAAACTACAGTGACTTTTCCTAAAGACTTTGTTGGAAGCATCATTACTGTTCCAACTCTTGCACTCATTGTTCCTGATGTCAGACCAGGATTTCCCACCTCAATCTTGATTGGCATGAACACTCTCGAGACGCTCTATGACAAGTTTCGGCAAAGCGACAATTCTTCCTTCCAACCAAATGCATTAGGTTACCGAGCTGTACTACAAACTCTCCAAGTGACCTACCAACAAAGCTGCAGCGACCATCTTGGAGTTGTAACTCTGCTCAGTAAATCCTCTGTGCTCGTTCCTGCTGGCCACACCGTATTGCTGAAAGGCTCCGCTAAAGTCTCTGCTCCAGCAAGTCAGTATGCTGTCGTCCAACATCCGGATTCAGGTCTACCGGGTGGTTTGTGCGTTAGCAGCTGTCTTGTCTCTATGCCAACGCGTTTTCCTCACCAAGTACCTGTCATGGTGAGAAACGAATCGGAGCAAGGCATCTACATACCATCTTCGACCATCATAGCAGAACTGGGAGTGTATGAGTGCATCGTCTCAGAGCAGCATGTGACCAGTTCCTCAGCACATGGGCCCAACGGCACTCCACTAGTTTTCAACTTTGGGGAATCGCCATTACCCCCGGAATGGAAGGAAAGAATAACCAGCAAGTTGAATGCAATGTCCAATGTCTTTTCCCAGCATGACATGGATGTTGGCTGCGCTAGTCATGTGAAACATCATATTAATCTCCATGACAACACTCCGTTCAAGCACCGAGCAAGACCAATTCATCCTCAGGATATAGAAGCTGTTCGCAAACATCTGAGAGAGCTTCTAGATGCTGGTGTTATCAGAGAATCCGAGTCACCATTCTCGTCGCCTATAGTTGTTGTCAAGAAGAAAAATGGAGATATTCGATTATGTATTGATTACCGCAAGCTCAATTTGCAGACTGTAAAGGATGCATATGCATTGCCAAACTTGGAGGAATCGTTTTCTGCACTCACTGGATCCAAGTGGTTTTCGGTGCTAGATCTCAAGTCAGGTTATTATCAAATCGAAATGAATGAAACAGATAAACCAAAAACAGCCTTTGTTGCACCTCTTGGATTCTGGGAATTTAACCGTATGCCCCAGGGAGTAACCAATGCACCTTCAACCTTCCAAAGGTTAATGGAAAAGTGTATGGGAGATCTCCACTTGGAAGAGGTCCTGGTGTTTTTGGATGACCTGATCATTTTTTCCAACACGCTTGAGGAGCACGAGAGCCGTCTGCTTAGAGTGCTGAGCCGTCTACGAGAGTACGGATTGAAACTATCGCCTGAAAAGTGTAAATTCTGTCAGACATCAGTCAAATATCTAGGACACATTGTTTCTGAAAATGGTGTTGAGACCGACCCAGAGAAGGTATCTGCACTAAAATCCTGGCCAGTTCCCACTAATCTCAAGACCTTAAGATCCTTCCTGGGATTCGCAGGCTATTACCGCCGTTTTATTAAGGGGTATTCAGCCATTGCAAAGCCTCTCAACGACCTTACCCGCGGATATTCTTCCACAAGAAAGAACTTAAAACCCCTTGACTCAAAGGTCCACCAGTTCGATCCAAAGCAACCCTTCGGTTCTCGGTGGAGTCCTGACTGTCAACTTGCTTTCACTTCCTTGATTGAAAAACTTACCAGTGCACCAGTCCTGGGCTTTGCTGATCCAAAGCGCCCTTATATTCTGCATACAGATGCAAGCACCATTGGGCTGGGTGCAGCGCTCTATCAAGAGCAAGAC
The DNA here is from genome assembly GCF_951802725.1 of Rutilus rutilus. Taxonomy (NCBI): domain Eukaryota; kingdom Metazoa; phylum Chordata; class Actinopteri; order Cypriniformes; family Leuciscidae; genus Rutilus; species Rutilus rutilus. The sequence goes on along the minus strand of NC_140211.1, from coordinate 58,803,339 downwards.
TCCAACCTTCGACCTATTGCTTTCGCAAGCCGAGGACTCACATCAAGCGAAACTCGTTATCCGGCTCATAAACTTGAGTTTTTAGCACTAAAGTGGAGTGTGACAGAAAAATTTCAGGACTATCTGTATGGTGCCCATTTTACTGTGGTTACTGATAATAACTCTCTTACCTACATCCTGACATCAGCCAAGCTGGATGCAACGAGCCATCGGTGGTTGGCTGCACTTTCCACGTTTTCCTTTAAGTTGCAATATAGAGCTGGACGACAGAATCTGGATGCGGATGCACTTTCCCGCCGACCACAGGAGGACCCGTCCTGTTGCGAATCTGATCAAGAACTCCTCGATCAGTTCACCAGACAACATCTTTCTTATCCTGGTGACCCCTCAATTTCATCTGAGGTTGTCACTGCCATTTGTGAGAGTTGCCTCTTCCGAGCGGAAGCAGCCAGCCCTTTGATTGAGTCCCTGTCCATCAAGGCAGACGTTCTTCCTGAGAGTTATATAGAAGATCCTGGGCTGCCTGTGGTTCCGACTCTGTCCCATCTTGAGCTCCGGGACAAACAGCGGGCTGACCCAAATCTTCGGGAAGTCATTCACCAGATGGAGACAGGTGAGAAAGTTCCTCCTACTGCCAGGGAGGGGCTGCCTGAGATCTCCTTGTTGCTGAGGGAGCTCAACAAGCTCGAACTAGTCGAAGGCATTCTCTACAGAAAGCGACAAGACAATGAACAGACTTCATATCAACTTGTCCTGCCTGAAGAACTTCGTTCCCCTGTTTTGCAGAGTCTCCATAATGATATGGGTCATATGGGGATAGAGCGCACGTTAGACCTCGCTCGTACCCGCTTCTATTGGCCCAAAATGTCTGCTGACATAGAGCACAAGATAAAGACTTGTGGACGGTGCATTCGTCGCAAAGCTCTTCCTGAGAGAGCCGCTCCTCTCATCAGTATTCAAACTTTTAGACCACTTGAACTCATCTGCATGGATTTTCTCAGTCTTGAACCAGACACCAGCAACACCAAAGACATCCTTGTGTTAACAGACCACTTCACTAAATTCGCCTTAGCCTTTCCCACCCCAAATCAGAAGGCTAGGACAGTGGCCAAATGTCTGTGGGACAACTTTATAGTCTATTATGGGATACCAGAACGACTACATACAGACCAAGGGCGGGACTTTGAGTCCAAACTGATCAAGGAGTTATGTGAAGTGGCTGGAATCAAGAAGTGTCGGACGACACCATACCATCCTCGAGGGAATCCGGTAGAAAGGTTCAATCGCACTCTGCTCAACATGTTGGGGACTCTGGAAGCAAAACAGAAAATGAAATGGAAAGACTTCGTCAAACCCTTGGTACACGCTTACAATTGTACAAGGAATGAGACCACAGGATATACACCATACGAGCTGATGTTTGGACGTTCTCCCCGTCTTCCGGTCGACCTGGCTTTTGGGTTACCTCTGAGTGGGGAAAAACACCAACCTCATTCACAGTATGTCCAAAATCTGAAGTCCCGGTTGAAAGAAAGCTACGATATTGCCTCGAAGAATGCTGTTAAAGCATCTGAAAAGAACAAGGTCCGCTTTGATCAAAGAGTCATCCCTTCGAAGTTGGAGCCTGGAGACCGAGTGCTTGTGCGCAGTGTTCGATTGAGAGGTAAACACAAGCTCAGTGATAAGTGGGAGCAGGACATCTACGTTGTGGTGGATCAAGCTGGAGACCTACCAGTCTATACAGTGAAGCCAGAGCGTTGTGATGGTCCTAAACGTACTCTTCACAGAGATCTTCTTTTACCATGTGGTTTCCTCCCTGCTGTTGAAGAGCCGTTCATTGAGGCCAGTTCAGTCTCAAGGCCAAGAACGCGGCAGCAGCGTGAGATCCCTCCTGACTCTGAGGTCTCTGAAGAGGAAGACTCTCCACCTGAACCAACAGTTCTTGGTCTGGACTCAAGTCCAATGAAGTTCACTGCGGAGAACTTTTATAAAAAGGCTTCATCCCCAAGTGTTGCCAATGACTATCTTTCTCCACCAATGACACCTGCGAGTGAACCAGCTGTTGTTGATGAAGGATCAGAGAGTGAGCACTTACCTGAAGAAGAGACGTTACCTGTAACACCTGACCATTTATCTGAAGCTGAAGAATCGGTAGCACCTGTTGAAGCTGACTTACCTGAACACCTATTTGAGTCTGAAGCCGAGGAAGAAGAAGAGTCTGTCGAACTACCTGTGGAAAGAAACTCTGGAAGTGTCAGTCCCGAATTTGTTGAAATTCCACTCACTGAAGACTCTGAAGAATCTGTCGATCCTGAGACGTCAGTTTCTAGTGTCTTTGAGCCCCTAAACTTTGATTTAACTCATGATTCTGTAGAACCAGAACCCGGTCCAAGACGTTCTGTGCGTCAACGATTACCACCTAAAAGGTTGCAGTACAGTTCGCTTGGTAATCCCCTGATATCTGTGGTTCAAACCCTTTTACATAGTATATCTGAGGCATTAAATCCTGCTTCTACCACCAGTTCAGTTATTCACGTGGTTTAACATGCAACGGGACGTGCATGGGTTTAAAGGGGGAGGGTGTAACCCAGGTTGAAATCTGGTAATATATTATTAGTTCTGCTGCCCCTTTAAGAAGTGATCTCATGCCACCCCAGTCATGTGACTGTGCTTGGCCAATCGCGCAGTAGAGCACGAGTTTAATTAGGCTGCAGCTTCTTCCTCATTCAGAGGTGTGGGGAAGCTGATCGGCAGCTGTGGACAGGTTTGTGTTCAACAAACAATTCACTCTTTTACTTGATTTATTCTTTTAAGTTAAACACATCATTGTAACTTTTAGAATAACTTAGTGGCTGCAGGGGATTGCCACCGTCACCAGATTGCCATATGTTTACTTAGAGGAACTGGTGAGTACTCTGAATGAATGAACTACATGCTGAAAGCTAACATATTAGCCAAATATTCACCAACTGGTTTTGATTAATTTTATGCTTTTGTGACATTTGCATTTGTGGGTTACAAATATATTTGTTTTCAGTAAGTGTGTTTATATGTAGTAAGGAAATCTGATTATAGTACTGTTGAATTTATTTGAACTTTGTGCAGCCAATACAACTTTAACATTGTACTGTTTATTGTGTTGTCATGCCCTTAATGTTTATTATTTGTAGTTTGTACATTTATTGATTCATTTTGTAATAATTTAGAATTGTGTGCACATGAAAATGATATCTGAGTGTGGAATGAGCTGATGCTTAGTTTCAACTTTGCCCTGTTATTTACTGGTCCTGTTGTTGTACTACAGGCCAGGTTTTTTCTCTCTGTCTGGAGATGAATGATGGCGAGCCGAATTTCTATTGCTGGGAGCCTACCATCCGTGTAGCATCCACTGAATAGCCATCCTACTGGTCTGGTAGGAAGGTTGTCCACAGCCTGTCCCCCACACACTTCTCCATAGACTAGTGCTTCAACCCCACATACACATCCTTCACATGATGAACAATAACTTACGGACTTATCACTACAAACTTCCATAAAACCCTTGTGGGTTGTCGCGCTGGTCTTGTATACCATCTATTGCTGGGACAGTTCTTTTTCTTTTTGGTTTTTGTGTGTGTGTATTTGCTGTAATTTATATTAGTATATACTTGAACAACAACTATCAAGTGCACTTAACTACAAACCGGTTCAACTGCAGTCTGTAAATATTTTGGGATTCTTTTCTTTTTCTTTTCTTTCATTATTTCTATTTGTAAATATTTTGTTTAATTATTTTGCAATATATGGTACCTGCACTAAATTTAAACTTATGTTTCTGTGTTGTTACTGACCACCAGCTCCTGTAGACGAATTTAGACTTCTGTTATTTTACTAGCCTAAGACATATTAATATCTGTTAACCGTCTCAAACACCCGTTACACATGGCACATCTTAAATACTGGGTATGTTCTTGCAGATGTTTTTACAATTTACTCAGTAAGTAAAGTGCAGCTGTACTGTAAAATGAAGCCTTGTTTATTTCCATGGAATTACTGGGATCTTACCCTATAATCTGATCATTCCCTTTTCCATAGTCACATTTTTTTTTTTACCTCGTATGTCCTGCAGCGTTACCAAGAAAAACATGACAATTTACTCAGTAAGTAAAGTGTAACTGTACAAAAAATGTGACTATGGAAAAGGGAATGATCAGATTATAGGGTAAGATCCCAGTAATTCCATGGAAATAAACAAGGCTTCATTTTACAGTACAGTTACACTTTACTTACTGAGTAAATTGTAAAACCATTTGCAAGAACATATACCCAGTATTTAAGATGTGCCATGACATTAGGGAAAACTGTTCCTGCGGGGTAGTTACCAGGTAAGTGTAAGGTCAATTATTTGATAAACCCTCTATAAATAGGTGTAGCAATGAACAACAACTATGTAAAACAAGGTACTTTATTGGAAACTACCGTCTTATTTTCAAGATAGTAATAAATAAACATGGACTGTTACCAACATAACCCTAGGATAACTACAAACCTAACTTGAATTGATGGGTAATACTGGAGGTATTTCTAAAAATTGGCTGCCTACATTCTGAGGAAGTACACAATTAAATTTGAGTTATTACCAACCTAAACAGGTAACAAGTACACAGTACTTTGTTGAGTTGATATTTAACAGTGGTGTTTTTTTTCTCTGGTAGTTTCTCTGTAATTGCATACTAATCACCTTAAGTAATTACACACTAAAATACTATAATTTACCATATGCTTACCAGGTAAATACTTAGTAATTAGTTTGTAGTTTCTCTGCATTTACATACTTGTTACCTGTGGTAATTACCAATAACCAACTATAACTTACCATATATTTACCAGGTAAATACCTAGTAATTAGGGGACTGTAAAAGGAAGGGTTACCGAACTGTTTTTTTCCCAGAGCTGTCTCTTTATTGAACTCTAACCCTCGTTGATCCCACTCCCCTCATATACTGCTAGACTCTCCTCTCCCTCCTCACATCTGCCTTCATTTGTTATTTTGCAATACTGGAATGTTCATTTGCACTGCTGTTTATTACAGTAACAACTGTTTACATATGCATCTTGCACTACTTTACCTTAACTGGAATATGCTCAATTGCACTGCGACTGTTTATTTACAGTACCAACTGTTTATATATGCATTTTGTAATACCGTACTTTAACTGCAATATGCAATCACTTTCCACTGCACTTTTACTTGGATAGCTTCTGTCCATACTTTAAATGCACTATTTTAAATCCATTGTTATACTGCTCATCTTAGCCTAACTTATTGCGTATATCTATCTGTAAAATTCTGTTTATAGTAATAGCCATCTGTATACTATGTTCACTGTACATATCTATCTGTAAAAATCCTGTTTATAGTAATAGCCATTTGTATATTATATTCATAGTACAAATCTATCTGTAAAATCCTGTTTATAGTAATAGTCATCTCTACATATCCATGTCCTGCACTTATGCAACCATTGTATATCCTGCACTTGCTGCTATTGCACTTCTGGTTAGACCTAAACTGCATTTCGTTGCCTTGTACCTGTACTTGTGTAATGACAATAAAGTTGAATCTAATCTAATCTAATCATGGGCAGCAGGATAGCTGGGCAGAGAACAGAATTAACGTACCAGAGGATGTAGCGAGACAGGACAGGACAAGACAAGACAGGAGGTTCCCGAAGGCGATAGCGAGAGGATGGTCAACGTAGAAGGTACGAGAGCAAATCCTTTGCAAATAATAATCTGGCAAAGAAGCAGGGGGAACAGTAACTAGAAGTAGCTGAAAATTAGGCCAAAGAGAAAACAGGTGAGGTGGCACTAGGCGGGAGCGCACTGATTGTGATAATGATCAGCTGGAGGAGAGAGGTGGAAAAGTGAGAGAGAGAGAGATCAAGGTTCATGACAGTACCCCTCCCTCGACGAGCGGCCCCAGGCGCTCCTGAGGATGGAATCTGATGGGTGCGATAGAAATCCTCGATGAGCGAGCGGTCCGGGACGTCCCGGGACGGAATCCAGCTTCTCTCCTCAGGACCGTACCCCTCCCAATCGACCAGAAACTGATGCCCACGACCCCGGGGGCGGACGTCTTGTAATCTATGAACAGTATAGACAGGTGACCCTGCGACAAGAACAGGGGAGTGGGGAAGGGGGCGGGAGGGCATCCGAATAACAGGTTTTATACAAGACACATGGAACACGGGGTGGATGCGCCGCAGAGGAAACGGCAGGAACAGCAGATACAAGACATTCAACATGATAAGACAAATTCCAAGAAAGGATAATTCCCTTCGCCCAGTTAATCTGTGGGTTATGCTGCGCTAACCAAGGATGACCCAAAACAACAGGAGTAAAGGATGATTGAAAAAGAATAAAATAAATAGTCTCTTGATGGTTGCCGGATATGATGAGACTCACCGGAATGGTGGTGCGGCGGACCTTAGAAAGAACACTGCCGTCCAAGGCAAAAACAGTGGTGGAATCTTCATGGTCCATTAATGGAATGCCCTGTTCGAGCGCCCATTTCTCATCGATGAAGCTTCCCTCGGCTCCTGAATCGATAAGGGCCATGCAGGAAGCTGAAGAACCGGGCCAGCGGAGGACGGCAGAAAAAGTGGTGCGAGTCTTCGGCGATGGGGAAAAAGCAGTAGCGCTCGCCAGTACTCCCCTGTCTACTGGCGAGCTCTGGCTTTTAGTGGGCACGATGAGACAAAATGACTCACGGAGCCGCAGTAAAGACAGAGTCGATTCAGTATCCGCTGTTGGCGTTCAGCAGCGGAGATGCGGATACCTCCTAGCTGCATGGGTTCAGACTCCGCCCATAGGAGGAGAGGAAACAGTGGGTGGAGCAGCTTGTTGCTCAGTAACCATGCCCTGAGCGCGACGGCGCAGTTCAAAGCGCTTATCAAGGCGAATAGCCAACTCAACCAGCTGGTCAAAATGGACAGGGGTCTCACGAGCATAGATCTCATCCTTGAGGTACGTGTTGAGCCCCTCCAGAAAGTGTGCGACCAAGGCAGGTTCATTCCAGCTGTATGTGGTTGCCAGAGAGCGGAACTCAATGGCGAAGTCGGCCACGGATCGCATCCCCTGACGTAACACGGCGAGTAGGCGGGATGCTTCTTGGCCATAAACGGAACGGTCAAATACCTTGATCAGCTCCTCCTTGAACAGAGCATATTGATCGCAACAGTCTTTCTGCATCTCCCAGACAGCTGTTCCCCACTCGCACGCTCGTCCGGTTAGTAAAGAAACCACGAAGGAAAAATACAACCTCACATTGAGTTAAGAAGGAGCGATATTCTGTGGGCTCACCAGCGTAACACAGTGGGTTGTTGATCCTGGGTTCGGAGGAACTGTGGACTCTCTGGGAAGTGGGTGTTTCCAGACGAAAATGGTGAAAGCGCATGGATAAGTCCGTCACTTGTGCCGCCAAGCTTTCCACAGCATGTCTGGCATTAGAAATCTCATCCTCGTGTCTGCCCAGCATGGCTCCCTGAATCTCGACTGCTGCACGAAAAGGTGTTTCCTCTGCTGGGTCCATGTTGGCCAGATTATTCTGTCAGTGATAACAGAGAGAGAGAGAGAGAGATCAACCCAGGTTCATGACAATCTTCCAAAAACCATAAACTCTTTAGTCATTCATACTCCACCATCTTCTATGCAGTTTGTAGTTAATTCGCCTTGGTACTATTTTTTAAAGTAAAGTGTAAAACTGTCGCAGAAGAATGAAGGGCTTTTGTTAATAATAAAAAAAATACAAAACTCAAACAAAGACTACCCCGAGGGGGAAAACAAGAGACTTGACTTGACTTGACTTGACTTGACTTGACTTGATACATGAGGTCAACAACAATTCACCAACAATTAATTTGACATTTTTACATTTACAATAAAATATTGTACTTATACAACTTTTTGGGCACATGCGTGAGCGGCGACCGGCGGCGAGACAGCGTTGTGTATTGTTTTATGTTTTATTTGTTTGTTTTTTGTTTGTTTTTAACGAAGCTTCAACAGTTATACTCAAGGAATATTAACGGATTGGTTGTCAACCTGCTTAACTGCTGGCCTTGGTGCCTGAGCAACTAACATGGAGCTGATGGCTCTATTGTTTTTGTGGCTGGCGTTTTATTTCGCGGACTCTCTAGGTGTGTTGTCAAATCCACCGGTAATCAGATATAGTAGAGACTTTCTGCTACAGTGGAATATCCCTCAGATCATCAAACCACCGGATCTAGTTTTACCTGACTTGAACTGTTACAAAGATCTACGGTGTGGAGAAAGTAAAGCCACTGGTGATCGTCCACGGAGACCCAGGAAACGCGGTAAGCGGGGAGGAGTTCGTGTAAGGCTGAAGAAACAGTCTCTTTCCCGTATTCCCTTACCGTCCATTATTCTGACTAATGCGCAGTCTCTTCGTAATAAAACGGATGAGCTGCAAGCTCATGTTCGATTCCAAAGGGAATTCAGAGACTCATGTCTATTGGCCATCACTGAGACATGGCTCTCCGACAGTGACTCGGACACAGACATTACTATGGACGGGTTTGGTACTCCTGTGCGTTTGGACAGAGATGCTGGTGCTACGGGCATGTCGCGGGGAGGAGGAGTTTGCCTGTATGTGAACCAAAGGTACTGTAAGAACGTCATTGTTAGAGAAAAACTGTGTACTAAAGACGTTGAGGTGCTGTCGGTATCGTTACGTCCACCATACCTGCCACGTGAGTTTCCTCAAATATTTGTTACGGTTGTCTATATCCATCCGAGAGCTAATGCAGATAGAGCCTCAGAAAGTATTCTTCAAGTAACTCAAAGATTGCAACTGATTTCTCCCGATGCACCAATGTTAATCATGGGTGATTTTAACCATTGTTTGATGGATAAGACCTTGAGAGACCTTTACCAATATGTCACATGTCCAACCAGACATAACAGGACTCTAGATTTATGTTATGGTTCTATAAAGGGTGCATATAAATCTCTCCCTCTTCCCCCGTTAGGTGGGGCTGACCATAATTGTATACAACTTGTCCCATTGTATCGTACAGCCCTAAGAAGGGGAAAAACTTTAATCAGACAGTCTAAGAACTGGACTGAAGATTCCATCTCGATCCTTCAAGGGTGTTATGAATGCACTGATTGGGAAATGTTTAAAGAGTCATGTGCTGACATAGATGAACTTACTGATGTTGTCAGCTGTTATGTGTCATATTGTGTGGATAACATTATTCCTGTAAGGTCTGTAAAAGTATATCCAAATAATAAACCATGGATAACTAAATCACTTAGGGTGCTGTTTAAGGAAAGACAGCTTGCATTTCGGGAAGGAAATCTTTTTGAGTTGAATCGGTTAAAAAAGGAGGTGAAATTGGAAATAAATATGGCAAAGGTGCATTATAAAGAAAAGATAGAATGGCAGTTAAAAAACAGTAATTTGGGCTCAGCATGGGATGGCATGAAAACCATCGTTGGGACAAAGTCTAAGAAAGATTCTAGGGTGGTATTGGAAGGGTGTAGTGATGATTTTCAGCTTGCAAATGCATTTAATGAGTTTTATGTAAGGTTTGATACTTGTGACTTTGAGAATATTCGTAGTGAGCAGAAAAACAATTTAACTGTAAATGGATCTATCCCCTTTGCAGAACAGGATGTAATTAATGGGTTTAAACATTTAAAAGCCAGCAAAGGCGCAGGCCCTGATAATATTGAGGGTCGGCTGCTTATTTCCTGTGCAGAGCAATTGGGACCTATTTTTTATTATATTTTTCAACTGTCCCTTACTCAACAGAAGGTGCCGAGATTATGGAAAACTTCCACAGTCATTCCAGTGGCGAAAAATAATCATTCAGTGGTACTAAATGATTTTAGGCCAGTTGCTTTGACCTCATTAGTTGCGAAGAGTTTTGAAAGATTGCTTAAAAAAGAGATTCTTACAAAGGTGGGACATTCCCTTGACCCTCTTCAGTTTGCTTATAGGGCCAGGCGTGGGGTTGAGGATGCTACGGCCACTTTGTTGAATTTGGTACTTAAGCATCTAGAGGGAACTAAGACTCATGCTAGGATTTTATTTGTTGATTTCTCATCCGCTTTTAACACGATACAACCTCATATTTTAGTAGAGAAGCTTTTAAGTTTTGGTTTTGATTTTAGTATTGTTGGTTGGATCCTTGACTTTCTAACTGATCGCATTCAGAGAGTAAGGGTTAATGGTTGTTTGTCAGAGGTATTGGTTTCATCCACAGGGTCCCCTCAGGGATGTGTCCTTTCTCCACTCCTGTATATTCTATACACTGATGATTGTAGAAGCAGGCATGACAATAGATTTATTGTAAAATTTGCAGATGATTCAGCGATTGTCAGCCTTCTTGGTGTTGGTGAATGTGACCATGGCCCTGTGGTAGATGATTTTGTTCATTGGTGCAACGATGCGTTCCTGCAAATAAATGTGTTAAAAACGAAAGACATGATTATTGATTTTAGGCGTAATCAAATTGATCTTAAGAGAACAACTATCAAAGAGCAGGAGGTTGATGTTGTGGAATCATATAAGTATCTGGGGTGTGTGATTGACAACAAGCTGAAATTTAATGTAAATGTGGAGACGATTTGTAAAAGGGGCCAGCAACGTTTGTACTGTCTACGTAGACTGTCCAAATTTAAAGTTGATAGGTCGTTAATGATTTTGTTTTACAAATCTTATATTGAGTCGGTTCTAACATTTACTATGTTATGCTGGTATGGAATTCTTGGTGTGAAGGCAAAGACTGCTTTGGTGAAAATAGTAAATACTAGCAGTAGGATATTAGGAGTTCAGCAGAGTCACCCTACCGACTTGTATAACCGGCAGGTAGTTAGGAAAGCCCGATCCATTTTAATGGTTACTTCACATCCTCTCTATTCTGAGTTTCAGTTTCTACCCTCAGGATCTCGATTGAGATTTCCCTTAGTTAGAAGTAACAGGTATAAACATTCATTTATTCCTACTTCCATCTCTCTGTTAAATTCGGGTATGGGGGGATTAGGTGGAAGGAAGTAGTTGTTTGGGTTCTGTGTATGTACTTATTTTCGTGTTAATTTTTTAATTTTAAATGTAATTTAACTTTTACAGATTTTTAATGTATTGTAAATTGTTCCTTTGTATGCTGTCTTGCTGTAAAACCAATTGCCCTTCGGGGACATATACAATAAACACACACTAAACACACACTAAACATTTACAATAAAACAAACAAAAAAGTGTTTATTCAGCATTTTGGATTATATAGACATGGACATGTCTCATAATGTAGGGGATGTGGCCTAAAACCTAAATTCACACCACACAATTTTCTTGTGTTTTGTATTTTATTTTGAAACATTTGATGAGCAAGTAGTTGTAATTTGTAACAAGACATGATGTACTTGATGTACTTTTCCCCCCATCTCTGATTGTAACATATGATGAGTACATTTGGTTCAATCACTAGAACACAACAGTATGATTTTCTTTCAATTTAGTACTTTTAACAAAACATTTATTCAACAGCAAACAATGTCAAGTCATGTCACCTTTACTTATATAGCGCTTTATACAATACAGATTGTTTCAAAGCAGCTTTACATGGATAAACACGAAAATAATGATTAAATGATGCAAACAGAGTTCAATTAGGGGTGGTTGAGGAGAGATTCCCTGATATGATTGTAAAGCGCTTTGGGTGTACAGTAGTACATATGAAAGCGCTATATAAATGCCTCATTCATTCATTCATTCAATTATATATATATACACACACACAAATTTTTGCTTTTTATGACATTGACAAAAAATGACATCAAGATTATGTATACTGAATTAAAGTTCAACTTTGAAAAACAATAAAAATACATGCAATGCACATTACAATGCAAGATGTTTCAAATTAAACATTTCAATTTGTTGTTGGTGAATTAAAGATGTTACAGTAATTCAGATACAGTTGTCACATTGGAAAATATACATTACCTAAGTCACATTCTGAGAGAAATACAATTCATTCATTATAAATGTGTCGTTGCAGTGTGTTAGCAAATGTTTTATGAAGATGTAACATAGCCATTGGGTTTTATGCTAGAACAGATGTTCTCAGTGTGAAATGTTGAGATATTAGTAGCCTTTAAAGAGTGGAAAAAAAATTCCACTTGCTTGTGAAAACATTACCAAAGCGAAACTGTAGACAGGAAGAGACTGGCTAATCACCATGTCGGACGATCGACCACAGTTATGTTTTCACATGCTCTGTGGTGTAATCTAAAATAGATCAGCATGAGAAAAATAAATTCAAATAGTGGTGGAGCAGTTCCAGTAAACCATTGACCATAAAATTTAAATCGCCATACAATTAGCAGAAAATGTGTATAGAATTTCTGTCCATCCAATTTTAATAAATATTGATTATTTTACAAACATATCTCAGGCATCAAAGCAGAATTTCCAGGTATGAATCAGTTAAAATGGAATGCAATGAAGACTGCGCTCTGAGGACATAAGGACTGATTTTTTAAGACTTGCAAGTATTTTAGCAAGAAGATCAATGACGAGTGAATTTCAATGGTGCGTAAGTACACAAAGGCATGTACAACAGCTTCTGCACACTTAACACTGAGAGAGGTGAAGAAATGATGTCTTAACCAAATAAAATGCAAATCAAATGTGAATCAAATCAAAAATTTACTACTTACTGTAAAAATGACAAAATTTTTCAAGCATCATTCTGGGTTCCTCAGATCAGCACGAAGAGCCCTCTTCCGATCCAGAGGAGAGCATGTTGTTTGCGGCGTCTAGCTCAGGGGATGTAGTTGGAGAGGACAAAGAGAGAATCAGTTGAGCCCTCTCCTTCTATCAGCCCCACATCCAGGAAATGATTGGGTGTAATGGTCATGTCATGGCCAAGCTAAACATGGTCACGTGAGAAACAGACTCGACAAGTGATTTCTGGTGTGCCATGACCGTCCCATGAGCCTTCTGTTTCTTTGTGATCTTGTCCAAAAAAAAGTCAGAAGGAAGCCGTATTCAGTCTGCATCTTTCCTTTCCCACATTCGAGTCCTTCTTTATGCTCCTATTTTGCCCTCTGGACTCCTCGGCACCTCCGTTGAGACCGTTGAGACCTCCGTCGTTGGAAGGTTTGGAGATGTGAAGGGGCAGTTGGCAGTGTTCAAGAGATACACCCCGGTCCAATCCAATTCTTCCTCCTTCAACCTACAATCATCCTGACCCGTCAACAGATAACTGGAGACAGGGTCAGAAGGGAAGTGTGGCCACTCATACACCCCACCCTCTCATGCACACACATACTCACACATCCATAAACGGGCGTTGAAATGAAACACGCGTGTGACACGCAGTATGTGTGAATCTGGCGGTAGATTGCGTGTCCAGACACAGGGGAAAATAAAAAAAAACTTTCAACTAAACACTCTGGAAATTTAGAACTTTCTGATGAAAGGGTATGTATAGGCCATGGCTAGAAAGATGTTTGAGAATGCATCGCTTGTTTTACCAGAGAAAAAATATTTGTGTGGTGCCCACCTGGACGTGGTGACCCTGGACACTTGCACTTGTGGCTGTATGGTAAATCTGCCTGTGAAGGCGCTGTACCAGCCGTATCCTTTGGACTCCCCCGAAGACTGGATGTCGATCGCTACATCGGAGGGTGAGCCAGACTTCTTTGGAGATCACGATTCGGCTTTGTTGCCTCCTTGAGGAACCGTAGTATTGCCCAAGTCAGATCTAGAGATGATGGCTATGCTTTCTGAGGCTGCTGAGAGGATCGGGCTCGAGTGGAACCCAGTGTCCTGAGCCCTCAAGGCTGGACGATTGGTTTCTAGGGGTGGCTCGTGCTGGTTCTCAGCATCCCACCCCGGTACCTTTCTTTCCAGAGGTGCATGAGGAGCTCACTAGGTCGTGGACACAACCTTTTACTGCCCGAAACCGTCTTGGTGGTTCCTCCCCCCTCGCCACCCTTGATGGCAGGGTGGGTAAGGGTTGCTATGCAACTCTGCACTAACTCCACCTGGCGGGGGAATCCGTGTCTCCCTTCCCGGGTCTGTAAGCACTCGTCGGATTTAACCTACAAGGCTTACCAGGCCTATGGGGAAGCCGCCTCTGCCATACACGTCCATAAAGCCAAGGCACTGAAGGACCTGCACAAAGGTGGTCATGACACAGAAGTTCTGCAAGAACTTCGCACCCGGATATCGCGCTTCATGTGACAAAGGGTAATGGTGCGGTCTGTGTCTGGCTGACATGAGGGAAACCGACGAGGTCAGGTTTCTTAATTCATGTAGTAGTAAGTAACAGATCCGCACACCGAATAAGCTCCCATTCAAAGAATTTTTTTTATTATTAGTGACGTTTCGGGCCTCACATGGCCCTTCCTCAGACTAACAGGAAGTGTACAAACAGTTACCCCTTTTTAAAGTCTGTATCACGTGACCCCACCATCACACAAATTGGATACATCCATCACCATACATTGATATTTACATATTTATACATCGTGTCCAGCAAGGATTAAGAATTATATATTAACATATTTACATATTGATTCCCACTGTTTAATTGTCTAACATATATTTTTTCATATTCCAGTGTAAACATATCAGATGGTACATCACACTTAATACATTATTTGTACAGAAAAAACTAAGAAATTCAAAGAGACTATATGTATTACCATTCATAAAGACTATCCGTACGTCAAGACAAAAAACATAGAGAATCAACAAGCATTATTGAAAAATCCCTATTAAGATAAAAGTCAGATGGGGATTCGGACAATTTTCAAATTTGATTAGACAAGTAAAAAAGCATCTGTTATAAACACAGCATTTCATTATTTATATACAGAGGACCAAGTTATTCAAAGAGACTATACCTATAAATCAAGAGACTGTAGAGAAAATAGCAAAGTAGAGAATCAAAAAACCATATTGTTATTTAAATCATCCATTAATTTAGAAAAGGTCTAATATCAAAATCCTCATTGAGGCCTCTGGGAGCTAAAGTGTTTAATGTGTAAATCCAGAAAAGTTCCCTTTTTAAAAGCAAATTATCCACATTACCACCCCTTCTAGGACATTTGATATTCTCAATTCCCACATATTTTAAACTAGATACATTGTGTTTGGCATTCATGAAGTGTACAGCCACAGGGCTAGATGTCACACCATTTCTAATCGCACTACGATGTTCTGAGATTCTAGTTTTTAATGCTCTAGTGGTCTTACCTATGTATGATAGTCCACAAGGGCATGTCAACATATAAATTACATTCATAGTAGAGCATGTGATTATCTCTTTTATCTTGTATTTAATGCCATTATGTGGATGGTTAAATGTATTAGTTTTGTAAGTAAAGGTTTCTTAATTCCTCCTTGTTCCAGACGGCCTCTTCGGTGATGCAGTTGAGAGCTTTGCCCAGCAGTCCTCAGCCTCCCAGAAGCAGACTGCTCGGCGCCAAGCAGCAGCAGCCTCCACCTAAGCAGCGTAGAGGCGCCGGCCACAGACAGGGCCACAACCAGCCGTGAAGCGCAAGGGTAAGAGACTCTAGGACGGGCGACCCGGAGATGGAGGGGATTGTTCTTCGAGAGATGGTGACCGCACCACTCTTTCCCAGCCTCACTCATTGCAGGTACACCTATAGTCCTTTTGGTCCCGCTTGCATGGTCTCTGAGAGCCTGGCTAGCGTTCCCCAGCCCATCACGATGGATACCATTCAAGATTGTAGCGCAGAAACGCATTTTCGGAAGCATCCGTCCCCGAGAATGGTTTGCAGCGATTGACCTGAAGGATGCGTACTTTAATGTCTCGATTCTCCCTCGACACAGGCCTTTTCTGCGCTTTGTGTTCGAGGGTTGAGCTTATCAATACAAAGTCCTATCCTTCGGGTAGTCCCTCTCTCCTCATGGCTTCACGAAAGTTGTGGAGGCGGCCCTTGTTCCCATGGAGGAACACGCCATTCGCATTCTCAAGTATCTCAACGACTGGCTGATCCTTGCACAGTCTCGGGACCAGTTGTGGGAACACAGGGACCTGGTGCTCAGTCAATTCAGTCAGTTGGGACTTCAGGTCAACTGGGAAAAGAACAAACTCTCCCCCATGCAGAGAATCTCTATTCTCAGTATGGAGTTGGGTTCGGTCGAACAGTCAGCAGACCTCACAGAACATGCTCCATTCCCAAGGAGGGAACGGAGATGTCACGTCGCCACATCTGCTGGGGAAGCCAGGTCACTGGCTCGGCTCCTCAGTGAAAACCTGAAGATGTGATGAACTTGCTGCTCATTATATGCGCGTGCCGCAATGCAGCGCATCTGATGCAATTATCGTTTTAGTTACACTCAAAGTAGATTGCCCTCGCTAGCGAGATTCCTATTCGTTGGTCACTGACGTGACATCTCCGTTCCCTCCTTCAGGCAATGGGGGTTATATACGTAACTGAGACGTTCCCTTTCAGTCGGTCACTCTCAACATCATAAAAGAGTAAGCAACGGATAACCTTACCCGGATGATCTTCTTCTTCCATTGAGATTCTGAAGTGTGTATATGATGTACGATATACGATATACGATATACGATATATTCCATGAGGCCACGGGAGAATCGCGTAACAATGGTGAACTCTATTAAAAGTTTCCTCACATATTCCTAGATGTGTTGAAAACCATCTGTGAAACTTCTGGTGATTTTTACATATTTTTAAGTTTTATTAAAGAATACATTAGTGTCCTGAATTCTCTATTCACTGTAAAAATAATAATAATTGAATTACAATAGGGTCAGTTTAAGTGTTGCAATTGGCTGGCAACCCAGCTGCCAGTGTACTGTGTTTTCCTTCTATAGTCCATAATTGGTTACTGTGATTTTTTGAAGTTACTGTGATTTTTTACAGGACATTGCTGCACACACACACACACACACACACACACACACACACACACACACACACACACACACACACACACACACAATCTGTAGCATTAATTGATAGTCAAATGTATTCAAATGAACAACAACAGATGCAAATTAGAAAGTTTAATGTTCATTACATAACGAAAGGTAATTGCTTTATAAGAAAGGTAAATAAAGAATAAACTTATGAAAACGGAGGTAAAAAGTTACTTTGAGATTTTGGATCTTGTAATAAGTCAACAGAAAATATTATGAAATGTTTAAAAACACAGTACATTTATGATAATCTGTTGTGCGATTAATACAAAAAAAGTTTTTAAAATGTGAAAACCAATTGTGAAAATAGTACAAAAACAATAAAAAAATGTATACATAATAAACCATCTGGCTGTACATTATCCTTTAGATAACAATGATTAGCCTACAGCAATATTACGATTATATAATAAATGTAAAATAATGGTCAGCAAATGTAAAAAAAAAGAAAAAAAAAAGAATGATTACTTATGAATAAATGATTAATTATAAAGATGTGAAAGACAAACACAACATGAGCGATGCTAGCAACAGACAGAATGTATTGCTTGCTAGGCAAGAAGTGTTGTCACGGTCACTACATTGCACTGGTTCTCCTTCACAGTCACACACAGTTGCTTGAATGGTGTTTTCCTGATCCATCCCACCCTGATCAATAACTTTCAGGACAACATTGTAGTCACCCTTCTCCAATGCAGACTTTGGGGTCAGAAAGACACCGGCTGCTAAAATGGGCACATTATAATAGTCAGACATGTATACCAAGCCAGCCAGATATTTCAATGTGTAACATATGAAAAATAAGATTAATATCTCTTTAAAACATTAGTAATTGCTCACATGTGCCATTCATCGAGGTGGACCAATATTTACTGGTTTCTCCGTAGGTCTCAACTCTAAAGGGACCAGCGAAAGGAGGTCCATCTTTGTCCGTTATAGAGAGAAGCACTGGGGCTGAACCACGATTGCACATTCTTATATTCCTTTCACTAATGACAGGAGCGTTGTCATTTACATCCTCCAATTCAATAACCAGGGTTCCTGTGCCAGTTGCTGGAGCTTCACCTGCACACAAGCACAGACATCAGAAAAAGGCCAGCAATAATTCTCCTCTTAAAAAAGAAAACGTACTCGGTTACCTAATGTAACCTCGGTTCTCTCTAGAAGAGGGAACGAGTATTGCGTAAGTTGCTTACGCTACGGGAAAGTCATCTTTTCTCGAGATATGAAGCCAGAAAATTATCCTTAATTTTTGTATTTATTGTCAACGCAGTGCAGCAGCTAGCAGACCTAAAGCGGCTGTCTAGCACGCTCATTGGCTGCCGTGCGGCAACTGCAGCTGCCAACCACTGAGCCCCGCGTGACGTCACGCCCAATTTAGGGCGCGCGCGTCCTTACATGTCAGAGCCCCCCAGAATGGGCATGGCTTTAGTGTATATAAGGACGGGCTCGGGTGCTGCTTCCCTGGTTCCCTGGACTGAGCGAAATCAGCTCGAGGCGCGAGCACGCACTGAATACGAGTATTACGCAATACTCGTTCCCTCGTAAATGAGTACGTTCTCTTACGAGAGGTTCTCTCGTATTGCGTAAGTTGCTTACACTACGGGAACCCCTTGTCAACGCCGTGCACGCCGAGCATCCACTATATGAGTCCCAGGGGAGCCCGGGGAACATAAATAGTGGGAATCAGGTGGCCAGCAACGCGGGCCAACACAAGTACATAAGCACACTGTAGGGGAATACAGAGCGGCGCTGCCAGTCTATTATAGAACATCAACCCTAATAGTGCAGTTCAACCAGGAGAGCTAAGTCACGTGCATACAGAGCATACATCCCGTTAGACTGACAAAACTTTAGCCTGCAAGGCGGGAACTTCCAGGTTATAGAACCTGACAAATGTAGAGGGGGAGGCCCAGCCTGCTGCCATACAAATGTCATGAATAGAAATCCCGCTGGACCAAGCCCACGACGAGGCCATGCCTCTAGTGGAATGAGCCCTGATGCCCAACGGGCACTGCAGGTGTTTAGACGCGTATGCTGCTGCGATAGCGTCCACTATCCATCTGGACAGGCTATGTTTCGAGGCGGCGAGACCCTTGGTGCGCCCACCAAACGAAACAAAGAGCTGCTCCGAGCGCCTGAAGGCGGCGGAGCGCGTAATGTAAACTCTCAGCGCCCTGACAGGGCATAGGAGTTTAACATCGCCCTCGCTACCGGATGCTGGCAGAGCCGATAGGGAGATAACCTGCGCTCTGAAGGGAGTGCCAATCACCTTGGGGACATAGCCATGTCTTGGTCTGAGTATGACTTTAGAGTCATTCGGTCCAAACTCAAGACACATGACGCTGACAGACAGCGCGTGTAAATCTCCCACGCGTTTGACTGATGACAGAGCTATCAGAAACGCGGTTTTGAGCGACAGATATTTCAGATCCACGGAATCTAATGGTTCAAAGGGATGCGTCTTCAGGGCCTCTAGGACCAAAGAAAGATCCCAAATAGGAACCGAAGAGGGCCGCGGGGGATTCATCCTCCTGGCTCCTCTGAGGAAGCGGATGATGAGCTCGTTCCTTCCTATTGACTGGCCGCGCGTTGGCATAGCGAACGCTGCAATAGCCGCCACATACACTTTGAGCGTGGAGGGGGACCTGCCCTTGTCCAACAGCTCCTGAAGGAAGCAGAGCACCCACGAAACCCCACACGTACATGGGTCTAGATTCTTGTCGGTGCACCATAAGGAGAACACAGACCATTTAGACGCATATAGCCTTCTCGTAGAAGGAGCTCTAGGGCCCTATCTTGCACCCAGCGCAATTGACTTTGTACACCGACGCATGTTTCATTCCTATTTTGCACCCGCGCAAAGCGTGCTTTTCCCTCCACAGAAGCACGTCGCTAAACTAGGGAATGAACTTGCGCTCCCTGGGCGGTTCAGCGCAAAAAAGGAGGCGTGTTCCGGCGCAAACAATCCCTGGTGCTATTTTACTGTTCCATAAAACAATTGCGCCACTGGCCAGAAAAAACCTAGTCTAAAGTCAGTGGCGCGTTGCGCGTTGTTCATTAGGCTATTTTAAGGGCGCATGCTTGACCATAATGTATAGCGTGCACAACGCGCATACACTTTCTCTAATCTACACAGAAGCAGCCGTTTTCATTTTTGCAAATCATATTATTACAAACGATAGATAGATAGATAGATAGATAGATAGATAGATAGATAGATAGATAGATAGATAATTTATTATAAAATCATACATCTAGCTTACACATTTACCCACATTATTATATACCTGTTTAACCGAAGCTAATTTGGGTGTGTTTCTCGATCCCCAATGTCACTGGGGATATTCTGGGGATATTTAATTTGATTTTATCAATCAATAAATTCCACTAGAAACAAACCTTGTTGCATTATTTTAATTTAATACTGTGAAGCTGCTTTGATACAATCTGTATTGTGAAAAGCGCTATACAAATATACTTGACTTGACTTGACTTGACTTCTCTCTCTTTTACGGCCGTGACGAGAGCGTTGCTCTCCTCGGCTGTGAACCGCTCCTGGCGCGCGCCTGGCAAATCCGCCGTTATAATAGCAATACGCCAAGGAAAAAGCGCGTCTGCTCTTAAAGGGAATGTGAGATGATGCTCTGATTGGGTTATTTCACGTTACGCCCAAACCACACCTATGAATAATGAAGCTACTTCAGACCAACCCCTTTTAGATTTGCGCCAGGCGCAAGAGTCATTTATCCCGCCGGGAAAATAGCAACAGCGCTGAGACCCGCCCACAAAGTTACTTGCGCTTTGCGCTTTGACACTTGCGTTTCAGATCGTTAAAATAGGGCCCCTAGACTGCGTGATCGTGTTCACGACCCCTTCTGGCAAAGCAACGGGTATTCGTTGATTATCCACGCATGCAGAGACCAGCGCTCTGGGTGGGGATGCCAGATTGAGCCGCCGGCCTGAGACAGGAGATCACTTCTCGCCGGGATCGGCCATGGGGCTACCTGTGACAGCCGCATCAGCTCTGGGAACCACGTCTGATTCTCCCATCGCGGGGCTATGAGGAGCACCGAGTGGCGCGCTTCCCTGATTCTCTTGATTACCTGTGGTAACAGCGAGATCGGAGGGAAAGCATACAGTGGGAGGCTGGGCCTGGTTTGGGCCAGCGCGTCCTCGTTCTTTGAAAAGAACTTTGGGCAGTGAGTGTTGTCTTTTGACGCGAAAAGGTCGACCTCCGCCCTGCCGAATAGGCGCCATAGTAGCTGGACTGTCTGAGGATGCAGGGACCATTCTCCCGGGGAAATGTTGTCCCTGGACAGTCTGTCTGGGCCATCGTTCAGGTGGCCCGGCACATGCTCTAGACTCTCTAGGGAGCATAGTGAGTGCTGAGCCCACACGAGGAGGCATTTTGTTAGATCGCAGAGATTCCTGGATCTGACACCGCCCTGGCAGTTCACGTTGGACACCACAGACATGTTGTCCGATCGGACTAGAACGTGGTGGCCCCGTATGTATGGGAGGAAGCGCTTCAGCGCGTTCTCGACCGCTATCATCTCCAGACAGTTTATATGAAGGCGTTTCTCTTGGTCTGACCACAGGCCAAAGACCGGTCTGCCCTCGAAGAGAGCGCCCCAACCTAAGTTGGAGGCGTCCGTCGAGATGACCTTTCGGTACGAGACAGCTCCCATCACCACTCCTCGTTGGTACCAGTCGGCCGCTAACCAGGGCTCTAGTGCTGAAACGCAGCTCTGAGTCACTCTGATTCATCTGCCGCCGGAAGCCCAAGCTCGGTGAGGCACTCGAGCATTCAGCCAGCGTTGCAGCGGGCGCATATGCAATAAATCCAGCTGAAGCGCTGCTGACACCATACAGCCCAGCATTCTCTGAAATTTCTTCAGAGGAGCGGTGCTGCCCTTCTGGAAAGACGCGGCTAGGTGTTGAACATGGCGCGCACGCTGTGTTGACAAACGGGCCGTCATTGCCACAGAGTCCAGTTCTATTCCCAGAAAAGAAACTGACTAACTGGGCAGTAATGAGCTCTTGGTCCAGTTGACCGTGAGGCCCAGGCTTTCCAGATGGCTGAGAAGCACTGTCCTTTGAGATATAAGTTCCATCTCTGACTGTGCCAAAATCAGCCAATCGTCCAGATAGTTCAGAATTCGCAAACGCCGATTTCTCAGGGGAGCGAGAGCCGCGTTCATGCACTTCGTGAATGTACGGGGTGCTAAAGACAGGCCGAACGGAAGGACGGTGTATTGATAACTTTGACCCTCGAAGGCTAATCTCAAGAATGGCCTGTGACGGGGTGTTACAGTATCTGTATCTGAACGTACGCGTCTTTCAGATCGAGAGAAATAAACCAGTCCCTCGGGCGAATTTGCACGAGTATCTGTCTGGTTGTGAGCATTTTGAACGGTCTTCTCATAAGAGCTTTGTTCAAATATCTCAGGTCTAAGATAGGTCTTAGAGCTCCGGCCTTCTTGGGTACACGGAAGTAACGGCTGTAAAAGCCTGCCTCGCTAAGAGAAGGAGGTACCGGTTCTATGACCCCTTTGCACAGTAGCTTCATTACTTCTGCACGAAGTAGGTGTGCTACTTCTGAATTCACGGTCCGTGCTTGAAAGCGCGGGGGACGGCGAGCGAACTGCAGCGAATAGGCCTGTTTTACTGTGCTCAGCACCCATTCTGACACACCTGGAATAGCTTCCCATGCTTCTGCATGTACAGCTAAGGGCAGAATGACCTCCGGGTTTGATTGCCGCACTTCGTGGGCTCGATAACCTGACTCAGAAGTATGAGCGCGGCGCGCACGCTCTCGGTGCTTGGATACGGCGGCTCGTTGACAGCAATGGCTGGTTGTTTTACACACGACGTCCCGGTTTTCTTGGACGGGGAACATTTTGTGGGAAAACTGGGACGCACGACCAGCGCCGGGGGTGAAGTGTTTGTCAGTAAGTGTGAGTGCTCGTGAGCGGGCACAGGACTTACATTTATAACATGACCGGTGACATGACAGGTAATTTTGGCCGTGTGACAGAGCGGGCAGTGAGTAGGTGTGGGCACGGGCTCGTGGACACATCTTCAACTTTTAGTACTTGAGCGGCATTTGTCAGCTTTATGAGAGTGGGCTCTGTGAGAGACACGGGGGTTATCGTGCATGTGTGTAGGGGTGAACACTGAGATGTGGGCACATTTTCTACACTTAAAATGCCAGCGGCTTGAGCCGGATAACCAGATATTACACTCCAGATATTGAGATTTCTCTGGTTAGCCGTGAAAACGGCATTTGTGTGCAGGCGAGCGGGTAATTTTACCGGCTAGTTGGCTGCCAAATACACTTCTGCAGTAGCCTTGCTTAAGGGGATAGACAAAACGGGTAGTTTTGACGGTGGTCCAGCCGCAGCGGGACTTAACCGCCTCTTCCTCCCTGCAGCAGCTAGGAGGACTTTGCGTACTCGGGCTTCAGCGCGATCTTGGGCCGGGGTCCCCACGGGGGAGGCGGTCTGTGACGGCTGGCTGAGCGCGATCTAGGGCGGCCGCCCTGTCGTCGCTGCGAAGACGGAGGCTGTGCTGGACGCTGGTTAGAGCTTCGCGCAGGAGGCTGATCTCGAGAGCGGCCTGCAGCAGAGCTAGAGCGTTGAGGCAGAAAAAGGTTCATTGCCTGCGTGGTCTTTTGCACCTCCGAGAAGCGGTCAACGATCCCGTTTACCGCTGGGCCGAAGAGGCCAGTGGGGGAGAGCGGCGCGTTGAGAAATGTGGCGTGCTCAGATTCCCTCATGTCGGCGAGCGTCAACCAGAGGTGCCTCTCTGTGACGGTGAGCGACGACATGCACCTTCCAATCGCCTGGGCCGCAGACTTAGTAGCGCGGAGGGAGAAATCCGTCGCGCTTCTCAAATCTGTGATGGCGGCCGGGTCCAGGCCCTTTTCATCTATCTCGCGGAGGAGGAGGCCTTGGAAAGGTGGCGCATAAGTTCCGCTTCCACGCCGGAGCGCGTCCGGCTGGATTCCTGGACCGAAGAGGAGGCAGAATGGTGTGAACCGGACCATTCCTCGCTGTCTGAGGCCAGGATAGAGCAGCTGTCACCAGCGGCATCTCCTTCCGCTTCGTCCCCTGAGGCGGCGGCAGTGAGGGCAGAAGCCGGCAGCTGCGCGTCCCGGAGGGTGGGCGGAGAAGGAGAGAGAGAGACTCACGTGCAAGGTTCCGGTGAGCTCTTGACTGCCGCTACAGACTCCTGTGGTAGCGGCGCTTCTTCCTGTGCGGTCCAGCTGTGACGGGCGGAGTGACAGCTTCGGTGTCAAACACTTCAAGTCGAGCCCGCAGGGTCGACATTGAAAGTTCTTCGCAGTGGATGCAGCCTCCCGAAGAGAGAGCGAGAGCTGCGTGATCTCTACCCAGGCAGAGAGTGCAGATCACATGGCGGTCTCCAGCGCTGAGCGGGGCTCGGCACTAGCCACAGGAACTGTGAGGCATTTTTACAAAAACGCGGTGGCGAACACACACAGCAGTGAAAAGGATATTGTCGCCGGATAGCGTGGCAGGCACGGATGGCTGAAGGCGGCAAAGACGACCGGCTTCTTCAGACGCTTTCCTCTGCTTGCTAGTAGCTTGTTTCCATGGCGGCGGCTTCTTCTCAGAATTCAGGATGCGTAGAGCTTCGCTGAAGAGAATGAAAATCAGGGAAGCAGCACCCGAACCCGTCCTTATATACACTAAAGCCACGCCCATTCTGGTGGGCTCTGACGTGTAAGGGCGTGCGCGCCCTCAATTGGGCATGACGTCACGCGTGGCTCAGTGGTTGGCTGCTGCACTTGCGTTGACAATAAATACAAAAATTAAGGATAATTTTCTGGCTTCATATCTCGAGAAAAGATGACTTTCCCGTAGCGTAAGCAACTTACGCAATACGAGAGAACCTCTCGTAAGAGAACACAAATTACCATCATTATCCAATGCCAAAATGATAGCTCTGTATTTGCCATCTTTGACAAAGGAAGATTCTCTATCCATAAGGCTCCTGACTTTAATAACTCCAGTGTCTGGAGTAACACTCAGCCAGCCGGCAGGATCAGTGCCAATTTTATACCTGGAAGGAACCAAACATACAGGTTAAAACTAGATATGTTCAGGAAGAACAACTTTAGTCTTGCCTGGTGGTTTAAAATCTTTTGAAGTTCCAAGGATATACAGGCATGCTATGATTTGAATTCTGCGTATGAGAGATTTGACATTGAAAGGGATATAGGCATTAATAGGTAGACAGTTGCTAAGGTGGTTCTCAGACAGCACAGTGTGGGCACAGACCCGGCTCACATCTGTGGAATCCTCATGTCCTAGA
The DNA here is from genome assembly GCF_951802725.1 of Rutilus rutilus. Classification (NCBI taxonomy): domain Eukaryota; kingdom Metazoa; phylum Chordata; class Actinopteri; order Cypriniformes; family Leuciscidae; genus Rutilus; species Rutilus rutilus. The sequence goes on along the minus strand of NC_140211.1, from coordinate 58,778,002 downwards.
TGAGGGCCGGATCGGGGCAGACACTATCTTGCTGTCTGGATTCTTAGTGGCTACTAGTGCTAAAGAGGCTGTTTGACAAGAAAAAAAAAATAATAAATTAATGAAGTCCATCAATGGAAGACTATGGGATTGTTATTGTTTTACAAGATCTAAATCTCTAGAGAAATCAGTGAGAATTTTCAAATGGAATAATTAAAATGGTTTTATTGTCTTGGAAGGGAAAAAATATTTCTTACGTTATCTTCTGTGATTTTGCGTTGTCTGGATCAGTGGCTTTATAAGTAACTAATTCACTATCAACTGGTGAATCTTCACGTTTGAAGATAACCTTCTCCTCTGGATTAAACTCCGGAGGCTCATTAACATCTTCTACATTCACCGTGACTGTGGCAGTGGAAGTGGCCAAAGAACCGACAAATGGATCATCGTTCTCAACAATCACAGACAGAATTAATTGCTTGTTCTCCTCAAAGTCCAGGGGCTGAATGGAAAAGAAAGCATATTTTACTAAAGGAACATGATAACCAATTGCCTGTGGAAACACATGAGCAACACACAGTACCTTTACAGTGGTGATGATGCCCTCTAGCTGGCTGGGTCCAGTACTGACACTGAAAAACCCACTCTTGTCACCGCTAATAATCTTATATTTGGTTGACCAGGCAGGAGATCCAGGTTCATCTCCATCAGTAACTGCAAGTCTGGCCACTTCAGCCCCTACTTTATTCTCTGGGACAGATACAGTGTGCTAAAACAAAGAGAAATATGGTGTATATAAGTACAAATAAAGATGTAACACATATTATAATATTCTGAATTTATTAAAATATATTACCGTGGTTTGCTCAAACTGAGGTGCGTTATCATTGCTGTCAGTCACAGTAATAACAGCTGTACCAGTGGTTGAATAACCGCCTCCATTCATGTCAGTAGCCGTAATTAACACAGTATATCTGGACCATTTCTGAAAAGAAAGATGTTTGTTTACATGAAATTATTCTTCACCAATGTGAGATCCATTCATCATTTCTCACCTCTCTGTCCAAGCCTAAAGCATTCACACGAATTCCTCCAGTAACAGAGTTGATTGTAAACAGGTTTGGTTTTGGCAATTCTGGATCTTGCTTGACGATTGAGTAAGTGACAATACCATTGTTAGTATTTGGATCATCTGCATCAGTGGCTGTGACTGTCATAAACTCATGACCTTCAGTGAGAGAAGAAGAAAGACTGATTCGGTGAAACTGAAGAGGCATTTGGGGGAAAAAAACTGCTAAAAAACATTTTATTAAGAAACTTCATCATACACCTACCTATATCAGCAGCTTCAGGAACATTTCCATTGAATGGATTTTGTGTAAAAACAGGCTTATTATCATTTTGATCCTGCACATTTACAATAAATTCAAATGGATTCTCTACAATATTCTCATCAACTACATTCGCATGAGCTACAAGCTAAAGACAGGAGAAGAGATACAGGCATGTTAAGAGACAAATATCTGAGGTTGTTTGAAAACACAAATAAATTAAGAGTGATATATTTTAGGCTATTGTCTGTTAGCTTTGAGAAGTCAATATAAAAGTGCAGTTTTGCAGTGCAGACTTTATTTTTAGTAAATATACACATAACAAAAAAAATGTATGCTCACAGCAAACACATGAAAAGAAAACGTTTTATCTGATTAACTGATGACAGGTTTCATAGAATTAAGAATGATCCGAAAATCCGACGCTGAAATACACCAAGAACTAAAAGTTGATTTTAAAAGTTAGAGAATATAAAAAAATCAACTTACTCTGTATGAAGCTTTTTTTTCTCTGTCGAGTGTCCGAGTCACAAACAGATTCCCTGATAATCTTTCTATAGTAAAAGTCCCCTTAGGCTCCTGATCCGCTCCTTCACCTGTGATGCTGTATTCCATCTGAAGTTCCTTATAATAGTCCGACCTTATCTAAATACAGAAAAGAACAAGATACAATAAAAGAATATGTTACAAAGAAACAATAACAAAACATGTAGATAACAGACAAAACTCTTTCTTGTCCATCTAATTTTGAACTTTCCCTTCATTACTTTCTCTCACCTGGTGCAGTTTCTCTGGGAAAGGACCTCTGCTATCCTCAGGTACATTGAATGGAGGAATAATCCAACCTCTCTTTGCTCTCTTCAGACCCGTTGAAGACTTTGGAAACATCAGAACCAGATCATCAGAGGGAGATTCCATCTGAAAATGTTAGTAAAAGAAAGTGAGCAACAAAACATTTTTGTTTACAGTTAAATAATGAATAATGTTTACTACAGCGACTGTATTCAGTCTGTTACAGTATTAATATACAGTATGAGGAGGATAAAATTGTTGGGTCCCTTTTCAATAAAACAATTTAAGGTTATTCTAGACCTCTTCACTTCGTCTCTGGCTGAACATTATTTCCTTATAATAAATGGAGTACAATATAAAACAGTGTAAAGTTTAGGTAATCTTAGGTTTTAGGCTTTAGCTCTGCATAAATAAAACATCTGAATTTTGTATATGAGACTGATCAGAGAGAGCTGAGACAAATTACATTCATCAGCAGGGCTTGGAAACATCATCAGTTTAACACAGACCTCCAATAATTAGTCCTAAACGTACAGAAATTGAATTGTGCATTTACAGCTCCATAAACCACACATAAAAACAGAAGTGTCCAATAGAGGTCAGGCTTGTACTGTACTGACAGCAGTTTCTGGAAGGAACTTGTTTGTACCTGTGGAGAGGAGATGTTCATGACCGTGTCCATGTGATGGTCCTCATGATGATGATGGACACGCTCAACTCTGACAGATACCGTGTGCTTCTTGCCACTGGAGTCCCAAGCGTCCACAGAAAACACCTTGTGGCCTTCATGAAGAGTCACTTGTCTCTTCAGCGTTACAGTCCCATCCGTGTCCACACCAAAACCCTTGTCAGAGGACTGGAAGAGCGTTCTTGTTCTTCCATCGCATGCATTAAAAATGACTGTCAGAAAAAGAGATTCAACTGGCTCATTAAAACATCTTGTCACATGTAAACCTGGTTCCCTGAGTTTTAAGGCTACATGCTAATCTTCTCATTTATTATTTACTTATAAATATAAAATAAATAAAAATCTCAATCAATTTTACACATGTCTGTGTTCAGAGTGGAAGGCAATGGTATTAGTGGAAAGAGCAAGATAAGCAAATATAATAAGACATTGACAGAGGGGAAGGGAGGAGCAAGGTGTAAGACGAGGAAGGAGAGGTAGAAGGATAGGGAACAGACGGGTTTCATATTAAATCAGAGCCGTCCTAATTGACCATGTCATAAATTATAATTTATAATACAGTCTTTCTTTGAGAGAAGCTGGAGAGAGAGCCCATCCCAATAAAAACATTGTGCTACAGCTAATGTCCCTGGACAACAACTTCTGCAATCTCCTGGTGTTGTGGCACACAACACTAGCCGCGTTTCCATTACTCTTCAAAGTGCGCAAATTGAAATTGTGAATTGAAAATACGCCCAATAGAAACACGTCAATTTCGCAAATCTCCCATTTATCGCAAACAAGTTTTTACGCTCGCATGAGGAGGTTTTTCAGGCAATTCAGGAAACCAGGTCAGCTGACGTAGATGACGCGGTGTGTTTGGACAGAATTCGAGACAGAGTTCTTTATTAAATTAATACAAGACAAAAGAATAATGGGTAACACTTTATAATAACTACACACTATTAATCATTAGAAAACAGTTAATTCATCATTTATAAAGCATTAATAAACATTAATAAGCAGTATATAAATACAGCTATAAATGCTTTATACTTGATTTAAAAGCATATCTATAATGTGTTTAATAATTGTATTTTCATACTTTATTAATGATCAATTTATCATTTCTAAATGAAGTATTGCATTATTTACACACCAGTTATTTAAGAGTTGTCAGTGGTTCATAAGATCACTTAGAAATTGTAAGTAAATGATTAATAAACTATTTAAATGTACATTCATATATCTTATTATTCAGACATATAGTAATAGTTACTTAGTGTGTTAATAAATGCTTTAGTAACATGTATTTCTACTGTAATTCAGGGTTAATTCAGGTAGTTATAAAACATTTAGTAGTTGTTAGTTAACTATTTTTGTGAGCTAATCTAAAGTGAGGACTAGTTATGCCTTGTAAAGCATTTACAAGGGAGATTTAAAGGATGTTAATATTTATATGTTCTATATCACTGTGTTGTGTTTGTTTCCTTTTTCTGTTTAGAAGATAACTGAGTCTTTAAATATCCTTTATAAATGCTTTACAAGGCATAAATAGTCCTCACTTTAGATGAGCTCACCAAAATAGTTAACTGACCTCTACTAAATGCTTTATAACTACCTGAATTTACTACATTTACTTACAATTTCTAAGGGATCTTATGAATCAGCTGGCAACTCCTAAATAACTGCTTTGTAAATAATGCTATACTTCATTTAGAAATGATAAATTGATCATTAATAAAGTATGACAATACAATTATTAAACACATTATAGATACGCTTTTAAATCAAGAATAAAGCATTTAGAGCTGTATTTATATACTGCTTATTAATGTTTATTAATGCTTTATAAATGATGAATTAACTGTTTACCAATGCTTAATTAATGATTAATAGTGTGCAGTTATTATAAAGTGTTACCGAATAATGGATTCTAAACCTCAAATTAATGCCACAATCAAGACCTCGAAGCAGAAATGAAGGAGAAACACCCAGAAACACCTATTATTTTCAGATGCTTCAGTGTTTTGTATAAAGAGATCAGCCTACCTCTTCCTAGTATTTCTCCTTGGTGAAGGTCATCTCTGTGCACTTTAAAAACCAGCAACTCCGACTCAAAGCCTGGAGAACATGAAGACTCCTCCGCAAATTCACACAAAATGACCTAAATTGAAGCAATCTCTGTATGTAACACATATACACTTAAAATTGAAGGTATTTCCAGCACAACAGCAGTCCATGTGAGCTAAACTGCGGATCATTTATCATTGCTTTGGCACAAAATGCATTCAACTACTAGCTCTCAACTTCATTAAACCTCTGAAAAACACACACATTTAAAATGTCAAATAAAATCAGATTCTCAAAAAATAAAACAATTCTCTGAACATGATGAGCACAATCAAACACTAAAGAGATCCAAAGTTTTTGGAAAGTGCCCTGAATAAAATCCTACCTTACAGAGGAAAATAAGAACTCCCAATCGCACAATCTGCATTGTCTCAATTCGAAACTAAATGTCTCGAAAGGTCCTTTAGGTAATACTTCCTTGTTGGTCTTTAAGATAAAGCTGTTTAAATGCTTGAGTTGCACATTTATTATCTTTTTAGGGGGGCGGGGTCGCATAAAGGAGGGGCATGAAGTGATGTAAATTTGATAGAAAATAAAAAAAATAAAATGATTCAACTCAAAATTTTAAATACCTGCATTTTTCAGTGAATGAAGACTACAGTATATCATCATTTCACAATTTAGGACAGTATTTTTATGACTTGACTGGATCTAAGGGGGTCTATGATATCGAAAGCTGTATCTGTTAGCATTTTAAATAACCTCAAGGACCGTTTCTGGACTCACATGTTTTTCAGAAACCTGGTGAAACAAGTGTTTGGGAACACAACAAGGATTTCCACAGAGTGCATAAAAAGTACAGAACAAGTTTAAAAGTACTGTAGGAGAAGTACAACTTTTACACAATTGAACATTATTTACCATTATTTGCCTACACAAAACATTCTGGCCAAAACAGCAGTTTATTTTTTATCTTTTTATTTGCAAAAAAGTCACTTCGTACAAAAATCTTTATACAGTCTGCATTACTATCATGATATAAATATTAGCCCAAACTGTTATTCTCATCTTTTTTTTTTTTCCATTGCTAACACGCATCGGTCAAACCTGAAGCCACAGTCACAACTCTTCTCACAGTCAGCGAAACAGAAGACGGACTGCATCTTCCAAAAACCATAAACTCTTTAGTTATTCATACTCCACCATCTTCTATGCAGTTTGTAGTTATTTCGCCTTGGTACTATTTTTTAAAGTAAAGTGTAAAACTGTCGCAGAAGAATGAAGGGCTTTTGTTAATAATAAAAAAAATACAAAACTCAAACGAAGACTACCCCGAGGGGGAAAACAAGAGACTTGACTTGACTTGACTTGACTTGACACATGAGGTTACATTCAACAACAATTCTTTTTTTCTTTTTTTTCTTTTCTTTTTTTACATGAACAATAAAAAAAATGATTATGTTTATTCAGCATTTTGGATTATATAGGGGCGATTCCACAGTTTCTGTCCACAAGGGGTGTAATGAACAATATAGATTGAATAAATACCCAGTTGTTGTCATTTTTTTATTTTTAGTTCACTATTTTGTTAAAGATAGATGTAAGAAATAATAAAGTTACTTTTATCCCACTAAGCCTTGGCATTATCGTGTAATGAGACTTTATTTTATTTTTCCGTCCCCAGAAATTGCAGATGTCAGGGTGGGACATTCAGTGCATCTGGATTTTTCCTAAGTCATTTCTTTCATTTCCTTTAATAAAATCCTGAATTTTGGCGCATAACATTTATTTAGGTGTGTCTTCTACAAAATACTACTACTAACACTGAAAGTATAATTCCCTTAATCCACCACGATGCAATGGAAACATTTACTAACGTTCGTTACACTTTCTGTCCAAGCAGTTACGCACGTTAAACTATGATTCTAAAGGAAGCAGAGATATAATTTTTCCATGTAATTCTATCAGTAGCAAAACGATAAAAACATCTTGTTCAGGTTCAGGTTCAGGTTTATTGATATAGCCCATTTTATACACAGAACGGTAGCCCAATGTGCTTTACATAATCATAACAATTAAGTAATAAGTAAATAACAATTACTTCACAGGGAACATAATAGGTACAAAGGTACAAAGGTACTTATATAGCGCTTTATACAATACAGATTGTTTCAAAGCAGCTTTAAATGGATAAACAGGAAAATAACGATTAAATGATGCAAACAGAGTTCAATTATATATACACACACAAATTTTTACTTTTTATGACATTGACAAAAAATGACATCAAGATTATGTATACTGAATTAAAGTTCAACTTTGAAAAACAATAAAAATACATGCAATGCACATTACAATGCAAGATGTTTCAAATGACCCATGTTGGTGAGTTAAAGATGTTACAGTAATTCAGATACAGTTGTCACATTGGAAAATATACATTACCTAAGTCACATTCTAAGAGATATACAATTCATTCATTATAAATGTGACGTTGCAGTGTGTTAGCAAATGTTTTATGAAGATGCAACATAGCCATTGGGTTTTATGCTATACAGATGTTCTCAGTGTGAAATGTTGAGATATTAGTAGCCTTTAAAGAGTAAAAAAAAAAAAAAAACACTTGCTTGTGAAAACATTACCAAAGCAAAACTGTAGACAGGAAGAGACTGGCTAATCACCATGTCGGACGATCGACCACAGTTATGTTTTCACATGCTCTGTGGTGTAATCTAAAATAGATCAGCATGAGCAAAATAAATTCAAATAGTGGTGGAGCAGTTCCAGTAAACCATTGACCATAAAATTAAAATTGCCATACAATTAGCAGAAAATGTATATAGAATTTCTGTCCATCCAATTTTAATAAATATTGATTATTTTACAAACATATCTCAGGCATCAAAGCAGAATTTCCAGGTATTAAACAGTTAAAATGGAATGCAATGAAGACTGCGCTCTGAGGACATAAGGACTGATTTTTTTAAGACTTGCAAGTATTTTAGCAAGAAGATCAAGTGAATTTCAATGGTGCGTAAGTACACAAAGGCATGTACAACAGCTTCTGCACACTTAACACTGAGAGAGGTGAAGAAATTATGTCTTAACCAAATAAAATGCTAATCAAATGTGAGGGAGAAGTCAAAGTTTACTACTTACTGTAAAAATGACAAAAAATTTCAGGCACACTCTAAAAAATGCTGGGTTGTTTTAACCCAATGTTGGGTCAAATATGGACTAACCCAACGTTGGGTTAAAAAATGCAGTTTAAAAATGGACAAATTGCATTTTGGACAAAATCAAAAATGGACAAAAATGCAATTAAAAAATGGGCAAATTGCATTGGTTACATTAAAAATGTTACCCAACGGCTGGGTTTGTCCATTTTTAAATTGCATTTTTAACCCAACGTTGGGTTAGTCCATATTTGACCCAACATTGGGTTAAAACAACCCAGCATTTTTTAGAATGCATCATTCTGGGTTCCTCAGATCAGCACGAAGAGCCCTCTTCCGATCCAGAGGAGAGCATGTTGTTTGCGGCGTCTAGCTCAGGGGATGTAGTTGGAGAGGACAAAGAGAGAATCAGTTGAGCCCTCTCCTTCTGTCAGCCCCACATCCAGGAAATTATTGGGTGTAATCGTCATGCCATGGCCAAGCTAAACTTAACCTGGTCACGTGAGAAACAGACTCGACAAGTGATTTCTAGTCACATGAGCCTTCTGTTTCTTCATGATCTTGTCCAAAAAAAAAAAGTCCCACATTTGAGTTACACGAATGTGGAGGGATTGTGCGAGTAGGGATTTGCTGGCTAGCTATCTCTCGCAGAGTGAGGCACACACTTTGGAGGCTCCGGTTTTGCCATCTAAGCCGTTACAGACCACCTCGCAGATGATTGTAAAGGCGTATGTGGCAGCTGGTCAGGCTGCAGGTGCCTTGCACACAATGGTCAGATTTAGGTCAGGGCTAGGGATTTTCTCCTGAAGCGGTCGCTAAATTGGTTTCACAGACCTGGTTTTCAGACGGCTGCCACTATCAGTGTTTCGATGGCAGTGATGGTGGATATGGAGAGGCATCTGTGGTTGAACCTCTAGGACATCAAGATAGGTGACATTACCCAACCTGAGGTGGTTTATAAAAAGCGGTTAGAGAAAAAAACAGGAGTGCTCAGAATGCTCACTGTGATGATGCGACCTCCTCCTGTTCAGTTGTCTTCATTATTTAAAACTGGAGGTTTCAACAGCTATGATTACAGATAATATTTGTCCAATATACCTGAAAGTAGCTAGCAGTCTTTATCTAGATGAGTGATTGTAGTTAAATCATGCAACCCCTTTGTCTTATTTTCACTTCATATAGCTGTCTGAAATGGTTTGTTGTGAAAAATAAAGATAACATTTATTTTTAGCTCTTTTTGAAACTCTCTCCAGTACTTCTAGAGGGCATGAGAGATTGGTGAGACAATGTAGAAAGAAAGAAAATTATCATTTCTCATCATTTTCTCTCCATTTTACTGACTGCCTGGCTATCATGTGAGGATGGGCAGACTGATAGAATGTAAGGGACCGTGTTATATGATTTCTACATTGTGAGTTGTGGTCCCCTCTCCACAGGTTTTGAAAATTTTGACACTTCTTTGTTGGCTTGTGGTAGCAGTAATCGTAAAATGAAAGCTTTAGCATAAGTTTTGCCGGGAAGACTCAATTGTTACGTCACTTTACCTTCTCATCTGTCCAATCAAATTCTAATACTCGTGGTATAAAAGATTGGTACTTACACACGTTTGAGTTTGCAGATGCTGACGCTTCCATTCACCTCCATCCTCCCCACCACCTCCAAGACGGATCCTTCCCTCCATCCTCCCCACCACCACCAGGGTGGTCCCTTCCCATACCTCACAGGGGGTCGGCTGCGCCCCTACCTTTGTCTTCAGGCAGGATATGCAGAGTCCGGACCCTCGGATTGCGAGCTACGGATGGGGTATACGCCAAAGAACTTTATTGCTTGCTGGGCTGTTAATAAATGTCTAATTGTCACAGTATTTATTCTCCCGAGTCCTTCTGGTAGAACTGTTCTTGCTGTCACCTGTGTCAAATATCGCGCTCAGAGCAGTGCTTGACTAATTTATGTATGCCGGCACGTTTGTGTATTCGGCAAAGATACTTTCCGATAAGGTTGGAGGTTTGGCATATGTCTAAGGACATCCTGCCCCCTTCACTTGCCCCCCAAGTTGGGAGTGTCATTTGTCAGTGGCTGGAAACAGAGGGAGATATGAAAGCGTCTCGGTTACGTATGTAGCCCTTGTTCCCTGAGTAGGGAACAGAGACGTTACGTTGTGACGACGAATGGGGTTTCGGTTCACACCTTCGAGTATTACGAGCCAATGGCAAGGAAATGCCATGGGTCTGTGGAATTTGCATAGCGTAACTCCGCCCCACCTCTTGGGTATATAAGGAAGTACGCTGGCAACATGCAGATATGTTTCTTCGCTGAGGAGCCGAGACTAAACTCAGGCATTCCAGCGGTACAACGGAAGTGGCAGGGAGACGTAACATTCGAGTTACGTCGTGATGACGAATGGGGTTCCCAGTCTAATCACGCCACTAGTTATGGTGGGTCTTCTCGGCGAGAAAAGCACCAGGTGATGAAGAGGTTCCACTTCAGGAGGTCCTCCAGAAAGGAGGTCCTTCCTCAGAGGAATTGGCAAGGGAGGTGCTGTCGCGAGGAGTACTAGTTCGGAGAACCAGGTCCGGGTGGGCCAATGAGGCGCAACCAAAATTACCTGCTCCTCGTCTTCCCTGATCTTGCACAGGGTCTGTGCAAGAAGGCTCACTGGGGGAAGCACATACTTGCGGAGGCCCCGCGGCCAGCTGTGCGCCAGTGCGTCTGTGCCAAGCGTGCCCTCGGTTAGGGAGTAAAACAGGCTGCAATGGGAAGAGTCGTAGGAGGCATACAGATCTATCTGTGTCGCCGAACTGTTCCCAAATCAGCTGAACTGTCTGGGGATGGAGTCTCCATTCTCCAGGAAGAGACTGAAACCGTGAGAGCTCGTCGGCTCCACGGTTCAGGTCTCCTGGGATATAAATGGCTCGAAGCGACCTCAGATGCTTCTGACTCCATAGGAGGAGGTGGCGGGCGAGATGCGACATACGGCGGGAGCGTAGACCACCTTGTCGGTTGATGTACGTTACTGTCGTGGTATTGTCTGAGCGGACTACTACGTGCTGGTTCTTGAGCAATGCACGGAAGCGGTGCAGAGCCAAACGTACCGCCAGCAACTCGAGGCAATTAACGTGCCAAAGGTGCTGGGGTCCTGTCCAGGAGCCCGCGGCAGCATGTCAATTGCACATGGCACCCCAACCCGTGGTGGAGGCATCTGTTGAGACAACAACATGCCTGGAAACTCGTTCTAACGGCACTCCGGCCTATAGAAAGCTGAGGTTCGTCCACGGGGTGAAGGTCTGACGGCAGGTCGGAGTAACTGGTACTCATAGCGTGCCTTGTTGCCATGCCCACCTCGAGACTCGATTGCGAAGGCAGAGCTGAAGCGGTCTCATATGAAGCAATTCGAGCGGTGTAGCTGCGGATGCCATATGCCCCAGGAGCCTCTGAAATAACTTCAGTGGAACCGCACTCTTGCCTTCGAACTGTCTCAGGCAAGTCAGCAGTGACTGCGTGTGCTTGCTCGTAAGCTGGTCACGCAGGTCCAGGTTTGGCCGTAACCCACCGGTTTTCTTGGGTACAATGAAGTAGGGGCTGTAGAAGCCGGACTTCATTTTGGCTGGAGGGACAGTCTCGATCTCACCCTTCGCCAGTGGGGTGGCGACCTCCGCTCGCATGACAGGGGCATTGCCACCGACTATGGTGTAGCGGACTCCTCGGAAGCGGGGAGGAGACTGCGCAAACTGAATCGCGTAGCCGAGCCTGATGGTTCTCGCAACCCAGCAGGACAGGTTCCCAAGAACTTTCGAGCTCCCAAGAACTGTACCAGCAGGGTCATGCGAACCACTGACGTACCCTCAATGGGGCAGCAAGGTGGAATGACCGGCCCGGACATGGGAGGTATAGCGTCCCGGTGTGGGGGCACAGTCAGGCCAGGGAAGGACCAGCATTCCACGGGGGTCTGCTCTGCCAGGGGTCTGGCGACAGAGGGGGACGAGAGTGTTTGAAAACGTTCAAGGGCAGGACAGCGGTCCCAATGAAATTCTTTCAGAGGCTCCTGGGGCATGTAGCAGCCGCAGCAGCTGTGACGCCACTCGGCTTGCTTCATATAAGACCGCTTCAGCACTGGCTTCCACGGACTGCTCAACCATGTGGCCGACGAGCTATCATGAGCTGTGCTCCCACGAGAATGGTGACTCCATCCCCTAATGGTCCAACTGATCTGGTGTCTTTTCATTGCTGCACAGGTAGACCTGTACTCCCTAAACGAGGGAATACTCAGCACCGATGCATTGGCACACAGCTGGCTCCGGGGCCTTCGCAAATATGCTTTTCCCCCAGCAAGCCTACTTGCACAGACACTGTGCTATTTCAGGGAGGATGAGGAGCAGGTCTTGCTAGTTGTCTATTGTCTAGGTGACATAACCCCTGAGGTACTTACCACCATCACTTCGGTGCGAGTACCATCTACGAGACACGCTTGCATAAAGGGAAGATTTGCCCGTCTGAGCTTTCATTTTCTCAAAAATACCCAGGGCTTGGTTTACACCTATCAAAATGTCTAGCCACTGGGGGACCATAGGCAGGCTAGGGGAACTCATATTAATGTTAAAAAACCTCATCAAGTGACATTTTCATGTCATGGGACCTTTAATGATATTCACTACTATATCTTAAAGTAACAACATGTAGTTTTTCAACCTTCATAATATATTTCCAAGACCCTTGTGATGGTACATCGACTTACAGTAGGTTGAATGACACGTCTGCCAGAGCCTGACGGGGTCTGTATCGCTTTTACTGGCACTATGTAACTTCGGGGTGCGGGTAGTAACCAGAGCTCAAAAAGAACTACAAAATTCGACTGCTTTACGGCATACGTCACTTCCCCCACCACTTCCTCAAATTCGGCCGTGACGACAGGCCAACCAGCGCGTCTGTTTTCGTCATGGCTGAAGCAGCAGCGAAACGTAAGAAGTCCAAGGTTTTGTCGGAGTAGATAAACTGAAAGGCAGGACGAGGATCAATATTGGTCGAGCGTTTGCTCGCTGGCGTGAGCTTATCGTCAGACCGATGCAGACTTGGCCGTCATGCTGTTGAACTAGTAAGTAAATTGCTTGCATACTATCTTTAGTTTTTCTAATCTGGTGTCTGCCTGGCTACGTTACGGAAACTATCTGGTCCTCCATTTATCTTCATGAATCAGCTAACGTTAGTAGATGAGCGAATTATCAATCTGGTAGCTAGTAAACACTAACATGCTAGTTTTAGATGGTTAGGATGCTATCGCTATCATTCTCGTTCAAATTTGAGCATTGCAATCGACATGCAAATCGCAAATGTTTGAGTTAAAATGTTTAGTCTACTAAACATGTATAAATTATGAAAGGAGGAAGATTAATACTATTACCATTGCCCATATGAAAAAAACCTGCATGCTTCATATACAGTAACAGCCCGTTCTCATCCCAAGTCGTCATATACTGACGCTTTCAAAATTTCTTCAATATCTGACGCACAAAGCACCCTTTAGCGTCCATATGAGACGCATAACCCTACCACAGACCTAAACCTACCCTTAACCGAAGCGTCTCATATTGACGTGTCTCATAAGGGTGCTTTGTGCGTCGGATATTGAAGAATGTTTGAAAGTGACGATTTGGGGATGAGAATGCGTTGACAGTAACTGTAAATCATTTTACGACAGCGGTAATGGACAATTCCGCTTCCAACCTGTAGGGCGACCGCAGAGGAAAAGTTCCATGTTGTTGCTTTAATATATGTTCAGTATTTGCTCTGAAATAGTTTTTTTTTAATCAGAGTAACTATCATATGCAAAGGTAGCCAAATTGCTTAGTTTAGGAAACATAACTGGTGAAATTACAAACTCCTTAAAATCACTGTGATTATTCGCAAAGTTTATATCATATTTAATATACATGAGTCAACCCCCAACCCCCCCCCCCCCCCCTCCCCCTCCCCCTCCCCCTTCCAATAAACATGAAACTTCCAATAAAGTTCATTGCGGAAATAATGCCTTGCCTTGCCTTGCCTTACATGGTGTATTAAGTTTTCATTTTATATGGTCTATAAACAGTTTCTCTTTCCAAAACCTACATTTTCATGTATTTGTTAACAGAAACATAGTATATTTTGATTAATGTGGGCTATTAGTTTCAGTAAATCGAGGCTAGTTCTTTCAGTCCACCAGTAGTTTCATCATCGTTATCAATTTCATCATCAGCAGATAGAGGATGTGTCTAAGGGGATTTTTCAGTGTAAAAGTTCTTCAGTTCAGCAACATGAGTGAGCAGTTGAACAAATAGTCTTTTAAAGAGTTAATTGTGTGGGATGATATGCAGGATGTTTGAGAAGCGCAGCGTTTCGATATTTCACACGAAGTTCACTAATCCGGGGATTTTCAAGCTGTTTTTTTATTTTTACCTGTGTGTTTGCCTCGAATAGTTACCCATATTTGGACATGGTAATTACCGGATGGGCGAGGTCACCTGGCTGCTGACGTCAGAGCAGAAATACAATGCAGACTTAGACTGATAGAATGTAAGGGACCGTGTTATATGATTTCTACATTGTGAGTTGTGGTCCCCTCTCCACAGGGGACCACATAAGTTCTGCCGGGAAGACTCAATTGTTACGTCACTTTACCTTCTCATCTGTCCAATCAAATTCTAATACTCGTGGTATAAAAGATTGGTACTTACACACGTTTGAGTTTGCAGATGCTGACACTTCCATTCACCTCCATCCTCCCCACCACCTCCAAGACGGATCCTTCCCTCCATCCTCCCCACCACCACCACCAGGATGGTCCCTTCCCATACCTCACAGGGGGTCGGCTGCGCCCCTGCCTTTGTCTTCAGGCAGGATATGCAGAGTCCGGACCCTCGGATTGCGAGCTACGGATGGGGTATACGCCAAAGAACTTTATTGCTTGCTGGGCTGTTAATAAATGTCTAATTGTCACAGTATTTATTCTCCCGAGTCCTTCTGGTAGAACTGTTCTTGCTGTCACCTGTGTCAAATATCGCGCTCAGAGCAGTGCTTGACTAATTTATGTATGCCGGCACGTTTGTGTATTCGGCAAAGATACTTTCCGATAAGGTTGGAGGTTTGGCATATGTCTAAGGACATCCTGCCCCCTTCACTTGCCCCCCAAGTTGGGAGTGTCATTTGTCAGTGGCTGGAAACAGAGGGAGATATGAAAGCGTCTCGGTTACGTATGTAGCCCTTGTTCCCTGAGTAGGGAACAGAGACGTTACGTTGTGATGACGAATGGGGTTTCGCTTCACACCTTCGAGTATTACGAGCCAATGGCAAGGAAATGCCATGGGTCTGTGGAATTTGCACAGCGTAACTCTGCGCCAACTTTTGGGTATATAAGGAAGTACGCTGGCAACATGCAGGTATGTTTCTTCGCTGAGGAGCCGAGACTAAACTCAGGCATTCCAGCGGTACAACGGAAGTGGCAGGGAGACGTAACATTCGAGTTACGTCGTGATGACGAATGGGGTTCCCAGTCTAATCACGCCACTAGTTATGGTGGGTCTTCTCGGCGAGAAGAGCACCAGGTGATGAAGAGGTTCCACTTCAGGAGGTCCCCCAGAAAGGAGGTCCTTCCTCAGAGGAATTGGCCAGGGAGGTGCTGTCGCGAGGAGTACTAGTTCGGAGAACCAGGTCCGGGTGGGCCAATGAGGCGCAACCAAAATTACCTGCTCCTCGTCCTCCCTGATCTTGCACAGGGTCTGTGCAAGAAGGCTCACTGGGGGAAGCACATACTTGCGGAGGCCCCGCGGCCAGCTGTGCGCCAGTGCGTCCGTACCGAGCATGCCCTCGGTTAGGGAGTAAAACAGGCTGCAATGGGAAGAGTCGTAGGAGGCATACAGATCTATCTGTGTCGCCGAACTGTTCCCAAATCAGCTGAACTGTCTGGGGATGGAGTCTCCATTCTCCAGGAAGAGACTGAAACCGTGAGAGCTCGTCGGCTCCACGGTTCAGGTCTCCTGGGATATAAATGGCTCGAAGCGACCTCAGATGCTTCTGACTCCATAGGAGGAGGTGGCGGGCGAGTTGCGACATACGGCGGGAGCGGGAGCGACAAAATAGTCTTTTAAAGAGTTAATTGTGTGGGATGATATGCAGGATGTTTGAGAAGCGCAGCGTTTCGATATTTCACACGAAGTTCACTAATCCGGGGATTTTCGAGCTGTCTTTTTATTTTTACCTGTGTGTTTGCCTCAATATTATATATTGGACATATTTGGACATGGTAATTACCGGATGGGCGAGGTCACCTGGCTGCTGACATCAGAGCAGAAATACCTGCTGGAAACCATTTCCTCAATTTGCTGCTGTTGAGAGGTTGGAAAAAGCAGCAGCTCTTTAATTAAAAGCCTCGAAAGAATAAAAAGCTGAAGGATTTTGTGTGGATTTTGGCGTGTCGAATGGCTTGTGTGGGGATTGTGCGATTAGGAGTTATACTTTTTCTCTTTCAGGTAAGTTTTATTTTATTTTTTGGTCTGGCGTCGAGTTGTGGACCTAAACGGTCGCGCGCCTTCAGACACTAACGGCTTGGTTTTTTGTAAAATGTTTTATTTGTTGATCTTATTTTTGTAACTAGGTATTTTCGTGTGGATATACGGAGGATTTGACATGTACACCTGGGTTTGTGTCGGAAACAGTAGTTTTAAAAGTGCACAGAGATCACCTTCACAGGGGGAAAAGACTAGGAAGAGGTAGGTCAATACAAATCTCTTTACAACACTGAAGCGTTTTCAAAATGTTATTAAATATTCAAATATAACGCGAAGTACGCTAATTCAAAAATGCTATGTGTGGTCTGGTCTATGCTAGCGTCTTCGTTAAATCTGGTCTCACCTCAAGTTTAATTGTTGTGCCTCGAGTTTCGTCAAAAGGGGGGGGGGGGCGTGTCTGTCGACATGGTGAATGGTGAACTTTATTGGAAGTTTCATCACATATTGCTATGTTGAAAACCCTCTGTGAACTTCTGGTGATTTTTGACATCTTTTTAAGTTTTTATTAAAGAATACATTAGTGTCCTGTATTCTCTATTCACAGTAAAAAAAAAAATAATTAAATTACAACTGGGTCAGTTTAAGTGCTGCAATTGGCCAGTGTACTGTGTTTTCCTTCTCTATATAATCCATAATTGGTTACTGTGATTTTCTACAGGACATTTGAAGTTACTGTGAGTTTTTGTGAAACACACACACACACAAACGCACACACACACACGCACACACACACACACACACACGCACACACACACACACGCACAAACGCACACACACACACGCACACACACACACACACACACACACACACACACACACACACACGCACACACACACACACACTCACACACAGACACACACACACGCACGCATGCACACACACCCACAGTCACACACACACACACTTTAAACATTGGTGTAATTACCAAATTGCTTAAACTCTAACAAAGATTTATTATATTTGGTTATCTGTTATCTGTTGGTTATCAATCCGGAAATTGCAAATCAGTTCTATAAAATCTATATTTTCAGTATAGATGTACTAAACAAATCACTGATTCAACATTCTATGATTAATCATTCAATCTGTTGGATTAATTGATAGATGTATTCAAATAAACAAAACCTGATGTAAATTAGAAAGTTTAATGTTCATAACATTATGAAAGGTTATTGCTTTATAAGAAAAGTAAATAAAGAATAAACCTATGAAAAAGAGTTAAAAAGTTACATTGACATTTTGGAGCTTGAAATAAATCAACAGAAAATATTGTGAAATGTTTTAAAAAAACTGTACATTTATGATGATCTGGTTTAAGTTTTTATAATGTGAAAACCAATTGTGAAAAAAAATATATATATATATATAATAAACCATATGGCTGTACAACATCCTTTAGATAACAATGATTACAGCAACGTTAAGAGAGATTACAGAGATATAATGTAAAATAATGGTCAGCAAATATAAAAATTAATTATGAATAAATGATTAATGAATTATAAATATGTAAAAGACAAACACAACATGAGCGATGCTAGCAATAGACAGAATGTATTGCTTGCTAGGCAAGAAGCGTTGTCACGGTCACTAAATTGCACTGGTTCTCCTTCACAGTCACACACAGTTGCTTGAATGGTGTTTTCCTGATCCATCCCACCCTGATCAATAACTTTCAGGACAACATTGTAGTCACCCTTCTCCAATGCAGACTTTGGGGTCAGAAAGACACCGGCTGCTAAAATGGGCACATTATAATAGTTAGACATGTATACCAAGCCAGACAGATATTTCAATGTGTAACATATGAAAAATAAGATTAATATCTCTTTAAAACATTAGTAATTGCTCACATGTGCCATTCATCGAGGTGGACCAATATTTACTGGTTTCTCCGTAGGGCTCAACTCTAAAGGGACCAGCGAAAGGAGGTCCATCTTTGTCCGTTATAGAGAGAAGCACTGGGGCTGAACCACGATTGCACATTCTTATACTCCTTTCACTGATGACAGGAGCGTTGTCATTTACATCCTCCAATTCAATTACCAGGGTTCCTGTGCCAGTTGCTGGAGCATCACCTGCACACAAGCACAGACATCAGAAAAAGGCCAGCCATAATTCTCCTCTTAAAAAAGGAAACACAAATTACCATCATTATCCACGGCCAAAATGACAGCTCTGTATTTGCCATCTTTGACATGGGTAGATTCTCTATCCATGAGGCTCCTGACTTTAATAACTCCAGTGTCTGGAGTAACACTCAGCCAGCCGGCAGGATCACTGCCAATTTTATACCTGGAAGGAACCAAACATACAGGTTAAAACTAGAAATGTTCAGCAAGAACAACTTTAGTCTTGCCTGGTGGTTTAAAAACATTTGAAGTTCAAAGGATATACAGGCATGCTATGATTTGAATTCTGCGTATGAGAGATTTGACATTGGAAGGGATATAGGCATTAATAGGTAGACATTTGCTAAGGTGGTTCTCAGTGGTTACTATTGTGCTAGTGAGGCTGTTTGACAAAAAAAAAAAAAAAAAAAAAAAACTTAAAAGTCCATCATTGGATTTATATTGTTCTACAAGATCTGAATCTCTACAGAAATCAGTCAGAATTTTCAAATGAAATAATGATAATTTGGTGGGTTGAAAAAATATCTCAGTGGGAAAAATTATTCGCAAAATCTCTTACGTTATCTTCTGTGATTTTCCAGTGTCTGGATCAGTGGCTTTATAAGTAACCAATTCACTATCAACTGGTGAATCTTCACGTTTGAAGATAACCTTCTCCTTTGGATTAAACTCTGGAGGCTCATTCACATCTTCTACATTCACCGTGACTGTGGCAGTGGAAGTGGCCAAAGAACCGACAAATGGATCATCGTTCTCAACAATCACAGACAGAATGAATTGCTTGTTCTCCTCAAAGTCCAGGGGCTGAATGGAAAAGAAAGCATCTTTTACTAAAGGAACATGATCATGTATTGCCTGTGGAAACACATGAGCAACACACAGTACCTTTACAGTGGTGATGATGCCCTCTAGCTGGCTGGGTCCAGTACTGACATTGAAAAACCCACTCTTGTCACCGCTAATAATCTTATATTTGGTTGACCAGGCAGGAGATCCAGGCTCATCTCCATCAGTAACTGCAAGTCTGGCCACTTCAGCCCCTACTTTATTCTCTGGGACAGATACAGTGTGCTAAAACAAAGAGAAATATGGTGTAAATAAGTACAAATAAAGTTGTAACACTTATATTATAACATTCTGAATTTATTAATATACATTACCGTGGTTTGGTCAAACTGAGGTGCGTTATCATTGCTGTCAGTCACAGTAATAACAGCTGTGCCAGTGGTTGAATAACCGCCTCCATTCATGTCAGTAGCCGTAATTAACACAGTATATCTGGACCATTTCTGAAAAGAAAGATGTTTGTTTACATGAAATTATTCTTCACCAGTGTGAGATCCATTCATCATTTCTCACCTCTTTCTCCAAGCCTAAAGCATTCACACGAATTCCTCCAGTAACAGGGTTGATTGTAAACAGGTTTGGTTTTGGCAATTCTGGATCTTGCTTGACGATTGAGTAACTGACAATACCATTGTTAGTATTTGGATCATCTGCATCAGTGGCTGTGACTGTCATAAACTCATGACCTTCAGTGAGAGAAGAAGAAAGACTGATTCGGTGAAACTGAAGAGGCATTTAAAAAAAAAAAAAAATTTCATTGAGAAACTGCATCATACACCTACCTATATCAGAAGCTTCAGGAACACTTCCATTGAATGGATTTTGTGTAAAAACAGGCTTATTATCATTTTGGTCCAGCACATTTACAATAATTTCCATTGGCGCTTCTGCTACATTAGCCACATCAACTGCAATCGCATGAGCTATAAGCTAAAGACAGGAGAAGAGATACAGGCATGTTAAAGGTGCATTGTGTAATATTTATGAGGATCTGTTGACAGAAATGCATTATAATATACATAAATAACTATGTTTTGAGTGGTCTATAAAGATCTTACAAAATTAACCGTTATGTTTTTATCACCTTAGAATGAGCCATTTCTATCTACATACACTGCGGGACCCCTTACACGTTAAGTCGCCATTTTGCGCCACCATATTTCTACTGTAGAAAACTTAAATGGACAAACTTCTCTACAGAGCGCGTTTCGTCACTCTTTTGTTTTTGCTTGTTCTTCGTTGATGTTTTAGAGGCAACTTGCACCATCAGGGTGAGCGGTGGGCTGAGCCATTGGTTGCAATTCACAACCGAACCGCTAGATGTAAAATCTACACACTGCACCTTTAAGAGACAAATATCTGAGGTTGTTTGAAAACACAAATAAATTAGAGTTGTAGTTTTTTATTTTCATGTCTGTTAGCTTTGATACGTCAATATGCAAGTGTAGTTATGACTTAAATTTTAGTAGGTATACTAATTACAATAAATGTACAGTATCTTCAAACATGAAAAGTAAACTGTGTGTCAAGCTATTTCACAAGGCCTTTTGGTAACACTTATTAATCATTAGTTAAGCATTACTAAACAGTTAATTCATCATTTATAAAGCATTAATAGACATTAATAAGCATTATAAATGCTTTATTCTTGATTTATAAGCATATAATATGTTTAATAATTGTACTTTCATACTTTATTAATGATCAATTTATAATTTCTAAATGAAGTATAGCATTATAGTGGTCAGTTCACTATTTTGTGAGCTCATCTAAAGTGGACTAGTTATGCCTTGTAAAGCATTTACAAAGGAGATTTAAAGACTCACTGATCTTCTAAACAGAAAAAGGAAACACACACACACACTGATACAGAACATAAAAATATTTATCAGCCTTTAAATCTCCTTTGTAAATGCTTTACAAGACATAACTAGTCCTCACTTTAGATGAGCTCACAAAAATAGTGAACTGACCTCTACTAAATGCTTTATAACTACCTGAATTAACCATGAATTACAGTAGAAATACATGTTAATAAAGCATTTATTAACACACTAAGTAACTATTACTATATGTCTGAATAACAATATGTATTTAAACAGTTTATTAATCATTTACTTACACTTTCTAAGTGATCTTATGAACCACTGACAACTCCTAAATAACCGGTTTGTAAATAATGCAATACTTCATTTAGAAATGATAAATTGATCATTAATAAAGTTTGAAAATACAATTATTAAACACATTATAGATATGCTTATAAAATCAAGAATTAAGCATTTATAACTGTATTTATAAACTGCTTATTAATGTCTATTAATGGTTTACAAATGACAAATTAACTGTTTACTAATGCTTAACTAATGATTAATAGCGTGCAGTTATTATAAAGTGTTACCGGCCTTTTTTCTTTATACTTTTTTATCTTAGCTTTCAAAGAACAAAGAACGAGCAGACAATCCAATGCTGAAATGCACAAAAAAATCAACTTACTCTGTATGAAGCTTTTTTTTCTCTGTCGAGTGGCCGAGTCACACACAGATTCCCTGATGATCTGTCTATAGTAAAAGTCCCCTTAGGCTCCAGATCCGCTCCTTCACCTGTGATGCTGTATGCCATCTGAGCTTCCTTAGAATGGTCCGACTTTACCTGAATACAGAAAGCAATAAGATACAATAACAGAACATGTTAATAAGAGACAATAACAAAAGTTGTCAATAACAGACAAATCTCTTTCTCGTCCATCTAATTTTAACTTTCCCTTCATGACTTTCTCTCACCTTGACCAGTTTCTCTGGGAAAGGACCTCTGCTATCCTCAGGTACATTGAATGGAGGAATAACCCAACCTCTCTTTGCTCTCTTCAGACCCGTTGAAGACTTTGGAAACGTCAGAACCAGATCATCAGCGGGAGATTCCATCTGAAAATGTTAGTAAAAGAAAGTGAGCAACAAAACATGTTTGTTTACAGTTAAACACAGCACACAATCCATCAAATATCTGGATAATTGCACCTTAAGAATCAGAATGACCTTTATTGCCAAGTATGCTTACAACACAAGGAATTTGTATTCATGACAGAAGCTTCCAGTGCACAGACAGAAAGAAAGACACACACTGTAAAAAAGAATACATTGATTTTATTGATATCTAATCAATAAAACTGAGGCAACAGATTACAAGCAATATTATTAAATAAATGTAACAAATTAGAATTGAGTAATAATTAATCAAATTAATTCCTTAAAAGGTAACCATTTAAAATGAGTAAAATTTACAAAATATCTTTTATTGCCAACATTGAAGACACCTGGTGTTAACAAGCACAATCACTGAAGGAGAAAACCATAATTAAAGTCACCATTGTGGTGATCAGTGTGTGTTTTAGTTGGGCTCTTGACCCTTAAATTATTAACTTTAAGTTTGGTTTGGCTGCTGTACATGAGTTATAACAGCCAGATGAACAAAGAGAAAAGGTGATCTGATGGTGTTGGTTGTGTTTTAACATAATCATTATTTCACAATTATTTGACCTGAATCACTGAACTCATATAGAGTCCAATTTAGTTAGATTAACTCTATTAATTATAGCAACACTGGCCTTGTACGGCATAATATTTTTAACTTTTATAATGTAATCCAAATAATTTCTAAAAAGTTTCTCTTATACAAAAAAAGAGACACACAGTCATCAATAATCAGCCTGTGAATCTCAACAATGGTGACATTTATAAAGCATGTTGCAGTGCATTCTGGGTCCCACCAATCAAAACTCATTCATGGCTCCCATCATGCATTGCTGCATGAATAAATAATGAGCTTATGATCAGGGTTGATCTGTTTGTCACCATTGCTGAGATTCATACGCAAAATCTTGATGTGTGTGTGCCTAAAAAAAAGTATATATATATATTTATTTTTTTTGATCATTTGGATTTCATTGAAAAGGCTAAAAATATTATGCTGCTATAATTAATAAAGTTAACCTAACTCATATATTGGACTCTCTATGAGTTAAGTGATTCAGGTCAAATGATTGTGAAATAATGATTATGTTAAAACACAACCAACACCATCAGATCACCTTTTCTCTTTGTTCATCTGGCTGTTATAACTCATGTACAGCAGCCAAACCAAACTTAAAGTTAATAATTTAAGGGTCAAGAGCCCAACTAAAACACACACTGATCACCACAATGGTGACTTTAATTATGGTTTTCTCCTTCAGTGATTGTGCTTGTTAACACCAGGTGTCTTCAATGTTGGCAATAAGAGATATTTTGTAAATTTTACTCATTTTAAATGGTTACCTTTTAAGGAATTAATTTGATTAATTATTACTCAATTCTAATTTGTTACATTTAATTAATAATATTGCTTGTAATCTGTTGCCTCAGTTTTATTGATTAGATATCAATAAAATGAATGTATTCTTTTTTACAGTGCAGATAATACAAATAATATATATATATATATAAATTAGTGCTGTTAGCGATAACACCTGTGATTAATTTCCCATTAAAAACCCTTAACACGTTAAAATAATTTAACACAAAATTTTATCCAGATGCAGCTCATATGTAGAGGGACTTCCCCCAAAAAGAATTTTCCTCCTACCTTATTTCCTTCCTGAGTTATACCATGTCAAACAAGAAAGATATGCATTATCATTATAAAAAATATATTTTTTTTTTGTCTTTTATCAGCAGTTTCTCGGCAGCAGAATGTCCAAATGTAATGTAATTTATATTTTCAAAAAATTTGAAAAGTGTTCTTTCAAACGATACCTACCTTTTGACTCTCCTTGCTATAGTTTTGAAGTTATGAGTCTGTAGTTTTGTGTATGTCACTCAGAAAACTCATTTTTTTTATTGTTTTCCAAATGTGCGAGGACTAAACAAAAAGGCTACCTTTGTTCCAAATGCTGTAATGTTTGAGTACTTTATGCGATCACCACAAAATTTGATTCAGATGCAGCTCACATTTAGGGGTACTTCCCCAAAAAAGAATTAATCTGCTACCATATTTCCTTCCCAAGTTATTGCATGTCAAACAAGAGAGATATGCAAAATCATAATAAAAATTATGTTTTTTTTTTTGTATTTATCAGCAGTTTCTCGGCAGGAGAATATCCAAATGTAATGTAATTTATATTTTCAAAAAATTTGAAAAGAGTTCTATCAAACGATACCTACCTTTTGACTCTCCTTGTTATAGTTTTGAAGTTATGAGTCTTTACTTTTTTGTGTGTCACTCAGACAAAACAACTCCAAAAATGGCCTCAGGGTTTAAGGGGTTAATGAAAATAACTAATTTATGTTTATTTAATGTAAACTAATTTAATGTAATTTTCATCACACAGTTAGATCACACTGAGCATCTACAAGTGTCTGTAACCCTGGCAGGAGGACATTTCCCCAATCCTGCATCTCTGTTTGCAATCAGATCATTTTAAACTGTTAAACTCTGTGAAAGTTTTCAGTGATCCAGTAATCAAATTCATTCAAACAATCAGTCCAAAACAGCGCTAATGTAAAGAAGGCCAGGCTGATTACATCAGAGATATCAGAGAGAATAGAGACTCACATTGTGTTTTTAGTGTATTCTAGTGTGAGCTTTGCTTTAAAACACGAGCTCTGTCATATTCTGTGATTGTTTCTGAAGAGCAGTTTTGGTGACGTACAGGAGTCGTACAGTAAGTGTGTGAGAGTCTGTTATATTAATGCACAAACAACAAACTGCGTATGTTTGCTCTCGATCACTGATCGCATGCTGCATTTCTGTACAGACACATTTCAGTTTACACACACACTCAGGATAATGGTTGATTTGTCATGTCTACGTTGCTGTGTTTAGTAATTGTACGTTTATGCAGTCAAGTCAAGGCGTTTGATTTAGGCGTTTTTGGCTTCTCCATTTGGTCCTGTTCGGTATCGCAGCTCGGCTCATTTAAAATGAAAACAAGCTCTTTGTTGTTGCTCTCTACACATATTATACACTGTGGAATCTTTAAAGTGTATTTTTTTTCTGTAATTTTTTTTTTTTCTCCTGCTCCACGTTGTTTAAAGAGCAAATGCATTTGTGCCCATCTGTTCGCCCATGGGCTGCTGGTCTGAGAACCAGGTGCTATTTTGAGGAACTGAAATAGACTGAGCCATTGACCGACTGAAACCTGGTCTAAAGTCAATGGCGCAGTATTTTTTTGTTATTTAAAGAGCGCATTAGAAATATGAGCCTATAACTCACTTACAGATACACTATGCTTATTACACACACACTCTGCTTATTACACACACACACCCACACTCTGCTTATTACACACACACTCTGCTTATTACACACACAGGGACACGCAGCAGCACACAAACATGGCAAATATTAAACAAAAAATGATTACAATGTAAAATATTATTATTGTGTAGTGTGTACATAAAGATATGGTGGAATCCGACTTGTCCCGTAGATGGTCTGCTTGCGGGCTTTAACCACACACACACACACACAAACACAGCTTTAACCTTGTGCACGAGCAGATCCGTTTCCTCGCTAGAGAA
Organism: Rutilus rutilus; assembly: GCF_951802725.1. NCBI lineage: Eukaryota > Metazoa > Chordata > Actinopteri > Cypriniformes > Leuciscidae > Rutilus > Rutilus rutilus. The sequence continues at coordinate 58,751,911 of NC_140211.1, read as the reverse complement.
GCGTTCAGTTTTTCCGCTTGCAAATTCTGCCATGTAAATATCGAATCTGCCATGGCGGGACTCTGATTGGTTTATTGCACGAAAAGCCCAAAACACACCCATTACTCATTAAGAGAATTGGATCATACGCCGGGCGCGCAGACCATTTTTCCCGTCGTTAATTTAGCAAAACTCACATAAAATCCCTGGTCCCAACATGTCAAGATGTTGTGGGATGTAGTGCAGTCCCATGTTGAATGCATCATCCACAGACCCGTTTGCTCAATAAGAGAAAAACTGAAGGGGGTCCAGCAAGGGTCCTGTGATGTTCTTCAGGTGGGCCAACACCAGTTTTTAAAATGAATTCATGACCGCAGACGTTAAAACAACAGGTCTGTAGTCAATCAGTCCTGTGATTTTGGAAATTATTTGGGATGGGGATGATTGTGGGACAGTTGAAGCCAGTGATCTGGTGAAGATCTTTGTAAAGATATGGGCCACAGGATTTGGTCAGCACAGGATTTCAGATAGGCTAGTGAAACACCTGTTCATCATATAAAGCAATTGTGTCGCTTCAGAAAATGTGGACTAATCTCTTCATGAACTTTTTGAAGCGATATAGTGGTAGTTGCATGGACTGTCAATGGAGGTACAGAAAGCTCTCAGATTTAATGTAAAATATCTTCTCTTGTGTTTCAAATATGAACGAAAGTCTTACAGGTTTGGAACGACATGAGTGAGTGAGTAACTGAAAAAAAAATGTCTTTCATTTTTGGGTGAAATCGAGCGCTGCGTTAGTTCAGACAGGCCACATAGACATAGGCTGCGATCAGCTGACGCGGTCAGCCGTCAAATCGCTCCAACCACTACCACTCTCCTATTAGACCGGGAGGATATATATACGTGATACTACAGCTCGGTAAGCATGCTCAAACTGCTCGCAACCCTCCCGCCCTCCCCACTATAAGCATCAAGCATATTTCTGTGCACCTTTTGGCTGTCGTCTCTTTGTTTCAGATTACCAAGGCTTTCAAGTCCTAGCTGTCACGGACAGCATCGCCGAGAGACAGACATCCTCATAGCCAAGCTACAGTATAGACGTCCAGGGATTTACTGCTACGTCTACATGTTAAAACTGTTTTACTTTAAAGACATTACTAAAGTGTCTTAATCATCTGTATATCACTCAAGCTGATGGTTCTATGGGGGGTTAATGCTAAAGCTCTGTATATCATTAATTATGGAGCAAGAACCCTCATAAGGAACCATCCCGCCAAAGATAAATTGTGTTTAATAAACCCAAGTAACTTGCCAAAGTGGTCTAGTCAAAACTAACTTTTGAACTAAGATTTACAAGTTGTCATAATTTATCAAGCACATTTTCTTTCCATTTTCTATAACCAGAAAGAAGAAGAGGAGTGAAAGGATGAATGGTGGTGGAAGGGCAGGGATGCAAAACAGAGGAAGAGATAGAAGAGGCCAATAACAGGCACATTTTCGATTAAATAAAGGCCACTATAATGGACCATGTTCTCAATCATGGCCTTACTGTAGTGCTGGGTGTACTCTTTATGTGTTTTGGCCGTTCGTTTGCACGACAAAGTCATTTTGGGTGCCTGAAAACGCAAACGTTTTGAAAAAAAAAAAGTTTTAAAGTGCAAGTTTTTGAAAATGTTCTCCATGTAAACAACAAAAACACGAATCTCTGAAGACGATGACGTCATGCCACATGCGTATTACGTGTTCAGTCTAGAGTGTTTTATCGCCATATAATGGCCTGGCAGCAGAATACAGGGTTTTTTATCGTTTTAGCGGATCCATGTGAATGGGGAAGGGAAAACGTATCCGTTTTAAACATATCGTTGTCGTTTAAACATACCCTTATATACATAAGATAACAAAGGGCTAAGGAGGAACAGGTGTGAGTAATGAATCACTATGGCAACAAACAAGGCAGCAATGTAAACAAAAGCAAACAGGACAGGCTTGTACTGTACTGACAGCAGTTTCTTGTAGGAACTTGTTTGTACCTGTGGAGAGGAGATGTTCATGACCGTGTCCATGTGATGGTCCTCATGATGATGATGGACACGCTCAACTCTGACAGATACCGTGTGCTTCTTGCTACTGGAGTCCCAAGCGTCCACAGAAAACACCTTGTGGCCTTCATGAAGAGTCACTTGTCTCTTCAGCGTTACAGTCCCATCCGTGTCCACATCAAAACACTTGTCAGAGGACTGGAAGATTGTTCTTGTTCTTCCATCGCATGCATTAAAAGTGACTGTCAGAAAATAAATAAGAAGCAAATATATAGCAGACAATGTAATAAGGCGCCGGCATGATCACTTGCATTGCACGTGAAATGGAGGGCGCCGAAACTCAGCTTGTGCCTCACAGATTTGAGAAATATAGGCTATCTATTATAGAAGGCTTGAAATGTCTACTTTTAAGTGAAACGAAAATAAATAGGCTACTCTCTGATTATGTAATCCATATGAAATGTGCATTTCTCTCTGGCGTTCATGGCGAGTCCGCTTCGTCAACTTCATCTTTGCAGCGACACAGAAAACACCAATTTATTAATAAACAATTAAATGTCTCCTTGCTATTTTTGACACATTCATACTTTTACCGGTTCATTGTGGTAAGCTTTATGCGTAAGGTCATGCGCCTGAGTGCAGCTATATTACGTAAACGCTCATTATCCTGTATATAGCCTATTTAAGCAATTAAATTAATATAAAGGGGTGATTTGTCCACTAATGGCTTAAATGAACAACTACTAGTCAACTAGAAATAAAAACTTTAGTCGGAGGCAGCCCTTATTCCACATACTTTCGAACCAGCAGGCCATTCTGGGTTGAGTGAGCGACCCTGAGCGGAATGAGCGAGCGGAGCGGAATATTCAGAAATGCGCTCGATCTCCGCTCACATGCTCTGATCGGAACAAAGAATGACAAATTCAAACTTTATTTCATTTTCTCCGTAGCTTGAACACTCACTACATTAGGCATAAGAGCGTTAGTTAACACTGTCCTTTTTTTTTTTTTTTTACGTTTTTAAGTACAATATTATGTTAGTCCACAGCCCCCCACCAGGGGGTGCTGATGCTATGACGAGGGGGGCTGCAGCACCCCCCTTCCCGCGCTACTGTACTGATTACTGAAATTTTGGTAGATTTACGCCACTGCGTAATAGCTCATTCTCCAGTGACTCAGAGGGCGGAGGAGAAAATGACTGCAACACAACAACTTGTGAAATTAAGTGGAAGAAGCTTAGGTATGTAACCTGGCTTTGGTTGCAAGAAAACCTTCACAAGAGCAAAATCTTTTCAGAATGAATTCTCAGATAAGGCCTGGACAACAACACAACCGCACTGTGTTTCAGATCTCCGTCCACACTACACGACCGAATATGCATGTCACATAACCATTCATGCACACTGGGCATGCGAGATTGCGCGTACAAGTGTAAAAAGGAAATAGGCTGTTCACTCTGCAGTTGGTTGCTATTCACAGACCAGCCGGTACAACAATGAGTATGATGGCGAGGAAAAGCAAGGATGCCTTTGTGTGGACAGATGAGAGGTGGAATTGTTTTCTCAGAGTAACAAATGACTACACTGTCGTCAAGGCTGGTCTGTTGTTGTCTTCTGGTAGCGTAATGGTCATATGGTAGGGGCTTAACGAATCAGGGAAGGATATGTAATGATCTAGAAGACCCAATCAGGGAGTGAATGTGGGCAGCCACGCCTTCATTTTCAAAAGTCTACATTTTTGTCCGTCTACACATTTCATTTTCGAGGGGCGAAAACTCCGGACCCAGGCGTATTGTTTACCTGCCCTCTTTATAAAAAAAATACAAAAAATGTTTTATAAAAACAATGCAGGTCAGGAAGCCTTGGCTACCATCTTCAGATATATGGTCTTTAGAGGGTGCGAATGCTCAATCCAGTAAGGCCAGTCACCCCAGTTCTTCTTGGGGGAGTCCAGACACATTCTCTGCTCCCCTTAAGGATGCTCCTGAGAGCTGAAGCGGGATTGGCTCACAGGCACAGCAAACTCTTGAGCCCGTCCGGAAAACTTATCGATGTCAGCATTCACTGCGTCGCTTTAAAGCCCCAACTGAGCAACAGGAGAATCCAGCAGAAAGGATTTCTTTCTCAGGTATCTGTGAGGTTCAACCACAAATGTCTCTCAGACACCACCAACCCTGCCATAATGACCAGTGGCATGAGCCACAAGCTTAGTTAATCAGAGCAACAAGTCATTTGCTCATCTGAGCTCATTGACTGTCTCAGGATTCAAGCAAGCCCCTTCATCCTTATCCTTCATGACATCAGCTTGGTACATCTGTAATACTGCTATAGCATGCAGTGCCACATCCGCCTGATTATCAACCATAAATGACTTACCAATCAGTAGAAAGAACATAATTTCCAACCAAAAGACAAGCAAGCTTCCAGTCTTTGGCATAGTTCCTTGTGTAAACTCCACTGAGAAATACACTGCACTGTCCAGCGAAAACAAGAAAGAAAGGGAGAAATCCATCTTCTCGTTCTTTATAGTCTCTATAGCCTCAAGCTCAACATCAGATCCCCAGAATCCTGGGTAACGCCTCACACCCACTAGTGTGAACTAGTGTGACAAATTTATACTGTTACATTTATATAGCGCTTTTCTAGGTAGGCTACCTACTCAAAGCACTTTACATATGGAAGGTGTAATCTCCTCAACCACCACCAATGTGCAGCATCCACCTGATGATGCGACAGGATGATGCGACTGCAGCCATATTACTCCAGAACGCCCACAACACAACAGCTTATTGGTGGAGAGGAGACAGAGTGATGAAGCCAATCAGTATATATGGGGATGATTAGGAGGCCATGATGGACAGAGGCCAATGGGCAAATTTGGCCAGGATGCCGGGGTTAAATTATTATTATTAGTAGTAGTAGTATTTTTACAACAAAAATGAATCATCACTGAGCTTACTTAAGCTGGACTGTGGCGCTATTTTCTTCTGGAAACAAACTTTGTTGCATTATTTTCCTGTTATCTTTGTAAAGCTGCTTTGAAACAATCTGTGTTGTTAAAAGCGCTATATAAATAAAGGTGACTTGACTTGACCCCCTACTCTTTTTCCAAAGGACATCCTGGGATTTTTAATGACCACAGAGAGTCAGGACCTCGGTTTAACGTCTCATCCGAAGGATGGTGCTCTTTGACAGTATAGTGTATACAGGGGAGTTAGGACCCACACAGACCACAGGGTGAGCACCCCCTGCTGGCCTCACTAACACCTCCTCCAGCAGTAACCTAGTTTTTCCCAGGAGTCTCCCACCCAGGTACTGACCAGACTCAACCCTGCTTAGCTTCAGTGGGCAACCAGTCTTGGGCTACAGGGTGATATGGCTGCTGGCAAAGGATGGCTGATTTTCCTCGTTTACTCATAAAGAAGGTGAGTCTCGAACAAAACACTTTTAGGGCTCTATTTTAACGACCTGAAACGCAAGTATCAAACGCGAAAAGCAAGTAACTTTGTGGGCGGATCTAAAAATGTGTTGGTCTGAAGTAGCTACATTACTCATAGGTGTGGTTTGGGCGTAACGTGAAATAAACCAATCAGAGCATCATCTCACATTCCCTTTAAGAGCAGGCGCGCTTGTTCCATGGTGGATTGCTATTATAACGGCGGATTTGCCAGACGCACGCCAGGAGCGGTTCACAGCCGAGGAGACCGACGTTCGGGCCGTAAAACACAGAGAAGTGACATTGGGGATGGAGAAACCCACCCGAATTAGCTTCGGTTAAACAGGCGTATGAGAATTTGGGTAAATGTGTAAGCTAGATTTATGCCTATTTTTTCACATCTTCATGGACACCACAATGATTTCCCTCGTGTGGAATATTTTTCCTTGTAATTATGTATGGATTGCAAAAATGGCAACTGCTGCGTCTGTGTGTAGATGAGAGAAGCAAAGTGTATGTGCGCTGTGCACACGCTACATTATGGCGTCTGTGCAGCATCACGCAAAAATAAAGGTTTACAGTAACGGACGCGCCTGTTAATACGTTTATTCATAGTGAGAGATTTATTTCGTGTCTTTCCTAGAATGAGCAGTTTGTGACTTTGCGAGATAAACAACATAAAGTAGCAATGGTATTACAAAACATTCAGTGGCACATACCAATCAAATACAGACGTGACACAAATAACACATTTGAAAAAATATTAATGCACTTTAATTCGTTTAATTGATATTTTAAATATCACAAAATTAGGCTATTTATTTAGGATTTTGTGCCACAATTACGTCAGTAGGCTATAGGTGTTCGATTAATCTGTCAGTCACTACTGGAGGTGTCGCAACACGGTGACATGTTCCGTGACTCGGTGTCAGTCAGGTGTCATGTCAGTGTCAGTGTGTCGCGATGTCAGTGACACATGCCACTATCCACCACTGGCACATGCCAATAATGTCAGTGACACATGCCACTATCCACTGGCACATGCCAATGAAGACCGGATGTGCCACCGGATGTGCCAATACGCATAGTGACATGTGCCTTTGGCTTCTGTGCGTCAGATGCCATGTCACTTAATGTTAATACCGCGTCTCCGTACCCGCGGGTAACCGAACTCGTGCAGGACTCTGGTACCAAGTCAATTGCGCTGGATGCAAGATAGGCCCTTAAAGTCATTGCAATGTGAGCAATTTAAAGAGCTGTTAAGAGCGGCTTGAGCATGACGAACACCCAAGCACTTAACACTCTTTACGTGTGTCCTTACTCGTGTTACTTCCTGAATAAGAAACATCTGAGGAGCGATGGCATGTCCTGTTGGCGCTAGCACCATCAGTCAATGAATTGGTGTGATTCTATTCAGGCTTCAAGCATTCATTGCACTTGGAGGGTGTTCTCATAGCATCAGCTACTGACGAAGCATCAAAAGCATGCATCCTTAATTTACAATTGCTGTGAACTACAATGCTTACACTCAAGAGACCTCTCAACACTCGACACTGATGAAAGCAAATTTAGTAGATACAGTGCATGCATACAATTTAAATCGATTGCTGTATTTCACTGTTAAACCTCAGTTAAAAAGATTGCATTGTGTAGAGAGATTATTTAGCCTAATACTAAAAATATTTAAACAAAAACTCCAAAAGTTCAGTTGCTTCAAGGTTTTATTTAAAGAGAACACAGCTTACCTCTTCCTAGTCTTTTTCCTTGGTGAAGGTCATCTCTGTGCACTTTAAAAACCAGCGACTCCGACTCAAAGCCTGGAGAACATGAAGACTCCTCCGCAAATCCACACAAAAGGACCTAATTTGAAACATATTAAATGTTGTAACATTTACACATTTTTAAATTTACATTTGGATGATTTAATCACTTCCAGCACAACAGCAGCATGTGGGCTAAACCGTGGATCATTTCCCATTATTTTGCCACAAAATGTATTAAATGACTACATCTTTCAAATTACATGGATTCTTTTGTCAGTCAGACACAACCCGGACCGTGTTGGAGGATTATATGTTTGTGCGGATTATTTTGTTTTGTAAACGAGGCACAGTGTACATGGAGAGTTCACAAATAAACTTTTGTTGACAGATGAAGCGTCATGTCTAGAAAAACTTTCCAATGTAATTTAAATGAATTATAGATGTTTCATTAGTAAAATGTAAAGTTGCACATTATTGGTGCTTTTTGGTGGATGTTAAGAAGTTTAGCTTTTTAATAGCTCTAAACTTCATTAAACATAATAAAGAAAGTGCATTTATAATGTCAAATAAAATCAGCTTCTCAAGAAATAAAAAAATATATATATATACATATTCTCCAAACATGATGAGGACAATCACTCAGACGTCCAAAGGTTTTGGAAATTGTCTTATAAAATCCTACCTCACAGAGGAAAATAATAACTCCCAATCTCCCAATCTTCATTGTCTCGAGTCGAAACAAAATGTCTTGAAATGTCCTTCAGGTCCTACTTCCTAGTTGGCTTTTAAGTTTTCACAGGGGGTTGGAGTGTTAATTGTGTTTGCTGGTCGTGGGTATATTTCCTGGTTTGTGTGTGAATGGTGTCAGATTCAAAAAATTATTAATTTCAAAATGTAAACTACTTGAATTTGTCAGTGTATATAAAGTTCATTATATAAGTATTTCACAATTTAGTGCAGTATTTTAATAACATGACTGGAGCCGAAGAGGTCTGTAATATCTTAATAAGGCTGTATCTGTTAACATTATAACATCAAGGGCAGTTTATGGGCTTTTCTAGCTAGAAACCTGGTGAAAAATGTTCCCACAGAGTGATTTTTAAGTACTTTTGACAGTGTTGTACTAATGGCAACAAAGCAGAAAACAGAAGAATATTAGAAGAGTAAAACTGTAACACTATTATACATAATTTAAAGTTATTAAAAGATCCTGGTCAAAACAGCATTTACTCTCTTTTTTTTTTTCATTTTCCTGTAAAGCTGCTTAGAAACGGTCTGTATTGTATAAAGTGCTAGACAAATAAAGGTGACTTGACTTTTTTTTTATTTTTTTTTATTTTTTTATGGCTAACAAGTATCATTGACTATTGCCATATTTTCAAAACTCTTTGTACAGTCTGCATTACCATCTTGATATGAATCTTAGCCCAAACTGTTATTCTCAGCTTCTTTTTTCCCCATTGCTAACACACATCGGTCAAAACCGAAGCCACAGTCAAAACACTTCACACAGTCAGCGATACAGAAGTCTGTGAGAACTAAACAGTGAATCATTTTTCATTTCATTTAATGACAGCATCTTCTAAAATCCATAAACCCTAAAAATCCCTATATATGTGCAGCACATTTGTCAAATGTTAACACACTACCAGAATGACAGCACATTTTTTGCATTTCTGCAGTTTCTTGAAATATAGATAAAACCGTTGCAGTAAAATATTTACAATAAAATGAACAATCATTCCAAACACTTTGCAATTTCAGCTGATAGCCTACTCAAACTGTCCTGTTTTAGTCTTGTCTTCTTCTATTACCACTTTTTTCCCTCCTTGGTACTATTTTTTAAAGAACCATTTTCTCTTAGTACACAAAACCAAACTGATATACATATATAACACTGCTATAGTCACTCTTTCAAAACCTCATGCTTATCTCTTGCTCTCGATCCTGCTCTGTGTTCACAAATAGCAAATGATGTCTCACACGCACACAAGAGGTGTTAGTGAGGTCAGCAGAGGCTGTTTACCCTGTGGTCTGTCAGGGTCCTAACGCCCCAGTTATAGTGATGGGGACACTGCTGTAAAAAGCACCGTCCTTTGGATGAGACATTAAACCGAGGCCCTTATTGTCCACATCAGGGGCTTTTGCACTGGATAGTTAAAGGAACTCAGTTATATTAACACCAGGGCAGTCGTCTGAGAACTAAATTCCCCCTAGTGCCATTTCACTGGTTTCATTCACACCACCAGTAGGAACTGAAGTGACATGAGCCGGCAGAAAGTGACAGCGCAGCATTCAACAAAGTCAACAACTGGAGGCTGGAGGACACTATGATTGGAGCTGTGCTTTTGTTGTCTGTTGTGGGTTTTGAGATAACAGAGATGGAATGTAGACGTATAAGTAATGCAATTGATAGAGCAAAAGGGAGATGAAATCTCCAGCAATCTTTTATTGTCATTATTACTGTTATTATTATTATTAGTAGTAGTATGGTTGTTTCAATTTTTTCATCAATATTATGTAAACAGGATGGAATGAGAGGCATGTAGCCAATGACAAAAAGAATGCGTACTGTGCTGGACGCAGTAAAAAAATTCAAAGTAAAAAAGTCCCTGAGTTTGTCACAGAAAAAAAATAGAAAACTGCGGGAAATAAACAGACAAAACTGGTTGTCGGTTTCCTCATCCTTTTCAGAAAGTGCAACAACTAGAATCCTCAGATTACTGTACATGGCCTACAGCATAATGTTTTTTATCTTTGCAGCCCTGGAATTTCAGGATTTTTTTCCACAAATAAATTACTATTATTCACCCCGGTCTGTCTGTGTTGTCTTAGTTTCACCTTCACGGACTCTTAGTTCCCATTCAGTCAGTCACGTTTGACGTTATGTCGATACTGATGTATTGGGGTCTCATCTGGGAGCCCAAGCACCTCAAAGTGGTAACAAAATGAGCCAATGAACATTGGCCAGTGAGATTTGCATGCTGAGTCACACCTACCCGGACATATGGGTATAAATTTTTATATGAATTATATAACATTTTTATTATTTTAATAATTCATTTTAATGTACAACATAATTAGAGAATTTTAGTCTGATTCAGGGGGAATCAGAATGCCAAATCCTGACTGACAGGAGGAGCTGGGGAGGGAGGAGGGTAATTAGCTCCTGAGAAACGTGATAGCTGCTGATAATACTGAAGGAGCTTATATATGTATACAGTGATAGGCGTCATATTCCTATAGGTAGACGTGGATCAGCTGAGAGTCAGCTGATGCAAGCTTGACTAACGTGACCTGCCAGAACTGACACTACGCTTGATTTCATTCATGTTTTGCTTCAGAGCCAAGCGGGTGTTTAAGCGATCGCTCATTTCCAGATCACCTTCACAGAAGAGTGCACATTTTCTAAAGAAAATTAAGAGAACAAAACAGCAATTTTCATAGCTATTAGGAGTTCACCTTCGAAGGCGCATTCCAGTGGCATTATTGCAGTTTTTATTGCAATTAGACAGCGCGGCATTCGTCCCTGGGCGCTTCAGCTACAAGAGCAGTTTCCCTAAAAAAGAAGCACGGGCGATCAGCATCTTTTTCAAGATGTCTTTTCCTCCGTGTGTTTCTGGATCTGGTCGTTTTCTGACCTCGTCTGACGGCCATGATCGTTGTCGCACATGTCTGGGCAAACAGCATGCTGAGAAAGCGTTTGTGGATGGTGTATACACTCACTGCGAGGGCATGTCCATGTTGGTCTTGCGGTTGCCACTCTCCTTCTTCACAAAAGCACGAGTGCCCTCTGCTGCTACCCAGCCCCCCACCGCTTCTCGTAGTAGTGCCGCAGTTCTGGTTCACACTCTGGGAGACCTGAGGGTTACAGTGGGAGCGTCTTCATCGGGTCCGCCTCCACAAGCCTCCCACTCCTCTAGCATGCCATGTGCCGTCGAGTTGCCGAATGTTGGTGCAGGTCCCTCTGTGAGGCACCCTGTATCTCATTTGATTGGATGTCGATTGCTGCATCGGGGATTGGGCTTTTGTCCTCTGGAGAGGATGAGGAAGCCGAGCTGCTCCCCTCCGGGGTTGTAGCTCGTTCTGAATCGGATTCAGAGCTGACGGCCATGCTTTCCTGTTCTGCTGTGGGCATTGTGTCCTGAGTGCTCGCGGTTGGATGATTGGTTCCTGGGTGCGGCGCGATTCACAGCCGCACTCCGCCCCAGTGCCTTTCTTCCCGCATGAGGAGGTTCAGAAGAAGTGGAAGGCACCTTTTACTGCCCAAAGCCGTTCTTCTTCCTACTCCACTCTCACTACCCTCGATTGTGGGGCCACCAAGGGTTACGTGGACGTTCCACCGTGCAATTGCGGTGCAAATTGAAAAGTGCCACCACCTGGCAGAATCATCCGCGCCTCCCGTCCAAGGCGGGTAAGACGACGGCAGCTCTGGCTCCTAAGGTTTACTCCGCCGACCTGACAGGCCGCCTCCACCCTGCATGCCATGGCCATCCTGCAGGTCCATCAGGCAAAAGATCTCAAACAGCTGGGGGTAGTTGTGGGTAGTCAGAAGGGTAGTTCTGAGCCGGGGTTGTTGCAGGAACTGGGAACGGCGACTGACCTTGCCATCTGCCCGGCAATGAAAGTCACACCGCAGTCCCTCAGCCAGACGATGTCCACTCTGGTGGTCCAGGAGCGTCATCTCTGGTTAGACCTGGCTGAGATGAAGGACGCCGACAAAGTTTGCTTTCTCGACACCCCCATCTCCCAGGCCGGCCTCTTCGGCGACACTGTCGAGGACGGAGACGGAGGCCATAAAGCACATATTGCCCCGGCGTTTCACTGTCACCAAGTCACCATGATTTTACAGTCCGTACTTCATATTACCCAAGTAAAGTGAGGGGGTTACGGCCTATTTTTGATCTGCGTGTCTTGAATCGGGCCCTGCACAAGCTTCCGTTCAAGATGCTCACGCAGAAATGCATCCTTCATGTGCGTTCGCCCCCAGGACTGGTTTGCAGTGATCGACCTGAAGGATGCGTACTTTCATGTCTCGACACAGACCATTTCTACGCTTTACGTTCGAAGGTCGAGCATATCAGTACAAGGTCCTACCCTTTGGGTTGTCCTTGTCTCCCCGTGTCTTTACCAAGGTTGTGGAAGCTGACCTTGCACCACTCAGGGAGGTGGGCATTTACATCCTCAACTCTCTCGACGACTGGCTCATCCTGGCCCAGTCCCGAGATCAGTTATGCGAACACAGGGACTTGGTGCTCAGTCACCTCACCCCTCTGGGGCTTCGGGTCAAGTGGGAGAAGAGCAAGCTCTCCTCTGTGCAGAGCATCTCTTATCTCGGTGTGGAGTGGGACTCGGTCAACATGACAGCAAGTCTCTCCAGTGAGCGTGCACAGTCGGTGCTGAACTGCCTGAATACGTTCAGGCGGAAGACAACAGTTCCACTGAAGCAATTTCAGAGGCTTCTGGGGCATATGGCATCCGCAGCCGCGGTCATTTTATTAAATAAATAAAAAATCTAAATAATATCATTTTATATATATGACAACTTAAGAGGCAAAAGCCTCTAAGTACCATCTGAAATTTTCTTCTAAAAGAGCATTTGTATCAAGCTTGTATGTTTATGTTCAGTTATTTCACTTAAATGGCAATGAAAAGTAGCCTACCTAAATTAATTGTCATTAAAGTGAAATTACTGCACTTAAATATACGAGCTTGATAAAAATGCTCTTTGGAAAATTTCAGATGGCACTCAGAGGCTTTTGCATCATGAAGTCTTCACACACACACATATATATATATATATATATAGGCCTATATGATCCAAAGTAACTAGTAACTCGCTACTTGAGTAGTTTTTTCATTGGATACTTTTTTACTCTTACTCAAGTAACTATTAAGATTATTACTTTTATTTTGAGTAAATATTTCTATAAGTACTTGTACTTTTACTTGAGTACAGTTTTTGGCTACTCTACCCACCTCTGGCTATAGAGACGCATTTAGTGTGAGTGGGTTGAACTATTTTACCCTTAAGTGGCCGCTCTCTTCTTACTCATAACAAAAGGTGTACTTTTTTTAATAGTCGCGAGCTGCAACTCTCAGTGATAGTCACGGTACGGATCCACTTTTGCGACACGACTGAAGCGTGGTGTCTCGACACCTCCCCTCCATTTGTACGTTGATGGGCATTCCTCAAGTTTACCGCTATGGCCGTTGTTTTGAGCCAGCGGCTCATGATTCACCCAGTCTCCATGTGCTCTGCTTCTATTGGATAGTCGCGTCGCGTTCAACGGAATCATTTGCATAAAGATGGGCATCGGCCAGCTTTTTGACGCGCAGCATTTTTCCAAATGCTGTGCCGCCTTCCCAGGATGCTTTGTTGGCGCGTTAAAGTCGCTTGACGTCACCCATAGGAATAAAGTGGAGTGCGGCACGACAGTGAATTGCTCTGCCATTCACCCTTATATACACAGACCAGAACAAAAGGTTTGTACAAATATATTGTGTATATAATATTGTATTGTATTGTATTATATTGTTATATAAATATATTGTGAGTTGTTTTGGGTCTATTCATGTTGGTTTCGGGGGAGAGGGGAGAATGATCAGATATCTTGAAGAGACTCCACCCAAAAATTTTTTTCAATCTTTCTCATAATACCAATGACTGCAATGAAATTAAGACCATTTTAATCGCACTGAGACATTTAAAATGATACCTAACATAAAAATGAAAAAAACAAACAATCGATTCAAAAGATAGGCCTACATAATATGTGGTATCTAGACCTTCTGTTAGAAATGAAGAATTCCAACACGAAAAGTGCCTTTAGCCTTCGTCTTTATTCGGGCATATGAATGAACAACTAACCAGCTGGGGAGACAATGCTCAAACTCACAAAACTCTATGTCGGGAATATATAGTGAACGACTAAGGGGAGTTCGACCATCCTAACCAATGATACCATACATGACATCATATATGTTGTATAACAAATCTATAAATGGTCAGTATCCGGTATAGTTTCCTTCTGAGCCTTGCGGTCCGAAGGCTTCCACACAATGCATAGAATAGAATAGCATAGAGGTCTCTCTCTACAGCCAAACACTCGAGTCCACTTAATAGATAACAGATGTGCATTACATACTTACAAAGGAATCTTGAACCTACAGAACTGTTCTCTGGACATGGCTGAGAAGACTATGACTTCTAACACCTTCTAAGTGAAGTTTTAGTGACTTGAATCAGGGAAAGGGGGATGCAGAGATAAGGAAGGAGAAGAGTTTGGGCAAGACAATGTCCTGTGCTCTTTCTTTGAGGTCTTCTCTCCAGGGTGCCTTTCATTGCGGAGTGCGTTTAATCTCAGCCTATGTCTCAGCAGGAAAATCAAGTCTTACACCTCATTGGTTCCAGTCAAGTTATATTATTTTTCTTGCCACATTGCATCACTCTGTATGCCACACCCTTAGGAAAACTCCCCTATAAAGTTAACAAACTCCCCATCTGCATGCGTGTTTGGGAACGCAAGCGATGAAATAGCTGCACAATCTTAAAAACCAACAAGAAAGGAATCCCTGAAGGACTTTTGAGAGACAATGAAAACTGTGCGATTGGCAGTTGTTGTTTTCCTTTGCAAGGTAGGATTTTATATACTGGAGTTATATAGGATTTATATATCAGGAGTGAGAGTGAGAAATAAAACGCTGAACATTTTTACATCAACAACCAAAAATGAATATCAAATGTGTTGCTGTTGCCTCTGTATAGTTTTTATATTAAATTAAAAAAACAAACAAATGAATTAATTTTAATATTAAAACTGAACATTTTTTATAAGTCTTTTCAAATGCCTTAAAAATGCCGATTTCCCCTTGTGCTTTCCATCTAAAATCATGAAAATCTAATTAAAAAATATTTATTATATACACAGTAGAGTGTGGCATTTTTAATGTCAGTGTTTTCCAAATGAAAAACTAGACCTGTTAGTTTTGAATGCTATATCTGTCTAATGCTATGTCTAATTGTGTTTATTAAGTGTTTTGTAAAAAAAAAAGTTTGCTTTACAATTGCAAACTGAGTGCAAACAGGGTGATATGCTTGTAGTTATTCACACTTGGTCTGTAAATTAGGTTCCACTGGGACAAGGGTACCCCTATGTGAAAAGAAACACAATTTTTAATTTAATGTTATTGATTTATTTTAGTTTTCTTATTTGATTTTATCTGCAGCATGTAATACAGTTTTTTTTTATTTTTTTTTTGATTGCTAATAATGCATTGGTAAAAAGTGAAGTGACACTGTCAAAACTTTTCACACAGTCAGCGAAACCGAAGTATTTGCACATTGCAGTATTAAAATTTTAACAGTTGCTAGGACACATTTCTCAATAGTTAGTTCACTTTTTCAACATCTTACCAATTGGCACAACAGCTAATGCCACAGGGATGCTAATGGGGAAGAATCATTGCCTCCATAACTAGAATATCCCAACTACACATTCTCTGGGCCTAAGCCTGGAAATATCAAGTGTATTGCATAAAGGGATTTAATCTGTTTCAAATTAGGTATTTTTATGTGGATTTGCGGAAGAGTCTTCATGGGAACTACCAAAATACGTCATAAATGTCTCAAATCAACTCATTCTTTCAAAACACTAGCAAAGGTAGTAAGGTCAATAAAGTGAAAAGGTGTTATTCATATTTTTAAGACATCTGTGCAGTGGTTTCAGAAAATTTGGAGACTTGAGATGAACCGATTGGACAAGATTCCTGTTGGTAAAGCAGACTGTGGCTTTAAACAGAACAAAAATAAAAAAATGATTTACTTTTAAAAAGTGGTGTCAGTATTGACTGATGCTTGCTAGCAATTGAAAAATGGGAAATATCAAGTGTATTACATAAAGGGATTCAATATGTTTCAAAATAGGTATTTGTATGTGGATTTGCGGAGGAGTCTTCATGTTCTCCAGGCTTTGAGTCGGAGTCGCTGGTTTTTAAAGTGCACAGAGATGACCTTCACCAAGGAAAAAGACTAGGAAGAGGTAAGCTGTGTTCTCTTTAAATAAAACCTTGAAGCAACTGAACTTTGGGCCCTATCTTGCACCCAGCGCAATTGACTTTGTACACTGACGCATGTATCATTCCTATTTTGAACCCGCGCAAAGCGGACTTTTCCCTCCACAGACGCACGTCAGTTAACTAGCAAATACACTTGCGCTCCCCGGGGCGGTTCAGCGCAAAGAGGAGGCGTGTTCCGGCGCAAACGTTCCCTCATGCTATTTTGCAGGTTTAGAAAACAATTCCGCCAGTGACCAGGAAAAACCTAGTCTAAAGTCAGTGGCGCGTTGCGCATGTTATTCATGCTATTTTAAGGGCGCATGCTTGGCCATAATCAATGTAGCATGTGCACAACGCGCATTACAATTTGATGCTCTCATCTACACAGAAGCAGCCGTTTTCATTTTTGCAAATCATACATTATTACTAGGAAAAATATTAGGTCTTGTAGGTCTTGATAAGCCTAGGGCTTCTACGTATCCCTTTTCGAACAGTGTGATTATTATGCCAAAAAAAAAAAAAAAAGGGTTTGTTTTTCTTGATTTTGTTTTATTTTTATTGATGGATATTTAATGTGTTGCTGTCTTTGGTTTAATTTATTTTTTAATTGTTCGAAATAAAGATTTCATTCATTTATTCATATTAATACACGAGGGAAATCATTGTTGTGTCCATGAAGATGTGAAAATAAAATAGGCATAAATCTAGCTTACACATTTAATCATACGCCCAAATTATCATACGCCTGTTTAACCGAAGCTAATTTGGGTGTGTTTGTTTCTCCATCCCCAATGTCACTTCTCTGTGTTTTACGGCCGTGACAAGGACGTCGGTCTCCTCGGCTGTGAACCGCTCCTGGCGCGCGCCTGGCAAATCCGCCGTTATAATAGGAATCCGCTTAGAAAAAGCGCGCCTGCTCTTAAAGGGAATGTGAGATGTCGCTCTGATTGGTTTATTTCACGTTACGCCCAAACCACACCTATGAATAATGAAGCTACTTCAGACCAACCCCTTTTAGATTTGCGCCAGGCGCAAGAGTCATTTATCCCGCCGGGAAAATAGCAACAGCACCGAGACCCGCCCACAAAGTTACTTGCGCTTTGCGCTTTGACACTTGCGTTTCAGATCGTTAAAATAGGGCCCTTTGAGTTTTTGTTTACATATTTTTAGTATTTGGCAAATTAATGCCTTACCCAATGCAATCAGATATCTAAATGAACTAGTTCTTCTAATTAAACTGGTTTAACTGTAATCTGCAACATTCAGTCACATTTTATACTGTACATCCACTAAATTTGCTTTCATCAGAGTTAACATTAAGGGTCTCACTCAAGTTTAAGTGTTGTATCTCACAAATAAGTGTTGATTAATGATGTATGCAATAAATAAATGTTCATAGATTCACTTGATGCTGCATCAGTAGTTGATGCTATAAAGGACTCCCTCCCGCTGAGTCATGCCTCAAAAGGACACGCGATCACTCCTCAGATTTTTCTTATTCAGGAATTTAACTATCCGCCTGTGTTTTGTTAGAATTTCCAGCAACACTATGCTTTTGACAATACTATTTCAGATCATCATCACACCTGGAGGGTGTTCCCATAGCATCTGCTACTGACACAGCGTCTTGTTCCCCACTCCAGGTTTACATACTTGACAAGATGCTTTATTGAGCCAATTGAATCTCTTTTTCTGACAGTCATTTTTAAAGCATGCGATGGAAGAACAAGAACAATCTTTCAGTCCTCTGACAGGCGGTTTGATGTGAACGCGGATGGGACTGTAACGCTGAAGAGACAAGTGACTCTTCATGAAGGCCACAAGGTGTTTTCTGTGGACGCTTGGGACTCCAGTGGCAAGAAGCACACGGTATCTGTCAGAGTTGAGTGTGTCCATCATCATCATAAGGACCATCACATGGACACGGTCATGAACATCTCCTCTCCACAGGTACAAACAAGTTCCTTCCAGAAACTGCTGTCAGTACAGTACAAGCCTGTCCTGTTTGCTTTTGTTTACATTGCTGCTTTGTTTGTTGCCATAGTGATTTATTACTCACACCTGTTCCTCCTTAGCCCTTTGTTATCTTGTGTAAATAAGGGTATGTTTAAATGACAGCGATGTGTTTAAAACAGAGAAGTTTTCCTTTCCCCATTCACATGGATCCGCTAAAACGATTAAAAACCCTGTATTCTGCTGCCAGGCCATTATATGGCGATAAAACACTCTAGACTGAACCCGTAATACGCATGTGGCATGACGTCATCGTCTTCAGAGATTTGCGCTTTTGTTGTTTACAAGGAGACCGTTTTCAATAACGTGCACTTTGAAACTTTTTTCCAAACTTTTGCGTTTTCAGGCACCCAAAATACCGTTGTCGTGCAAACGAACGGCCAAAACGCACAAAGAGTACACCCAACATTACAGTAAGGTCATGATTGAGAACATGGTCCATTATAGTGGCCTTTATTTAATCAAAAATGTGCCTGTTATTGGCCTCTTCTATCTCTTCCTCTGTTTTGCATCACTACCCTTACACCACCATACATTTACATTTACATTTACATTTAGTCATTTAGCAGACGCTTTTGTCCAAAGCGACTTACAAATTAGGACTAAATTAAGCAAGTCATCGTGAAGAGGCAAGAAACAATGCAAGAAGTGCTCAAAATACGAAGTTCAGGCATTGTTCAGAGTAGCATAAGCCCGATAAGCGAGGATTTAAAGGAAGAAGGAAAAAGGAGAGAATTTTTTTTTTTTATTTTTTTTTTTTTTATGAGGTTAAGAGATAGGTTTTCAGCTGTCTTTTGAAAGTTGTCAGGGATTCTGCATTCCGGATGAGGGTGGGGAGAGCATTCCACCAGCATGGAACTGTGAATGAGAATGTTCTGGAAAGTGATTTTGTGGCTCTCTGTGATGGAACCACGAGACGTCGCTCATTGATCAATCGTAGGCTTCTGGTAGGGATGTAATGTAGACTCGTAGGAGTGAGTGAAAGTAGGAGGAGCTGAGCCTGTGATAGATCTGTAAGCAAGCGTCAATGCCTTGAACTTGATGCGAGCAGCGAGTGGTAGCCAGTGCAGAGAGATGAACAGAGGAGTGATGTGGGCCCTCTTGTGCTCGTTGAAGACAATACCATACCATACACCCTTTCACTCCTCTTCTTCTTTCTGGTTATAGAAAGTGGAAAGAAAATTGTCTTGATAAAATCTGACAACTTGTAAGTGGTTAGTTCACCCCCCCCCCCCCAAAAAAAGAATGTGAAATGTCAGTTACTCACCCTCATGTCGTTCCAAACCTGTAAGACTTTCGTTCATATTCGAAACACGAGAAGATATTTTAAATTAAATCTGAGAGCTTTCTGTCCCTCCATTGACAGTCCATGCAACTACCAATATATCGCTTCAAAAAGTTCATGAAGAGATTAGTCCACATTTTCTGAAGCGACACAATTGCTTTATATGATGAACAGGTGTTTCACTAGCCTGTCTAAAATCCTGTGCTGACCAGCTGGCCCCTATCTTTACAAAGATCTTCACCAGATCACTGGCTTCAATTGTCCCACAATCATCCCCATCCCAAATAAATTCCAAAATCACAGGACTGAATGACTACGTTTAACGTCTGCAGCCATGAATTCATTTTAAAGACTGGTGTTGGCCTGCCTGAAGGACATCACAGGACCTTTGCTGGACCCCCTTCAGTTTTTCTCTTATTGAGCAAACGGGTCTGTGGATGATGCATTCAACATGGGACTGCACTACATCCCACAACAGACTGGGGACTGTCAAGATGTTATGTGAGGATCCTATTTGCGGACTTCACCATCACCATCAACACTATCCTCCCAGATATCCTCCAGACCAAACTAACCCAGTACTCTGTTCCTAGCTCCATCTGTCAATGAATCACCAGCTTTCTGACAGCTAGCTAGTGAGACTGGGAAAATTCCTGTCCAACACCTGTGCAATCAGTACTGGCACCCCCCAGGGGTGTGTGCTCTCCCCTCTGCTCTTCTCCCTGTACACTAACGACTGCAGCACCAAAGACCCTTCAGTCAAGCTCCTGATGTTTGCGGATGACCTGAGGAAGTTCAACCTGATTCTGCAGGTCTACTCTGCAGTCGTTGGACCCTATTTTACCTATCTAATCACATGGTCTAAAGCACGCAGCTCTAGTGCACTTACGGCGTGTCTGAATCCACTTTTGCTAAATTAACGACGGGACAAATGGTCGGTGCGCCCGGCACATGATCCAAAAGGGTTGTCTCTATTCTCTTAATGAGTAATGGGTGTGTTTTGGGCTTTACGTGCAATAAACCAATCAGAGTATCATCTCCCATTCCCTTTAAAAGCCAGCATGGCGGATTCGCTATTTACATGGCGGAAAGTGGAAAAACAAGTGGAACAAGTTTGCAAGTGGAAAAACTTAGCGCTTCTCTAGCGAGGAAACGGATCTGCTCGTGCTCCATATCTTTATGTACGCAATAATAATTTGGCATGTTTATGTGCTGCTGCGCATCCCTGTGTGTGTAATAAGCAGAGTGTGAGTAACGGAGACTCAGGCTGATTGGAATCCATGTGCAGCTTTATTAGATACTCCAAAAGAATAGTCAAACAGGCGTGGGTCAAACAACAGTAGATGCAACAACGTAGACAGATCGTAACTCGTAGTCGTAGAACAGAAATAATAATCAGGACAGGCAGCAGGCAGACAGAGGGGTAATCCAGATAAACAAAGCACTAGGTCGGTAGGCAGGCAGAAATGGGTCAGAGACGATAAACAGTCCAGGTAAATAATCAACAAGACAGAATACGGAGAAAACGCTCAGAAATGTCAGCACGGCAAAACAAGACTTCGCGAGGAGAAGTAGGAGAAGCTGGTTAAAATAGTCATGATAATGAGTGACACCTGTGAAGGTGATCAATCCCAAGCACGTGAATTATGGGAAATGGAGTTCGAAAAGAGTTAATACTCGGGAGATGGTTCCCGCTGGTGGTGATCGGAGGGAACCACAGAGGCTGTATTTGTGACAGAGCCCCCCCCCCTTGCGAATGACTCCTGACACGAGGAGGTAACCGTCGCCTGGGTCTACCTCTGGGCCTTGGGCCAGGTCGATCAGGATGAGCATTATGAAAGTCAGTGGTGAGTGAGGGGTCCAGAATGTCGACGGTGTCGACCCAGGAGCGTTCCTCGGGACCATACCCCTCCCAATCCACGAGGTATTGCAGAATTCTACCCCGGCGACGAGAGTCCAGGATCTCTCTGACACGATAAACCTCCTCGCCGTCGCTGATGATGGGGGGAGCCCTCTGGTCACCAGCCTCCTCCTGGATCTCCGCTCCTCTCGGTCCACCAGCGGGCTTGAGCAGAGAGACATGAAAAGTGGGTGAGATACGGTATTCAGAAGGCAAAGATAGACGGAATGAAACTGGTGTGATTTGTTTAGTGATTTGAAAGGGACCTACGAACCTGGGACTGAGCTTCTTGCAAGATTGTCTGAGGCGGAGGTCACGGGTGGATAACCAGACCCACTGGCCGGGTTGGTAGACCGGATTGGGACGTCGATGGCGGTCCGCTTGTTCCTTGGTTCGATGAACAGCTCTTTGAAGATGGACATGAGCTGCGTCCCAGGTTGCTTCGCTACGTTGGATCCATGCATTGACTGCAGGTAGGTTGGAGGGCTCGCCGGACCACGGGAAGAGTGGTGGTTGGTATCCCAGCACGCATTGGAATGGGGTGAGGTTAGTGGCAGGCTTGCGAAGGGAGTTTTGAGCGTACTCGGCCCACAACAGGTAGCGGCTCCAATCAGACTGGTTGCGGTGGCAGTATGATCGAAGGAAGCGGATCAGTTCTTGGTTCAGACTGCGGAATGCCTGCGGAACATAGGTGCGATCTGGTGGGCATTCAGCTGGTGGTGGTTCCCTGGTGTGGGCCTCCGAGATCTCGGTCATGATGTCCCATAGAACTGGTGCGAGAATTATGGAAGTGGGAATGATGGATTCCTTGGTAGTCGGAGATGTGGAAGGTTCGTGTAAACGTGATAATGCATCCGCCTTGGTGTTGCGTGAGCCAGGTCGATAGGTGACGGTGAAATTGAAGCGGGTGAAAAACAAAGCCCATCGTGCCTGTCTGTAATTGAGTCTTTTGGCAGATTTGAGGTATTCGAGATTTCGATGATCGGTGAGTACGGAAAAGGGAAATTTGGAGCCCTCTAGCCAATGACGCCATTCTTCGAAAGCAGCCTTCATGGCCAGAAGTTCACGGTTTCCTACATCGTAGTTTTGCTCGGCTGCATTGAGTTTACGTGAGTAGAAAGCACATGGATATAATTTGGGCGGCTCACCATGACGCTGGGAGAGGACAGCGCCAAGACCCGTGTTGGACGCATCCACCTCCACAACGAATTCACGGTCCGGGTCCGGATGATGTAGAATGGGGGCTGAGGTAAATCTCTCCTTAAGGTTTTGGAAAGCTTTGATGGCCTCAGGAGTCCAAGATAGACGTTGTTGTCCCCTCTTGGTCATGGAAGTTAATGGGGCTGCAACTGAACTGAAATTTCGGATGAACCTTCGGTAAAAGTTGGCAAATCCTAGGAAGCGTTGCATCTCTTTAAGCGTTCTTGGTTGGGGCCAATTAAGGACTGACTGAACCTTCTTATCATCCATAGCTATCCCGCCTGCACTGATGATGTAGCCCAGAAATGATATTGTGGATTGATGAAACTCACACTTCTCTGCTTTGGCGTATAGCTGATGGGAGATCAGACGTTGCAATACAGCACGAAGGTGGTTCAGATGGTCCTCCAGGGAGTCAGAATAAATGAGGATATCGGCAATATAGACTATGAGATAACGGTTCAGCATGTCCCGGAACACGTCGTTGATAAACGCCTGAAAGACAGAGGGACTGTTGGCCAGGCCGAAGGGCATTACCCGGTATTCATAGTGCCCAGTCGTCGTGGAGAAGGCGGTCTTCCACTCATCATCCTCCCGGATGCGAATTAGATTATAAGCGCTGCGCAGATCAAGTTTAGTGAAGATTTTAGCCTTACAGAGCTGCTCGAGAGCGGCTGGAACCAGCGGTAACGGATAGCGGAACTTGACAGTAATGTCATTGAGACCTCTGTAGTCGATGCACGGACGGAGACCCCCATCCTTCTTCTTGACGAAGAAGAATCCTGCGGATGCTGGTGAAGTAGAGGGACGAATGAACCCCTTGATTAATTCCTCATCAATATATGCCTGCATAGCCTCTGATTCGGGTTGAGATAGTGGAAACACCCTTCCCTTGGGTGGAACTGTACCTGGCAGCAGGTCTATAGCACAGTCACTGGACCGATGAGGTGGTAGGTGAGTGGCTTTGGACTGACTGAAGGCTTCAGCCAAATCTCGGTATACCTCTGGAAGTTGTGTAGATTGTGGTTCCTTCAGAGATGTGGATTGAAGTGATGGAGGCAGGCAATGTTGATGGCAGAAATCTGACCACTGCTTAATTTGTTTGTCCGTCCAGGAGATACTGGGGTTGTGTGATTCTAGCCAGGGGAGACCCAGGATGATCGGATTGCGTGGAGACTGGAAAATGAAGAAGCGTATGGTTTCTGTGTGCAGGACTCCGATGGTGAGTGAGATAGCCTGTGTGATGAATTGTATCTGACCGGAACCCAACGGACGTCCATCTAATGCTGCCACTGCCACATGAGATTCACAGGGAACAAGAGGAATATGATGAGTTTTAGCGAACGACATGTCCATAAAATTACCAGCAGCTCCTGAGTCTATGAGTGCATCAGTATGGATAGTTAGACCACTAATTTCAACTGACACAGGTATTTTAAAACTGGTAGATTGAATGGCAGATTTACTCACCATAGTGGATCTGCGTGAGGGTCGAGTGGGACAGTTGGATCTCATGTGGCCTGGAAGACCGCAATAGAGACACAAATTTTGCTGTATGCGTCTCTCTCTCTCCTCCGTGCTGAGATGTGTAACTCGTGTAACTCCGATCTGCATGGGTTCGGTCTCAGATGTTTGTGCAACAGTGGGATTAAACTGACGGAAGGGACGTCGAACTCTCACCACATTATCCACCCGTATGGCCAGCTCAATGAATTGATCAAGAGTTTTATCCTCATCCCGACATGCCAGTTCGGATTGCAAATCGGTATTCAATCCCTTACGAAACAGCAGTTTAAGAGGAGATTCTTGCCAGCCAGTCTGAGCAGCAAATGTCCGAAACGTTAAAGCATATTCAGCGACAGAGCTCGTTCCTTGACGAAGTGCTAATAACTGTTCACCAACCTCCTTACCGCCTGTCGGATGTTCGAACACTTCCCTGAAGCGTTGCAGAAAATTAGTGAAGGAGGGAAACGTAGCATAATCCTCACTCCAAACTGCGGTCGCCCAATCTAAAGCCTTTCCCGTGAGCAAGGAGCAAACAAAAGCTATGCGACTGTCCTCAGTGGGATATAGCAATGGTTGTTGTTTAACAAACATATTGCATTGGAGTAAAAAACCCTTACACTTGGTGGGCGAGCCGTCAAACTTCTCGGGAAACGCCAAGCGTGGACTGGCAGCGGTGATCGGTGGCGTGGAAACGGCGGCTGATGGTGGCTGGCTGGGCGGAGGGACACTGCGTTCAGCTAGTAACGGGTGGATGGCTTGAAGCGTTTTGCCCAGATCCTCCGTGAGCGAGGTGAGACGAACGAGCTGTTGTTGGTGTACTGCCAAGACAGAGGCTTGAGCACTTAGCTCTGTGGAGAGTTGCTGGAAAGCCGCTGGATCTGTGTGTGGCGAAGTCTTCTGTAACGGAGACTCAGGCTGATTGGAATCCATGTGCAGCTTTATTAGATACTCCAAAAGAATAGTCAAACAGGCGTGGGTCAAACAACAGTAGATGCAACAACGTAGACAGATCGTAACTCGTAGTCGTAGAACAGAAGTAATCAGGACAGGCAGCAGGCAGACAGAGGGGTAATCCAGATAAACAAAGCACTAGGTCGGTAGGCAGGCAGAAATGGGTCAGAGACGATAAACAGTCCAGGTAAATAATCAACAAGACAGAATATGGAGAAAACGCTCAGAAATGTCAGCACGGCAAAACAAGACTTCGCGAGGAGAAGTAGGAGAAGCTGGTTAAAATAGTCATGATAATGAGTGACACCTGTGAAGGTGATCAATCCCACGTTCCCGCTGGTGGTGATTGGAGGGAACCACAGAGGCTGTATTTGTGACAGTGTGTTTGTAATAAGCAGAGTGTAAGCGCGTTGTCTCGTGTTACATGTAAGAGGCTCATGTAACTAATGCGCTCTTGAAATAACAAAAAAATACTGCGCCATTGACTTTAGACCAGGTTTCAGTTGGTCAATGGCACAGTCTATTTAAGTTCCTCAAAATAGCAACACGCCAACAATGCACCTGAACACACACTCGTTCTCAGACCAGCAGCCCATGGGAGAATAGATGAGCACAAATGCATTTGATATTTAAACAACGTGGAGCAGGAGGAGAAAATGAAAACTGCGTCGGGCTGAAACTAGCGGGGTGTATGATAGGGCCCATAGAGTCTGTCCTCTGCACTTCTATTACTGTCTGCTTCAGCTCAGCTACCAAATCAGACCTCAGAAGACTACAGAGGAATGTCCGGACTGCCGAGAGAATCATCGGTACACCCCTTCCCACTCTCCAAGGACTGTACTTATCCAGAGTGAGTAAAAGGGCTGGCAAAATCACTCTGGATTCCTCACATCTACCCCAATTCCTCTTTGAACTGTTTCCGTCTGGCCGGCGCTACAGACCAATGAGCACCAGAACAGCCAGAATCAAGAAAAGTTGTTTTCTCAGGCAGTGAACAGTTCATGAACAGTTAAATGCCTCCACTGGGCAATAAACATGTGCAAATACACAACACTATTTATACTTAGATTTATTTAGCATATCATACCTTTTATTCACATTCTCTTGCATTTGTACATAACACCTGTACACATATTGTCTATTTTGTATTTTTAATCAAATGAATCACACTTATCGTGAAATGAAGCATATGCCATTTATCTTGTTTAACATTAATTTTATCATAATTTGCTAAATCCAGCAAAGTAAACAATCAGATTGAAGGGTGATTCTCACAAAACTATTTTCTGCAAGCCTCAAGACCCTCAGAGACTCCAAAGGGACACCAAATAACCAAATGATAAGGATTCCATATAATTACTATTATAGGCCTATAATAAAATTATGCACACCAAAGCACCCATGAACAAAAAACAAAAAAACATTACAGAAAAAACAAAAAACTTTTCAGATTCTGCAGTGTATTATAAGTGTACAGAGCAACAACAGAGAGCTTTTTTACATTTTAAATGAGCCAAACTGCGATACTGAACAGGACCACATGGAGGAAAAAAAAACTCCTAAATCAACCACCTTGACCTGACTGCATAAACGTACAATTACTAAACACAGCAAACATTATCCTGAGTGTGTGTGTAAACTGAAATGTGTCTGTACAGAAATGCAGCATGCGATCGGTGATCGAGAGCACACACACACAGTTTGTTGTTTGTGCATTAATATAACAGACTCTCACACACTTACTGTACGACTCCTGTACGTCACCAAAACTGCTCTTCAGAAACAATCACAGAATATGACAGAGCTCGTGGTTTAAAGCAAAGCTCACACTAGAATACACTAAAAACACAATGTGAGTCTCTATTCTCTCTGATATCTCTGATGTAATCAGCCTGGCCTTCTTTACATTAGCGCTGTTTTGGACTGATCGTTTGAATGAATTTGATCACTGGATCACTGAAAACTTTCACAGAGTTTAACAGTTTAAAATGATCTGATTGCAAACAGAGATGCAGGATTGGGGAAATTTCCTCCTACCAGGGTTACAGACACTTGTAGATGCTCAGTGTGATCTAACTGTGTGACGAAAATTACATTAATGACGTACTTCACGTAAGTTATTTTCGTTACTTGTGTTAAATTATTTTTACGTGTTAAGGGTTTTGAAATTAATCACATGCGTTATCTCTAACAGCACTAATTTTTATATATATTATTTTTGTTATCTGTGTCTTTCTGTCTGTGCACTGGAAGCTTCTGTCATGAAGACACATTCCTTGTGTTGTAAGCATACTTGGCAATAAAGTTCTTTCTGATTCTAAAGGTGCAATTATCCAGATATTTGATGGATTGTGTGCTGTGTTTAATTGTAAACAAAAAATGTTTTGTTGCACATTGTCTTTTACTAACATTTTCAGATGGAATCTCCCGCTGATGATCTGGTTCTGATGTTTCCAAAGTCTTCAACGGGTCTGAAGAGAGCAAAGAGAGGAGGTTGGGTTATTCCTCCATTCAATATACTTGAGGAAGGCAGAGGTCCTTTCCCAGAGAAACTTGTCAAGGTGAGAGAAAGTCATGAAGGAAATGATAAAATTAGATGAACGAGAAAGAGATGTGTCTGTTATTGACAACTTTTGTTATTGTCTCTTATTAACATGTTCTGTTATTGTATCTTATTGCTTTCTGTATTCAGATAATGTCTGACTATTCTAAGGAAGCTCAGATGGAATACAAGCTCACAGGTGAAGGAGCGGATCTGGAGCCTAAGGGGACTTTTACTATAGACAGATCATCAGGGAATCTGTATGTGACTCGGACACTCGACAGAGAAAAAAAAGCTTCATACAGAGTAAGTTGATTTTTTTAGTGCATTTCAGCATTGGATTGTCTGCTCGTTCTTAGTTCTTTGAAAGCTAAGATAAAAAAGTATAAAGAATCTGAAAAAAGGCCTTGTGAAATAGCTTGACACACAATTTACTTTTCATGTTTGAAGATACAGTACATTTATTGTAATTAGTATGCCTACTAAAATTTAAGTCATAACTACACTTGCATATTGACGTATCAAACAAAGCTAACAGACATGAAAATAAAAAACTACAACTCTAATTTATTTGTGTTTTCAAACAACCTCAGATATTTGTCTCTTAAAGGTGCAGTGTGTAGATTTTAGCAGCATCTAGCGGTTCGGTTGTGAATTGTTCGCCTCTAAAAACACCAACGAAGAAACAAAAACAAAAGAGTGACGAAAGACGCTCTGTAGAGAAGTTTGTCCGTTTAAGTTTTCTACTGTAGAAATATGGTGGCGCAAAATGGCGACTTAACGTGTAAGGCAGTGGTCACCAACCTTTTCAAGCCTAAGATCACATCCAAAGTCCAAATGTAAACCAAGATCTACCACTTGCATAAAATTATGAAAAAACAAGGCCACAATGTAGTTCTACTTTGACATTCTTTGTTGCCTGTTAGTCACTAGCAAAATATTTATTTAACTATACAAATAGTATATAACTATACAAACTGTCAACTATAATTCAACATTTGCGGAGGTGCGCGCGCGGCAAAAAATGATGTCATTGTAACAGCGCGCGCGCCTCCGCATCCGAAGATGCACGACTTTCAGCCAAATCTGCCCGAGCAGACGGATATTAGTACATCTCATCACACCGGCACCCAGTTTGCGCGTCTAAATCAGTTGTATGGTCTGGTTTTCAGTCTAAAACAGTTGCGTCAAGTATAAATGCCTCGTCTGTTTGGGGAGGTGCGCGCGCAGTCAGCGGAGGCTCGCGCTGCGGTGCCAGGCGAAAGTATAAACAAGGCTTAAGTCAGCGGTTGTTTTACAGACATTATATGTAAACTATAGGCTATTTGATTGGACAGATATACCCCTTTCCCTCCCCTAGACACCATTTACTACACACAATAGGCTCACACATGGTGCATTTTAAATTAATAAATAATAATGAATAAAAAAAATATATATTTTTTTTCCTCTGATTTTGAAAACTCTTCGCGATCGACTTAAAATGCTTCCAAGATCGACTTGTCGATCGCGATCGACGGGTTGGTGACTCCTGGTGTAAGGGGTTCCGCAGTGTATGTAGATAGAAATGGCTCATTCTAAGGTGATAAAAACATAACGGTTAATTTTGTAAGATCTTTATAGACCACTCAAAACATAGTTATTTATATATATTATAATGCATTTCTGTCAACAGATCCTCATAAATATTACACAATGCACCTTTAACATGCCTGTATCTCTTCTCCTGTCTTTAGCTTGTAGCTCATGCGATTGCAGTTGATGGGAATTTTGTAGAAAAGCCAATGGAAATTATTGTAAATGTGCTGGACCAAAATGATAATAAGCCTGTTTTTACACAAAATCCATTCAATGGAAGTGTTCCTGAAGCTGCTGATATAGGTAGGTGTATGATGCAGTTTCTCAATGAAATGTTTAGCAGTTTTTCCCCAAATGCCTCTTCAGTTTCACAGAATCAGTCTTTCTTCTTCTCTCACTGAAGGTCATGAGTTTATGACAGTCACAGCCACTGATGCAGATGATCCAAATACTAACAATGGTATTGTCAGTTACTCAATCGTCAAGCAAGATCCAGAATTGCCAAAACCAGACCTGTTTACAATCAACTCTGTTACTGGAGGAATTCGTGTGAATGCTTTAGGCTTGGACAAAGAGGTGAGAAATGATGTATAGATCTCACACTGGTGAAGAATAATTTCATGTAAACAAACTCACCAGAAAACATCTTTCTTTTCAGACATATTCCAGATATACTGTGTTAATTACGGCTACTGACATGAATGGAGGCGGTTATTCAACCACTGGCACAGCTGTTATTATTGTGACTGGAAAATCAGAGAAGATAATGTAAGAAATATTAGAAAATTTCATCATCCCATTTGAAAATTCTGACTACTTTCTTTAGAGATTTCCAGATCTTAAAGCGAACAATAAAAATCCTATAGATCTGCATTGATGAACTTGTCAAATACTAATTTGATCTGTCTTTCACATCTTGCGCTTGAACTGACAAATTCCCACAACGTTATGTCAAAAAATGCCTGTCTCTGCGAGTGTCCATGTCTTAGGTGAATGTCTTAGTGGTTATGTCTTAGGTGAATGTAAAAAGTTAAGAAAGAAAATGCATGTGTGTCAGTATCAGTATATTGGATCCGTGCACTAATAATCCTGATAATGTTAATCAAACAAATGATCAACAAATGAAAAAAAAGAATCACTCACTGCTCTTGACTAAATAAGTTTTGTAACTTTAATATGGATGAATCTATATTTAATTTATACAGAGAAGACTATGCAGTGTTATTTTACATTCGATTTTTTACTCTTTACCTTACTACTGTTAGACCTATAAGAAAAACACAGTTTATTTCATTTGTATCTTTGTTCTATTGCTTGCAATTTGACTGTTTACCTGTCTTTAATAATATTTTAAATTTATATTATTTAGTTTAGTAGTTTTAACTGTGGTATCAAAATTTGAATAGAGACTTTTCACTGGTATCTAATATTTTAGTGTCATAACTGCCTGTTTTGGCCTGTTCACAGCCAGTAAAAAAAGTATTTATGGACGGTCAATTCTCAAGTCATCGGCCATTGGCCACCCTGCCTATATTCCTTCTTTAACGCTGACCAAACAGAGAGCTGGATCTAAATGCAAAGAGTTTAATAACAAAATAAACATAATAGCAAATCTTCAACTCATTAGCACACGCTCATTAGCACACGCTCATTAAGCACAAGCTCATTAGCACACGCTTATTAAGCACAAGCTCATTAGCACACGCTCATTAAAGGGATGGTTCGGAGTAAAATCAACCTAGGGTCCTTTGCACCATGACCTTGAGCCAAACACCCCCCAGAAGGTCGAACATTATTAAAGTTAGAGCTTATTTAGAGACATCAGCCGGATGGTTTAGTGCAGGCGCTAATGGATCCTATGATGGATCTGGTAAATTAACCCACTAATAATGCCCAGAATGGCACCAAACTTATACAGTAGTACAAATAGGTTCTGTACTCATATAAAACGAGGCATCGGCAAGTTTGTAAGTACATCAGGAGTTTATTTAAATAACACTTGCCTGACGGTTCATGCTACCGCTAACCCGGACACCGACGTCACTTCACTGAGTTGAGAAAAGCATGTAAAATCCTGGCAGAAAGCGATACATAAGGATGTTGTGTAACGACGAATTATGAATTTGGCTCGAGGTCATGGTGCAAAGTCCAAAGTCCAATTTCACATAACACACGAACCACAAAGCCAGGGAATACGTAACACCTTCCAATGTCAAATCTTTTCTACCCAGAATTCAAATTACGGCATGCCTATATATCCTTTGAACAGCAAATGATTTTAAACTACCAGATAAGACTTTGTTAAACTAACATTAAGATGTTCTTGCTGAACATTTCTAGTTTTAACCTGTATGTTTTGGTTCCTTCCAGGTATAAAGTTGGCAGTGATCCTGCCGGCTGGCTGAGTGTAGATCAAGACACTGTAATGATTAAAGTCAAGAGGCCTACGGATAGAGAATCTCCCTTTGTCAAAGATGGCAAATACACAGCTATCATTTTGACCGTGGATGATGGTAAGTGTTGTTTCTTTTTTAAGAGAATAATTATTGCTGTCATAGCCCTTTTTTAATGTCTGCTTGTGTGCAGGTAAACCTCCAGCAACTGGCACAGGAACCCTGGTCATTGACTTGGAGGATTTGGGTATTCAGTCTGTCTGCAAAAATTCATCTGTCGACCCTTTGCCCAGTCCTGATGTGAAGAAGTAAACAAGGCTAAATGTGTGAACATGGCATTACATCTTAATAGTTCATTAATCATTTAAATCTTTTTTTCACATTAAAATGTTACATTGATTACATCAACGTCATCTTAACATTGCTGTAATCATTGTTATATAAATGAGATGGTTTATTGTAACTTTTAAATTCACAAGTAATTGATTTGGCTATTTTAAAAACTTTTTAATTCTAATCTCACAAAAGATCATCATAAATGTACTGTTTTCCAAACATTTCAGAATCTGTTCTGTTGATTTATTACAAGATTCAAAATCACAACTTTTTCTTTCTTTTAATGTTTAATCTTTACTTTTCTTATAAAGTAATTGCCTTTCATAATGTTATGAACATTAAACTTTCTATTTTGCATCTGTTGTTGTTCATTTGAATACATTTGACTATCAATTAATCCAGTAGATCTCAATGTTTAATCAGTGATTTGTTTAATACTAAAAATATATATTTTTTATAGAGTATAAGCAATTTATTACAGATTGTTGGGAACTTTTATTCCTTCATCGAAGCAAAGACCAGGAGATGTTGGGATCGCGTTCAAACAGAAGTTCTTCTTTATTGAGCGTGGCTGCAGTCTAACAATCTAAATCTAATACAGTATGCATTGTAGTTATATACATTCCAAGGGGGAGGGATTACATAGAGGCGGAGACTCTGAACAAAGCATGCAAATGAAGTAGGAACACACACTACTCTGAGAGCGCTACCAGTCCAATCCAATCAGCCTAACGATTCAAACGCATATGTGCTAATCCAATCAGCCTAACGATTCAAAGTCTGGACTGTGGCTCTGGCTCCAAAGCCATTAAAGACAAAAGGTTAGAGCAGGGATAGGCAACTCCGGTCCTGGAGGGCCACTGTCCTGCAGAGTTTAGCTCCAACCCTAATTAAACACACCTGAACAAGGCAATCAGTGTTTTCAGGATTACTAGATAGATACAGGCAGGTGAGTTTTTATCAGGGCTGAAGCTAAACTCTGCAGGACAGTGGCCCTCCAGGACCGGAGTTGCCTATCCCTGGGTTAGAGTCTCCGTGATCTGACTCATTTAACTTACAAAGGAAAAACAGGTCTGGCAGGAGTCTCTTGCTGTAAACTCAATAATCACTTTCTCAGTTTATATACTATTGTAGTGGAAACCTAAATTAAACATTTAATAAATTTGTAATACAACAAGATGATAACACCAATATTCAAAGTGTGTGTGTGTGTGTGTGTGTATTGTGAAATTACACAACATCTGCAAAAAAAACTGCAAATGCAAGCAGAGGTTTAAAAGCACGGATAGCAAAACACCAAACAACAAAACCAAGAGCAACATATTTAAAATTCAAGTTAATTTTTTTTTAGCACTTTTCACAATACATGTTTCAAAGCAGCTTTACAGAAAATGCTTGTTTTAATGTTACAATTTAGGATATATTCTGTTATCAGCCAAATATGTTTCTTACAAGTACTCCGGCTGGTTCGATGGAAATGTAAAACTGTTCCAAAAAAGTGTTGTATGGACCTGGAAATATAGAGATCGGTCCTCTTGAAACTGTAGTTAAAATACCCCTGATTTAAATAATAAAATCCATATTTCTGTGTGTGTTATTCTAATTTCTACCACCACAGGCCACAGGAACTCAGTGGTGAAGCATCTCTCTCTCTAAACAACAGAACAACTGCTTATGAGCCTGTACTCAATAACTGAGGCTGAGAAACTGCGTCACACCACTGATGATGTGGACTAACTGTACGGTTTGGTAACCTTACAGAGCAAATACAATTGAATCTTGCTAATCTGGTTAGCGTTTAATTTCAAAATCCAGTTTAGGAAATTCCCATTATGTTAAAGTAACCATTTGTTTTAACTGAGTTTTACATAAAATCAGTATTTCTCCATGAAAAAGTGTCGACTTCCTCTTTTCTTCCTTTTTAGCCTCAACCACTTCTACTTCCTATTCGCTCCCGTTTGTCTAGAATTAAAACACTGAGAAAACCACATAAATCAGGGTTTTTTTTTTTTATTCTCTCCACCATTGTATCTGAGCGATCGTTTTACTGTTAAAATTCCTCTTTTCAACCGTCTGGTTTCAACAGCAGTTCAAGTTATTTTAATACAGCAAGTCCTTCTTGCAAAAAAACAAAAACAAAACAACAAAAAAACAAGCAATTTCTGGACATAATGCAGGAAACCGCAGGAAACTACTCAGTGATGTGATATATGTGATTTATACAATAAATGAAATGCAAAATGTCAAGGTTTCTAATACATTTATTTCATCATGCACAGAATGCTTCTGACAGCACTGCACAAGCTTGCGGTGCAAAAGATCAGCCTTGTTAGCCAGGGTTCAAAGCGCCAATGAGAGTAAAAATCTGTGTTGAAACGGTGTTATGGGCCCGATATACTCACAGCGCAGATCTTTTTCATTCTTCTCTTAGGGAGAAAACAGAGTTCAAAATACATGAGCATGATTATATTTTATTAAATCAAGTCCCATTTACCAATATACCAAGATTACTGTAAAATGTCTGTTATATGTCTGTTCAAATCAAAATGTCTATGTAAAGGGTTAGTTCACCCAAAAATGAAAAATATCCATATTTATAACTTTATAAACGGGCTTCCGGTAATGGTCATATGAGGCTCAGGGATTGGAGCTTTTGCACTGTAAATCTCTCGCCATCAGACCCCTCGTGTGGTCCTTCTACAGCATTCAGTATTAGTTAATATTAATTTCAACATTTACTAATAGGTTATTAAAATCAAAGGTTGTATTTGTTAACATTAGTTAATGTACTGTGTCTGTGAACTAACATGAACAAACAGTGAACAGCTGGATTATTGACAATCTGAATATTCAGAAATACCCAATGAGTTGAAGTCATGCATTTCAACTTCCAGTTGCTTGTTTTAATGAATCATTATAGCTAATGATTTGCAAAGATATCATTATGTTACACTGTAAAAAAAAAGTGTAATTTTACAGGTAATTGTCTGTATTTTTTTACAGAATTTTACCGTTTTGTCATTATACAGCAAATATCTGTAAAATAAAAGGCATTTGCTGTAATTTAAAGGTCCATTGTTAAATTTACAGGTAATTGCTTGTATTTTAGTTTTACAGCAATTTTATGTTTTTTAAAAGGAACTTGTCTGTATTTTTACAGAGTTCTGTGTAATTTTACAGAAATTAAGTAATATTTTACAGATTTTTTCTGTGAAATTAGAAAACAAAGAAAAGAAGGTATAACTGCGGAAATCAGCATCTATTCAATATGTTTTCCTTACAGACAGATTATTAAGCATGTGGGGGTTAAAGTGAGGTTTTTTTAAGGTTAAATAAAAGTATTTGTACCATAGACTGTGATTTGTACAAACAGTACCCTACATAGACTACAGTAGGCCTGAATTATTTTTTATTTCACATTTTATTTTATACTCATTTTGATCATTATTATTCTCAGTATAATAATCTAGTATAGTAAAGTATAATAATAAACAGTCTTATTCTCCCATAATTTCATGTATATTTTATAAATATTTTTCCAAATCTCTGTTGCTTCACATTCAGGGCTTTGTGTGTGTGTGTGTGTGTGTGTGTGTGTGTGTGTGTGTGTGTTTGAGTCATGGTTTGAGTGCGCGCGCGCGATGACGCAGATTCAAATTCATTTCCGCTGTTTACTCCCGCCCACAACGGTTAACGTTAGCTGATCCGTCGAGTTTGGGCAAGCGGGAGATTTGAATTCAGTCTACTCTCGTGAAGTGGATTGTGAGATCAACAGTGGTTCAAAGCAATCGTATTCATCAAGAACAGCCGTGAGCAGGAGCTTTAGTCAGTCCGTTTGGATTCTTCGGAAATAACGCCCTTTTCAGTGAGCCTTGTTCGTCACAGCGGACATCATGCCAACCGATCACCGGCTGAGGTAAGAGTCTCATTATACTAAGTTACATGTGAACGATATTTTATATTACATTTGTGTTAAGTTTACAGGTTTCAAGCTAACGTTAGCATTCTTAACCCCCTGAGGTCGGCGGTATCGCCGGCGATACCAGCTCGCTTTTTTTTATCAGTGTAAAAGAAACTCAGAAATACTCTGTTGACTTTGATTTTCCATAGGAGTTTCATACATCAATCGATTCTGTTAAATGTGTATTATTTTTGTGTATACTCACAATAAAAACAAAGTGTGGTGCTTTTTGCCAAATAAAGAAAAATAAACACGAAGCTAGGTTCTGCCTTCTCTCTGTCCGTGTAGTCCATTCTGAAACGCGTCCGAAAATGAATCATAACTCAGCGAATACTTCTCACACAGGCATGTGAGTTATGTCTTTATGAAGCTTGAAATCTCTTCTTTTAAATGAAGTAATTTATATAAAACACAAATGTTTTCAACTCATGTAATCCGCTTGAAAGCAAGGAGAGTTACCGTTTTTCCTTCTCCCTTCATTATCTCTAAATGAGCTGCGGCCGCCCCGCCCCCGGCGCGATTCACATGTAAATAGTTTAGGTGATCTAGTATGCATCGCATACGCCCCCCGATCAATGCCATAAAAACACAGTTTCTATCAGACTTACTGATAGTTCATCGCGTTTTGAGTATGGCACGCTTCTCCGGTAATAAAGACGCCCTTCAGATGATTCTGGACAGCGCCGGGTTGTTTCCTCAGAGGAAGATTGTAACAGAAGACGAACGGCAGCATATTGAAGAGCGAATTCCGCCGAGGACACAATTTCGGAGTAAGTTTTACTTAAAAGTCTTTTGTCTTTTATTTTTCGTGTTCGCATTTATGAGGAAAAAAACAATATTACCTGACA